>NC_135656.1:92995694-93340334 GCF_964188315.1 Podarcis muralis | reverse complement strand
ACTTTTTCTTTTATATATGTGATTATTACAATTTTTCCCAGTTATGAATTCAAAAACCGCAAAGTCTCCTGTAGAAATTAATCGAAACATGTCCAGGTATATATTTGGGGGCACTCTTTGGTAAAGTATTCTCTGCATTTCCCCCGTTCTTTTTGAAATTCTTGTCTGGGTCGTCCCCTAATTGTCTCTGTTAATCTGGCCAGTTCAGTATAATCTAATAGTTTATCCTGCCATTCCTTTTTTGTGCTTATGTTTCTTTGAACATAAATGCCATCATCTGCATAATATCTGCATGAACATTTAGGAATTAGGCCATGACTTTCAGATGTTCTGAAATCCCCTTGTAAAGCCACCTGTGCAGATCCAGTGTGAGGCAGCCCCTTTCTACTGTCAGAAAGTTCTTCCTGATCTTTAGTCAGAATCTTGTAGCTTGAAGTCATTGATTCGAGTCCTGCCCTCCAGAGCATGAGGAAACAAGCTTGCTCCCTCTTCCATGTGACAGTCCTTGAAATATTTGAAGAAGACTATCATATCTCCTCTCAGTCTCCTCTTTTCCAGGCTAAACATGCCCATCTCCTTCAACTGTTCCTCATAAGGCTTGGCTTCTAGACACTTGAACATCTTAATTGTCCTCCTCTGCACATGTTATATAAGAAAAACAGGGCTTTTCTTATATAAATAATTGCATGTAGGCATTGTGTTTTTCAAAAGAGATATTTTAATCCCCCCTCCCTGTGAAATAGTATTTTACACATAATCCAGTCTTTTAAAAGGACATGACAAAAGCAGGGAGGGGGGGAAATCATTTTCAAAGATAACCAGGGGTTTCAGGTAATTAGGATTCCAGTTGCATTCTAGTTTCTCATACTATTTCAATGAAAAATGATAAGTTCATTTTTAGTTTCTCTTTTCAAGCAATAGAACTTTCCAGCTGTGTACTTCCGGTCGGTGCCAGCGCTTAATGGCGGTCCTACCTCCGAGCTCCGGAGAAGGACTGCTCCGCAAGTTCGGGTCTTACCCGCTACGGCGAGTGGGGGACCCCTAAAATCTCAGGCGCGGAAGCCTGAGAGCAAGGAGACTCGGTGGGCACCTTTGCGCCCCCCGGTACTGTGAAAGAGCCTTTTTAAAGGCTCCGGAGCGGCATCGGGAGTGAGCGCGGTGCTGAGAGTCGCTACCCAGCCTGCGGAGTGAAGCCGCGTTGCCATTAGCGGAGAGCGCCGATTTCTTCCTGAAAAGAAAATCTGGACTGGATTCCCGTGAGTAAGAAGGGAAAAAAATCAGGAACCTTTAAAAATAGAAAATTTGGCTGAAAACGGGAGGGCAAAAAATAAGGAAGTCTGCCCCCCCCCCCGGACTGCAGGAATCTAAAGCAACGAAAGACCTCGCTGCAGTTATTAGAAACTTAGTTGCGAACTGTCAAACCTGAGCTGTCAAAAGTATCTCTCCCCTCCAGATTGGCAGGAGAAGGGGGAAAAAAGACAGTCTTGTGAAGATACTTTTAATCTAAAGGGAAACAAAGTTTTTCACTGCTCTGATCCCCGGGACGACCTGCCAGGACTTAACACCGGGAAAACTGTTCTTTAAAATAACTTTGAAGTGGATATAGACTATACCTTAAATGGTGAAAAAATTTTAAGACATTTAAGATTTGAATGGGACTTTGTTACTGACATTGGACTAACCAAATTTAAATTGGAGAAAAAGTTTTACAACTTTAATGGCGGACTTGAGATTTTCTACATCCGGCTTTCTGTCTCTTTGTTGTTTCTAACTTGGAAACTTTTAACTGCTCCCTCTTGAGGGCTAAGAGGGAAAAATTGCAAAGTAACTGACTAATAGTGGGATTTTCCATTGCAAGTTTTTCCTGTGAGAACGGCCTTGGGATATGAGTGGCACGGCAGAGGAGATAAGAACCAGATCTAAAGCTAAACTAACACAAAAGAAAAGAGGTTCAATCTCTGGCAACACAGTGCCTGCACCGGACAGTGTGACAGCAGCATCAATGGAATCTATGACACAGGCACTGCTTAAAATAAATCAATCCCTTGAGGCCTTAACAAAGCAATCTACAGAAAATTCAAAGAAATTGACAGAACTTACAACAAGATTGGATCTGAATACCACATCAGTGGCAACAAATACAGAATCTATAAATAGACTGATTCAGGAATCTTCAGAAACAAGGAAAATTGCAGAGAGTGCAAAATCTGTTGCAGGTGAGACACAGGAAAGACTTGTGCCGATTGAGAAAAAGGTGAATGAACATGAAGCGGCCCTCTCCTTACTGGAATTACAACGGAAAGAACGAAATCTGAAATTTAGACAGGTTCCAGAGAAAGAAGAGGACAATCTGGCGGAATTTCTCACAGAGGCAATTCTGGAAAATTGGCAAGGAGATCTGGAGGAAGATGAAGTGGGGATAACAACTGCTTTCAGACTTGGTAGAAAGCAAAGCAAGAAGTCAAGGGATTGTCTGATTACCTTTAGAACCAAAGAGGAAAGAGACAAGATACTGAACCTTCACTATCAAAAAGCTTTGGTGATTGGAAACATTCAAGTCCAAATCTTTAAGGACATCCCTAAATACATCTTGGAAGTGAGGACTTTTTATAGAGACCTTGCCAATTTGCTGAGGAAGAACTTCATACCTTTCAGGTGGGAATTCCCACAGGGGTTGTCCTTTAACTACAAAGGGAAGAAAGTAAGAATAAGAACAGTACAGGAGAAAGAGTACTTTTTGGAGAGAAACCTAGAGGACCTACAGAAAGGTACGGTGGACCCGGCAAGAGAAGGACAAGGATTAACATCAGAAGGAGGAGGGCTAACGGACATTGCAAATCTATCATTTGGACTACCACAACCGCCAACTGAAGAGGAAGAAAAACTTGGAGCAGTCGGAGGATCAAACATCTAACAAACAAAATGTCTCTGCAACTTCTAAGTTGGAATTGCAACGGCTTGAACCATCCCAGAAAAAAACGACAGGTTTTCCACATTTTGAAAAGGGAACAACTGGATCTGATATGTCTACAGGAAACTCATATAACTAGAGCACACAGGAAATTGTTGGTGAACAAAAGACTGGGACAAGAATTTATATCTTCCGATAAAGTAAAAAAGAGAGGAGTAGTGATTTATGCAAAGGAAAAATTGGACCCAAAATTAAAATTTAAGGATGAAGAAGGAAGATACCTGGCAATTGAAGTACAGATCCAGGGGGAAAAATATTTGATAATTGGAGTATATGCACCAAATGATGGGAAGGCAGAATTTTTCAAGAAGTTGCATGAGACCTTACTAGATTATCTCGACTGCAAAATAATAATGATGGGGGACATGAATGGAGTGGTCTCTACAAATATGGACAAGGCACAAAGACAGACAATATCTAAAGAAGGAAGACTACCAAAGACTTTCTTCGAGATGACGGAAAATATGGACTTGATTGATATCTGGAGAACAAAGAATCCTCTCGAGAGAGAGGGAACTTTTTTCTCGGAATCTAAAATGACATGGACGAGAATCGACCAAATCTGGGTATCTAGTGTGATGGCTACAAAGATTAAAAAAGTAGAAATCTGCCCAAAAACCTGCTCCGACCATAATGCCGTAAAGATGGAAATGAAAATGACAACAACTGGATCCTTTAGATGGAGAATGAATGACTCCCTATTTAGAGAGGAACAATTCTGTATAAAGGCCCTAAAGATATTGAAAGATTACTTCGAGATAAATTTGAGAACAAATGTGGAAAAAAGAACAATTTGGGACGCGAGTAAAGCCGTGATGAGAGGCTTCCTGATACAACAGAATTCAATCAAGAGGAAAAAGCAAAATGAAAGGAAAGAAAGAATTTTAGAAAAAATGAAGGAAGGAGAAAAGAAACTGAGGTCAAAACCAAAGTCTCAAGAAATTTTGAGAGAGATAAAACATTATCAGACGCAATATATGGAACTGACAAATCAAGAGATAGAATGGAAAATTAAACAAATGAGACAAAGGACTTTTGAGTCTGCAGACAAGTGTGGGAAGCTCCTTGCATGGCAATTGAAAAAGAGGCAAAAATTGAATACAGTCACTTGTTTGGAGATAGAGGGAAAGAATGTTCATAAGCCAAATGAGATAAGTAACTGTTTTCAAAGTTTTTTTAGGAAATTATATACACAAGGGCCAGTAAACGAACAAGAAATAGAAGAATTTCTTAAAAATTATGGACTACCGAAAATTCCAGAACAGGGCAAGTTGATTTTGAATGAGAAAATAACAGAACAGGAAATAGAGGAGGCCATTCAAAAGGCACAACTGGGAAAGTCTCCAGGACCAGATGGACTGACGGCTAGATATTATAAAGCTTTGAGAGAAGGTTTAGTGCAACCACTGAAAGAAGTTTGCAATGAAATATTGGAGGGGAAAAAGGCACCTGAAACGTGGAAAGAGGCCTTTATCTCACTTATACCAAAGACCGAGACTGAAAAGAACCAGGTCAAGAACTACCGCCCGATATCATTATTAAATGTGGATTACAAAATTTTTGCAGACATTTTAGCAAAAAGACTGAAGAAAGTATTGACAGGTGAGATTCATAAGGATCAATCTGGCTTTCTCCCGGGAAGACACATGTCTGACAATGTGAGGAACATAATAGACATTGTGGAACTGTTGGAAATGAACATTAACAGAAAAGCGGTTTTGATTTTTGTGGACGCGGAGAAAGCCTTTGACAATATTTGTTGGAGTTTTATGAAAAAGAATCTCCAAGGGATGGGGGTAGGCCAAGGTTTTGAAAATGGTATAGGTGCAATTTATTCTGAGCAGAAGGCAAAGCTAATTGTGAATAATGTGGTAACGGAAGAGATAGCTATAGAGAAAGGAACACGACAGGGATGCCCTATTTCCCCCCTACTTTTTATACTGGTTCTGGAGGTTTTGTTAAATATGATTAGAAAGGACCAGTTGGTTAAAGGAATCCAGGTCGGAGTGAGAGAGTATAAATTAAGGGCATTTGCAGATGACCTAGTTTTGACTCTGCAACAGCCAATCACTAGTACAAAAAGAGTTTTAGAACTGATCGAGATATTTGGTCAAGTTGCAGGATTTAAGTTGAACAAACAAAAAACTAAAGTCTTGGAAAAAAACCTAACAAATGAAGAAAAAGAGACATTCCAGAATGAAACAGGTTTGGAGATAGCAAAAAAAGTGAAGTACCTGGGGGTGAATTTGACATCGAAAAATGTGAATCTTTTTAAAGACAATTATGATAAATGTTGGACAGAAGTTAAGAAAGACTTAGACATATGGTCAAGGCTGAAACTTTCCTTGTTAGGCAGAATTGCTGTTATCAAAATGAATGTATTGCCTAGAATGTTATTTCTGTTTCAGACATTACAAATAATAGACAAGATGGACTGTTTCAAGAGGTGGCAGAAAGACATATCGAAATTTGTTTGGCAGGGCAAAAAGCCAAGAATAAAATTTAAGACATTAACAGATGCGAAAGATAGAGGGGGTTTTGCCCTGCCGGACTTAAGACTTTACTATGAATCAGCAGCGTTTTGCTGGTTGAAAGATTGGCTGCTCCTCGAGAATACAGACATTTTGGATCTTGAAGGATTTGACAATAGATTTGGTTGGCATGCATATATATGGTATGACAAGGTAAAATTGCATAAAGGTTTTAAGAACCATATGGTGAGGAAAGCTCTGTATAATGTTTGGATTAAGTATAAAGACCTGTTTGAAAGTAGAACCCCCAGGTGGTTGTCACCAATGGAAGCAAAAGAGGTGAAAAAATTGAATATGGGTTCTAATTGGCCTAAATATTGTGAAATTATAGAACAAGATGGTGAAAATGTAAAATTGCAGAGTTTTGAGAAACTGAAGTTTAAGGTGAGAGATTGGTTACACTATCGACAGATAAATGAAGTATTCAAACAGGACAGAAAGAAAGGCTTCCAAGTGGAGAAGTCAAAATTAGAAACAGAACTGTTAGAACCCAATACTAAAAATTTGTCAAGAATGTACAACTTGCTGTTGAAGTGGAATACTCAAGATGAAATGGTGAAATCTAATATGATTAAATGGGCACAGGATATTGGGCATGACATTGAACTTGCTGACTGGGAGCAGTTATGGACCACTGGTGTTAAATTTACGGCATGCAATGCCTTAAAAGAAAACATTATGAAAATGATCTACAGGTGGTACATGACTCCTGCTAAGTTAGCAAAGATCTATCATTTGCCCAACAACAAGTGTTGGAAGTGTAGTGAAACGGAGGGAACCTTCTATCACCTTTGGTGGACCTGCCCGAAGATTAAGGCTTTCTGGGAAATGATCTATAATGAAATAAAAAAAGTTCTGAAGAGAACGTTTGTTAAAAAACCAGAGGCCTTTCTCTTGGGTATGGTGGGCCAAATGGTGCCAAAGAAGGATAGGACATTTTTTATGTATGCCACTACAGCAGCAAGAATTCTCCTAGCAAAGTATTGGAAGACGCAAGATTTACCCACGTTGGAAGAATGGCAGACGAAGGTGATCGACTATATGGGACTGGCAGAGATGACTGGCAGAATTCGAGACCGGGGGAAAGAGGCGGTGGATGAAGATTGGAATAAATTCAAAGTTTATCTTAAAAACTGTTGTAATTTGGAAAATTAGGGGCTCAGAGTTACAAGAGATAAAGAACTACAGTTGTATTAATAATTAACTGAAGTTAAATACATGAAATATATTTAAGTTATGTTCAGAGGGTTGCTGAAAAATCTTGAAACAAGAATGCAGAAAAGGGGTGGTATGGGGAAGTCGTGTTTTTGTTTGTTTATGTTTATGTTTTTGTTCTGTCTCTTCTTTATTCATGGAAAACTAATAAAAATTTATTATAAAAAAAAAAGAACTTTCCAGCTGTAATTATTAAAGACTGAATCATCACAATATTTGAAGATATGAAAATCCTGTCAGCTGAGTGGCAGCTCTGCAATTATAGCTTGCATTCATAATGCAAATGTGTGATGCCAGTTCCTCAGACTGCCGTCTTCATCTTTTGTCCTCTCCTAATTCATTCCTTGATTTTTTGTTTTTGTAGTTGTTGTTGTTAATATGGAGGCCCCAATCATGATATCCTGTCCTTTGTGTTCACATTCTTTAGTTGGAATAATAATAATGATATTTCACTCAAGTGTTTTCTGTTTCAAGGACATTAGCCTTATTTATAACACTGGCTGATTCATGTGCCTTTGCAATATTTATAAATTTGCTGAAATTTTAACATTCTATGATATTCTGTTGATGCAGATTTCTATGTCATTCCAAAAAGAGTGATCATATTTTTTCAGTTGAGTCAGTGGAGCAGCTATCCTTTTCCTTGACATGCATCTGATCTGAGCTGTCATTTTTGCTGGAAGTGAAAAAAGACAGGTAGAACTTGAATAGTAGGTTCCATTCAAAGTTTTTGAAGAAGGATCTGGATTAATTTTATGTGTTACTATTGGGGATGCATGAAAGGGGACAGAGTTGTGTTTGCTGGGATGGGACAGAGTGGTGCTCTCAGGGGAACTCAGGTTGACAACATTGGTATCTGCAGGTGTGAACACACCTGCAAGGCTACTCCTGCTGTCTTGGAGCTCCCCGTTGACTCATGTTCAGCTTGTGGTCCACCAAGACCCCTAGATCCTTTTCACATGTAAGCCAGGTGTCCCCGATCTTGTATTTTTGCACCAGGTTCTTTTTGTCTGAGTGCAGAACCTTACATTTGTCCCCGTGAAAATTCAGCTTGGGCCCATTCTGTCTTCCGAGGCATTAGCTACCCATCCCAGCTTGGTGTCATTGGCAAATCTACAGTGGAACACTTCTTTTGAAGTGTTTGAGTTTGCAAAGTCTTAATTTTGTTGCATTTTTATAATTGCCCCATAATACAAGTTATCTGGGCAGCATAAACGTAAAGGTAAAGGGACCCTTGACCATTAGGTCCAGTCGTGACTGACTCTGAGGTTGCGGCACTCATCTTGCTTATTTGCCCGAAGGAGCTGGTGTACAGCTTCCAGGTCATGTGGCCAGCATGACTAAGCCGCTTCTGGCAAACCAGAGCAGCGCATGGAAACGCTGTTTACCTTCCCGCCAGAGTGGTACCTATTTATCTACTTGCACTTTTAACGTGCTTTTGAACTGCTAGGTTGGCAGGAGCAGGGACTGAGCAATGGGAGCTCACCCCGTTGTGGGGATACGAACCGCCGACCTTCTGATCGGCATGCCCTAGGCTCCGTGGTTTAACCCACAGTGCCACCCACGTCCCAATCTGGGCAGCATACAAAACAAATAAAAGAGTTGAAATGCAGCATGAAACTATTAAAACTTAAACATAATTAAAACGCTTTTTAAAAAAATGGACAAGAGAACCAGAACATAAGGCTTAATTGGTGGTGGTGGTGTGGGCAAACACTAATATGGCATTAGGTGAATGACTCTAGGAATACTGCTCAATAACTGGGTGCCACTACTGAAAGGCTCTCTAGGGATCAGCTTGGATTTGGGAATACACATATGCTATTGCAAGCACCCATAACTCTGATAAGTATCAGGCATTGTGTTTTTCAGTCATCTTCTGCACTGGGTCCAGCTTCTCACATGGCTAACTTTGCTACTACCCTATTCCCCCATATTTCTTTTCTAGGCAACCTCTGGGTCAGACAGAACATAGACTCCTGCCCAGTGAATATGTCGACATTAATAAAACTTTTCTGTCCTCAGCTGCTGACTGATCCAAACCCTTTGACCCTCTAGAAAATTGAAGGCACAATGAGAAATTTCTAATAAAAATGAGTGTGATTGCAAAGCAAGGAACTGAAGAGGAGGCAGCATGACTCCAATTCATGGCATAGACTCAATGGTGCAACAAATGCAAATTTACTTTCTGCCTTTGTTTAATCGTTCAGAGTCTTTAGGGCATTACCTTTACTGCTCGTAACCAACACATATAAATAAGAGTATAAGCATTTTCCTCCAGACAACAGAACAGCAGGGCAATTTTTCAGGCAAGTTCTGAAAACAGTGAATTCTATCAAGGAATTCATTGTTTCTAGAAGCTGCCCTTTGCAATAACTTACTAAATGTGGCTGTTGGTGGTGGGGGGATGGTTCTTCGCAGCTGCAAACACACTTCATCCCAGAGCTGGCCGTGTGGATGCTTTGCAAGACAATTGATGCCTATAGCGGTAATGAGAAAACATTCTTCTGCCCCCACATCAAGAAAACTGCCAGCGCATCGTAGGGAACCCTCAGCATCATCGGCTGTGGCTCTTTGTGAAATAGTCAAAGGGTGCCCTTGACTCCAGTAAGCAGGTAGACTTCACTGCCATAGAACAGCAGCTCCCTGTTGTGAGAAAACAATGGATCTTTTGTGCTTGCTAGCTAGCTGGGTCTGACAGCCAGGGGAACGCCAAAGGAAAGCACTTCTCTGTCTGAACTGAGCAAGAGCAAACTGATTTCCTGCAGAATTGCCACAAAACCGGATCTCCTCCTCTTGCGATAATGAAGTTGTGACACCCTCTGGAGTGACCCCATCAGAATTGTACATAGAAATTGTATTTTCTGTAGCTCACCGGTGTTGCTCTCCTGTTTCCAACGCCAAAGACAAATGAATGGAGGGTGCACATCCTGACACACTTATGGACACTCATCGGGAAGCCACGTCTCAAGCAGAACTTCCTGATGTGAATTTGTCTGTATTTATGGACTTCTGTCTTTCATTCATATACTGCATGTATTAACTGAATGAATGTCACACCCGTGGCATTCATTGGGGCCAGGTTTGTCCCACCCCTCTTCCCAGAGGAAGCAATGTGAACCTGGCAGCCAGTGTTGGTATGCTGGTGACTCTGGCCAATAGGGAAGGCTGTTATCGCCTTTCTATAGAGGGATGCAATCTTTCTCTTGAGGTTATTCTGTGAAGCCTGCTTATCTTACCGGTTGGTAGATGGGGTGACAGTAGCCAAGTAGAAACTGATTCATTCATGAGGCAGGTAATGTATGCATTGAGGGAGATTGAGATAGACTTCCCTAATGAGACTTCCTAAGGTGCTTTCATACTTCTCACTGCCACTCAGTTCAAAGGGTGGTGGTACTTGTAAGGGCTGTAGCTGAGTGGTAGAGCATCTGCTTTGCATTCAGAAGGTCACAGGTTCAAGACCCAGTATTTACAGAACTGGGAATGTACCTGAAATCCTGTAGCCACACTGCCAGTCAGTGTAGACAACGCAGAGCCAGACAGATCACAATGATCTGACTCGGTATATGGGAACAACCTATGTTCCTGGAGGCTTCATCCAATTGATTGCAGGCCGGCAGAGATGGGATTAAGTAGCAGTCAGATACCTCCTTGGTTTGCCTTATTGAGACCTAGTGATGAAAGCCAGTAATGGTCTGGATGTGGGCCACTAAATGGAAATGGAGTACCTAGAAGATGAAAGTTGAGATTGGTCTGGAAGCTGCAGCTGGTGGAGAATGGTGTAGCAAGTTTACACTTGAATAAGCTGTACTAGCTGCCAATGAGCTACTGGGCTATGTTCAAGGTTTTGTTTTCATCTACAACACTCCGAACAACTTGGGACCAGGATGCTTGCAGGGGTGCCTCTCTCCCTGCTTCCTGTCCAGACAACTCTAGTTAGCAGCAACCTGGGAGAGGATCTTTGTGGTGGCCCCTTTTCTATGGAATCATCTCCCCTCTGAGTGGTGATGACATGTTGTTATTTGTAAAAAATAACAACCATATCTGTGCACACAAGTCTTTTCTGGTGTTTAATGTCAGGAATTAATGATGCTCTTGGGCTACTGCTTACATTTATGGGGTGGTATTCAACTGAATATATGTGTTAATGCAAGAATTAGTGCTAGTGTGAGAGGACTGTGCCCCCTTCTCCTCTCTGTGTGCCCCATGCCAGGCCCAAATCACCCCTGCAAGATTGGATGAAGGCTCTTCACAGATTTAGGAGTGTGCAAGGGAAGGAGATGGTGAGAACATTTCGTGTACAAGGAGAAATCCTTGTGCCAACGGGATGTTCTTGTTAGTGGTGCATTGAATACAACCCATTATTGTAATGTTACCATTTTTATTATTTCATCGTTTTATCATTTTATAAATAAATAGAAACAAATAATCATTGGGAAGTGCTGGCTAAGAATGGGGATGGGTGTATATTTATTCTTTCTTCACAATTTTTCTTCAAGGGGAAGGAGAAGTGGTTTTTTTATGTCTTCTACTCTTAATTTAGGAGCACAAACATGTTATGGAGATATGGAAGGGAAACGTATGTATAAAGGTCAGCTATGCTGTCTCAAATTATTGTGCTTAAATTTGTGTAAAAGCTTTTTTGTGGGTGGCCAAAGTACTCCTCTTGTTATTCAGATCCCTGGCAAGTTAGCTGGTCTCTGAAGTGTTGCTGAGCTTGGGAGAAACATAGTAATTGTTTGGTGCTAAAGGATAATAGGATAGCTAACAGATATTGTGATGGACTGGGTATACACTGGGTGAAGAGAACATTTATCAGAAGGACTGCCTCTGTTTCAGGACTACAGCCAGTGATGTCACTTTGATTCATCATATTCCGTAAGGTTTTTCCAGGAATTATTTTGTGACTAATAGCACAATCCTAAATTCTCAGTGTGTCCTAAATGATGCCTACTCAGAACTAAATCCTACTGAATTCAGTTGGACTTACTCCCAGGGAAGTGTAGTATGGATTTCAGCCCTATAGAAGAAACCCAATTCAACATCGTAGGCTGCTGTTTGTTGGTTTTTTTGCAATGTCTGCTTGCTCAACTCTGCTGGCTTATTGATCCAGTCTCCTGCCAGCTGTCAACAATGAAGTGACACAAGAGTCACTCCATTGGCACCAGCTTCCCCCTTCCACCCATCAAGTGGGAGCTACCATAAAGCATTGGGTCCTATCTCAAGCCAGTTGCTGCACCAGCCTGGAAATGGCAGATGTAACTGGCTCAATCATCTTCCCTTCCTCATCATCCACCATGCTTGCTGTGAGCAGCCAGGATGTGGATGGAAAAGTGGCTCTGCAAAGCTCTGCTGGAGAGGAATGAGGGTTTGGATTGCTCTGTTAGTTGTGGCAGGTTTATGTCATGTAGGACATGTGAAAGGCTTTGGTGATACACATATTGCTCAAGCAGTAAATATTTTACTTTGTGAATTAACTTCTTTTATTAATAAGGAATTGTTAACCAAAGTGATTTCAGATACTCCAAAAATAATGCATTGAAATAATAAGATCATGTTCCCTATAATAATTTAGAATGAAATACTTAATTTTTCTGTACCCACTTACATGCTGAGTACCCACAGTACTGTAATTATAATCCTGGATGAAGTTTTATGATTTATGAACAAGGCCTCGGAATACACACACACACACACACACACCAAGGACTTCAGTATGACATGTCACAGTGTTTGTGCTTTAGATAGGAACAGGCTGAGGGAAGAAGCTTCTCTCTGGGGAAATAGCAACTTTATCAAGGCTGAGCCGACAAAGAGATTAGTGAGTAGCTGGGAGGAAAAAAACAGCTAGCTATATCTTCCATTCATCATGTCTCCACCCTGATAATGGCTATGTGCGTTATCTTTCAGGTAGTGATTGACCCAGGTTTAAAACAACAATGCACTATTAAAGATGAGAAACAACGAATATTAATAAAGTCAGAACTATTGGCTTGCTCTTATGTGCACATGGAACTGGCATCTAAAAATTTCCCAGTGCGACCAGAGAGGTTGACAACAAGTATTAACATACCTCTGTGTGTGTATTAGGCATATGCACCAGGCACAAGAATGGGTTTGGATACCACTTCTGTGCTTCAGGAAACAGTCTGCCTTGATCTGAGGTACTTCATAATCTGCCCAATTTAACTCTGTCCAAGTCTCTTTAATTTCACTGCTAGGAAGTGGATGAAATTTGTAGGTATACTAGCCACTCAAGAGTGGGCAAAGCTTGCTGAGTTTCATACAATTTGTGGGCAACCTTATTGCTTTAAAAAGAAACATCTATAAAATCTTCACTTTTGAATCCCTTTGGGCAAAGGCGTCTTGCCCAGTACATTTCCAAGGACAGTTCAAAGTGTTGGTGTTGACCTTTAAAGCCCTAAATGGCCTCGACCCAGTATAATTGAAGGAACATCTCCACCCCCATCATTCAGCCTGGACATTGAGGTCCAGCACCGAGGGCCTTCTGGTGGTTCCCTTCCTGAGTGAAGTGAGGTTACAGAGAACCAGGCAGAGGACCTTCTCTGTAGTGACGGCCACCCTAAGGAACGCCCTCCCACCAGATGTCAAGGAAATAAACAACTATCTAACTTTCAGAAGACATCTGAAGGCAGCCCTGTTTAGGGAAGTTTTTAATGTTTGATATTTTATCACTTTATTAACAACAACAACCACAACAGCAGCAGCAGCAACATTTTGTTGGGAGCTGCCCAGAGTGCCTGGGGAAACCCAGCCAGATGGGCAGGGTATAAATAATAAATTAGTAGTAGTAGTATCAGAAGGAAAACTCCAGTGGTTTTTTTCTGTATAGGTAGCCATTCTAGTTTCATGGTGTGTAGAAAAAGAACAATTTAATACTCCCTAGTGTTTTGAGGGCAACTAGTCTGAAAATTGCAGACATAAGTGAGGTGTCACTAGTTTTACAACAACAACAACCACCACCACCACCACCATGCCACATTGCAGCTAGGCACCCTTAAAATTGATTTAGAGGTGGAAAAAACAGAAGTAATTAACTTGTGATTATATACTTGAGCTACTAGTCATGAAGGTGCTTTCCCTCTGCTCTTCCCCTCCTAGCTTCTAGAATCATAAATTCTCTTCCTGCAAAGTTGCTTCTTCCTCCAAAGCACTGGGATAAAACCATTTCCCCGTGTTACAACCTAGATCTGTGTCAATTTAGAAGGCACTTTCCCTTCTCTTTCTGATCCAGAAATTTTCATTACACAGTAATCTGAGTCACATATTTTCAATTTTAGCAGATACTTGTCTTTTTTTAAAAAAGGATTGCTGAGTTGCTACAAAGTGCTTCAGGGATCCCTGGTTTGACTCACGTAACCTTGCAGAAATCCTGCTTTGTCTCAGAAAAGCCACACAGCCCCCAAAGGCACTCACATCACCTTTAACTTGTGGTCATGCTGGGGCTGATGGGAGTTGGAGTCCAGCAATATCCAGAGGACCACAAATACTGTATTGTTGAGTTTAAGGATGAGGTAGCAAGTGTTGCAAAGGATCTTGGAGAGATATCTGCAATCTTAGAGAGATGCCACCACTACAGTGGTACCTCAGGTTAAGTACTTAATTCGTTCCGGAAGTCCGTACTTAACCTGAAACTGTTCTTAACCTGAAGCACCACTTTAGCTAATGGGGCCTCCTGCTGCTGCCGCGCCGCTGGAGCACGCTTTCTGTTCTCAACCTGAAGCAAAGTTCTTAACCTGAAGCACTATTTCTGGGTTAGCGGAGTCTCTAACCTGAAGCGTATGTAACCTGAAGTGTATGTAACCTGAGGTACCACTGTATAGGGTTAAACGAACAAATAGTCTTACACTGCGGCTTCCTCATGCCATCTAATCCAGTATTATATTTTCACCAGTGACCAGTGTATTGACCCTAGAAGTTCACAAGCAGGTCATGAGGGAAGCAGCCAGGCCATGGTATTGATAACCAGAATTTGCTATGCCAAGCTATACTGCATCTGGATGGAGAGATTCAAGTTTATTATCATGGCCGATAGGCATTTATAAGTATCCATGAAAGTGTCTAATCATTTTGCTAAAAACTACAGGATTATTGAGCAGTTATGTGGGATTAACCCTCGGAGCTACTGGGTCCTTCACAAGCATATCACCTCAGTTCTTGGGGAAGGGAGGCTGAGAATACTGAAAATATTTAAATATAAATAACTGTTATCCAGATGGGAAGCCAGTGTGGCAGAGAGCATGCTGGTTCAAAGACAAACCCAGCTGCAGAAATGAAATACAACAGAAATTTAAAAATAAACCCTACAAGACGATTTGTTATTGCTATTACTAACTAACTCCAAAGTCTGTCAGAGAGATTGACAAGTCTGTCCCATCATTGCTTGTATTTTGTTTGTCTAAAGGGGCTGTGAAATGAGAAGAATGAAAGAGATTTGAATGTGCCATCTTATCCCAGGCTGGAAAAAAGAAGGAGCTGGCATTACTGGTTAGAATATTTGTATCCTCTTTGCTCTTTTTGAACGAATGAAAAAGCAAACTATGCTATTAATATTATTATATTTATTGTGATTATTATGTTTTGTAATAGTAGTAATAAATAGGAGTTTTTTCTCTATTGGGTACTGTGCATTAGAAGCACAGATTTGAATTCATTTTTAACAGGCTTGGTATTTAAAGATGATAGAAATATTGAGAAAATTTCTCTAGGGTTTCTGTCATGTAATTATGAAATACTTCCATATTAAGACAGACAGTACGCTATATGTAAGCAAGCATGCTTATTTCTGTCAGCATAAGGCGACAAGGAATCGTCTACTTCATCTTATTGTGGCACAATCACAGTGTGTTTCTATGTTGTGTTTTATTTTTCCCCTATACATAGAAAGATGGTAGCTTGCTTGTGGGCTGCTGTGAGAGTGTTTCCTTCAGAATTCAATTCATTAAATGTTAGAAGACTCTACCTCTTAGGACTGATATTGTAGGGAGCCTGATCTACCATTAGGGTTGCCATACATCTGGGAAAACCAGGACATGTCCTCTATTGGGGGTGGGCAACATGCCCATCTGGGTGGATTTTTAGATTGTAAAGGAAATGTCCAGGGTTTTTCGGGGGGAGGGTGTTATTTGGGCTCGGGTGGATCAGACTTGGGCTTGGGTTTGGGCTGCTCTGCACTCTACAGCCACTGCTAGTCCAAGCTGGGGAAAGAGGCATTCGGGCATGGCAGCAGCCCTGCATGCCAATTTCCCCAGTTCGGGCTGGCAGTGGTTCGGGCTGTCCTTGTTTTTTGCTCTTCAACATCTGGCAACCCTATCAACCAATCTATAGGCCAAAGGCCAATCAAAAGTAAATTAAGAAAACTCTTCTCACCATGAAGAAATATATACATACTACAGAAATCTTTGGTTTTTTTCACTGCAACAGACTAACATTGCTAGCCCTCTGGAAATCTTGGCATCCTGTTTTTGGGGATGAACCAACATGGGACCAGGAGGTCTAAACACAAGAAGGGAGGTTCTGTGTGGAGAAAGTTGAAGATCTCGGCCTACCTATTCCTTCTTTTTCTGGATAGTTAAATCAGAAGTGCTACAGAATATTTCTAGGCTGTAGTATTGCAGCTGGAATAAGCAAGAACAGGCTTGCAGAGGATAAGCTGCAAATCAGTAAGTTCAGAAGTCAGGAATGGGAAACGGCTGTTTTCAGTTAACACATAGCAAATGAATTGTTTTAAGACTGCAATCCTGTACCCAGTTATTATACACACCGGTATAGATGTGATAGCACGTGACTGAGGTGTTAAATTAGGGAAATGTTTCTTTCCCTTTAAACTCTCTTTAGGAATCTTACATGAACGCATGTAAAAATATCTCAAAATAAAAGAAAATACAATAATAATGTTATGGGCATTGGATGCTTTGGATTAGATGCTTCTTTATTCTTTGGGTTAGTTGAATGTCAGACCATATGTGGTTTATCCAGGGTTTCTTGTGTGTATGACTGTATGAATTTCTATTCTGTACCCCATGATTCCGCATATACAAAAATAGGATCAAGAAATTGGCTCTGATGGCTTTTAGACCATGGGAACTATGAAAAAAGTGAAATGGTTAGGTCTGTACTTTAGTTCTGGTCAAGTGGTGTTTGTTTGATGTATAATGCTTTTAATCTGGTTTGCTAGCTCTCCTTTGCTTCAAAGGGGGACAATGGTGACAGTTGAAAGTTTTTTGTTTTTTTCAAAAAGAAAACACCTCTGGTGATGGTTGCCATGTTTAAAACTTGAGGGGCATTTGTATTATTCTGCACATTAGAGAAGATTTGTCTGCGATGCAGTGGATTTCAAATTTTTCAAAAAGCTTAGTTTCACATTAAAAGGCCATTTAACACAAAGGCTCTGTCTTGGTGATGACATTGCCAAAACTGTTATTTAGTGAAAGAAGAGGCCTGACATTACCAGATTATTTATCTTAAATTAAGCCTTTTTTCGGCATAGCCTTCCACAATAGTGTCTAAGCCTTTCTGGCTGCTTTACAGCACAAATTACAAAGGCACTTGCCATTATTATGAAGTATATTATTAATTTTCTTTCACCCCCACAAGTACACAGAGGATAATAATTACATTATGTGAAGTTGGGAGCTAAATCCAAGCTGCCTTTCCAACAAGAGATGTCAATGGCACAGTGTCCGCTCACTATGAAGTTTGCTAAATCTTTGGAGATTATTTATGATGTAACTTGACCTGAAGATGCCATTTATCAGGTGGTTCCCCCCACCCAATCCCACTTCACAGCCAATGCAAACAACTTCCCACGCACTCAACCAGGAAAGGTCCAGTGGTGGCAATGACCAGGAGAATTTCTTATTAGCTGCTATGCCAACTGTGGCTCTGCCTGGAGAAGTCAGGCCTCTCCTCAGTTATCAATGTTCTAGTCATTTCCAGACTCGACAGTAGCTATGTGTTGTAGATGTGGTTGCCTTTAATAGACTACCTCTCCCCATAAGAACTGAAATGGACCCTGTGACCTTCCTCCGAGGCCCTTCTTCATGTGTCTCCTCCAAGAAAGGTCCAGAACGACCCTCCCTGCTTTTGGCATGACCTCCTTATGAAGGCTTACCTAGCACCTTAAGGGCCAGGCAAAGTGATTCCTCTTCTACTTTGGCTAATTAAACCATCTGTGGCCTTTTAAACTGGGGACCAAACATGGGGGTAATGTTTTGTTTGTTACCATGTTGTTTTTAAATTGTAAACTGTTCTGTGATCCTTGGGTGAAGAACAGCATGATAAGAATGTTAATGTTAATGTTAGTACAGTGGTGCCTCGCAAGACGAAATTAATCCATTCCGCGAGTCTCTTTGTCTTGCGGTTTTTTCGTCTTGCGAAGCATGGCTATTAGCGGCTTAGCAGCTATTAACGGCTTAGCGGCTTAGCGGTTATTAACGGCTTAGCGGCTTTAAGAAAAAGGAAACAAACTTGCAAGAACTCGCAAGACATTTTGTCTTGCGAAGCAAGCCCATAGGGAAATTCGTCTTGCGGAACGACTCAAAAAACGGAAAACCCTTTCGTCTAGCGAGTTTTTTGTCTTGCGAGGCACCACTGTAGTAGTAGTAGTAGTAGTAGTAGTAGTAGTAGTTTGAAAAATTTGTAACCTTTAATGACAATCCAGAAGTGTTATAACAGAGAAAGCGGATAGACAGAAATGTTTATCTGTCTTCCAGAATACCAGAACTTTGGGTCACTCAGAATCAATTGGCAGACAAAATTGTTTTATTTGCCTGTGGAGTTATCTTTCAACTTGATGTGGTGATAGCCATTGTCCAAGATGGCTATTAAAAGAGGATTAGGCAAACACATGAAGGATAGATCCATCATCAGCCATTACCAGTGATAGCTCAATGGAATGTCCATGTTCAGAGACTCTGAATCCTTGTTGCTGGGGGACAAACAATGGGAGGTGGCTGTTGTGCCCGACTTGTAGGCTTCCTAGAGACTATTTTGCTGGAAACAACTGGAAACAGGATGCTAGACTAGATGAACATTTGGTCTGATCCAGCACACAATGAATGCCAACATGAAGTAACCTGATCCACACTTCCGTACGCAACAGGGTGCAGCTGTCCTTCAGATTTTGCACATCTTTAATGTTTGGGATGTAGTTCTGGGCTCAAATAAATCTGCAAAAATGCATATAAGAAATACATACGGTACTTTCAGAGAAAGTACATTTAGATACTTTCTAGGAAGCACGTTTTTGTTCATTTTCTAATGTAAATTAATACAGAAATGAGATGGAATGGATTTATAGATGAACATATGCAAAAGAGACATGGACTTGAAACAGATCTGTTTGTCCATCACCACTTGGTGGGAGAAAGCAGTCACAGAACGCTACTAGCAATAAGAGATCCTGAATTTCAACTACCAAAGAGAGAGAGAGAAAGGAGTACTCTTACATTTGGTGTGTGTGTACTGTCCTGTTCAACCCAGTTTCTTCAGTCACTCAAAGGCAAGTTAAGAGAACACTTTGTTCCCCCATCCTGTCTCAGCTTTCTTTCTCTCTCTTTTCTCTTCCTTTTACATGCTAATTCCCCGCAGTGTTTAAACAGTTTCCAATTGCACAGACCTTTTCAAATGACCCGTGCTCTGCCTGACCAGAGCATGAACCCTTGCTCCAGTCATTTGCGGGGAGGTTCCCCATTCCATGCATATAAATACATGCTATAAAACCACAGAGCGCATAGTTAAATGCACACTCTTTTGTATGTAAAGCTTCTTTTTCTGCTCAGGCTAGTTTAGCGATTGTATCTAAATTGCTGTTTGTTCTGAAAGGGGCTTCCAGGAATCTTCCCTTGTACTTAAAAGATCTTGAACATTGTCTTTTCTTTTTTGAAAGGTACCTTTCAGTAAATATTTGCAGCTGGTGCTTTCTAAGCTGCGGCGTCCAATTCTGTGCTTCAAAACTTGGATCATATTTCATGCTGGGGTAGTAATTGACGTGAGGCGTCCAAACGGTCTTTGTCTCCTTCCTTAAGGAAAGCCATGCCGTTTGGTTAAAGAAGTGGCCTTGGCAGTAGAATTGGCTCATTAAAAATTAGCTGATCTCGGATAAATAGGGCTTTGGTACACTTCATAAAGATCATAATAACTGTAATAATAAATTAATTAATAATGCATGAAGGGAGAAGGGCTCTAGACATATCCAAAGGCCCTCTCATCTCTGGAAATGGGATTTTCATAAAAGCGGGCTTACAAGGGCAAGTGTCCTTGACGGCTGAAGCTTGGCATTCTTACATTCTGGCGTGTTTTCGATGTACCTTGGAGTACCTCGACAGAAATAATGTTTGTCATTTGCAACTCAAGCAGTCAGGATGCTTTGACAGTGAGAACCATCCCTTTGGCCTCATTTCAGAGGGGGCTGAGCTCCAGAAAGCAGCACTTGGCTCTGAAATCAGAACCACGTGTCAGCAAGGGATTATTTTTGTCTACTGCTTAGACAGGAGGATACTGTTGAGTCATGCACTGTGTCTTGCTTGCCCTTCCAGCAAGGCTCCAAAGAGAGCAAAGGAAAGGGGCTTTTCCAAGTAGACTTGAGTTCTGACACTTTCAAATGTAAGTACTCCTCATTTCCTGCTCCATCTGACATTCTGGTTGCAAACTGTTAGTTCAAATCAACCATGCTTGCTCAGATAGCGTCCCCTTCCTGTTTTCGATGTGAGGTTGGATCTGCAGCATGCCGTTCCGCTGTGGAGTGTTCCTGTTCACAACCGCAGCCAGCCAGCCACGTTCCCTTCCAGAATACTCCATTCCATCCTGTTTTCTGCACTCCCAGTGTTCTACTCCTTATCCAGAATTCCATGACCACTGAGCACTGGACTGTTTGGGGGTCTACCTTCCAGGTTTTTTTGCCTCCCTTTTTAAACCCACTGAAACTATTATGCATGGTTTGTACATCAGCTGGCTACTTCTTTTTTTTAATGCATAATTTTTATTAGTTTATACCAAAGCAAACAGAAATAAAAAAGTTCAACATCTTATTTTCACAAATTTTTAGCTTTTTGACTTCCTTCAGCCTCTCCACAAATCATCCATAATCTTCTTTTATGAAGTTACGCATATCTTGTTTTATATTGACATTGTTTACCTCAATTCTTCCATTTCTCTTTAGACAATACTCCTATCTTTTCACAGAGCTCCTTTCAACCCCACTAGCATTATCTGTCCTTCACTTATATTTTCCAGATAATCTGCAAATTTGCCCCAGTCGTCAATGAACCTTTGACTTTTAAATATCTAATTTTCCCCGTCATTTTATCCATCTCCGCGTAGTGCTGGCTACTTCAGTATCCACACTCAAAAAATTACTTTGCTCCGTGTTTGTGTGTGATATCTAGGCACACATATAGAAATACACAGAGAGAGATGCATACGATAACTTTGAATACAGTTCCTTCATACACACACACATCTCTCTTTTATTTTAAAATTAATTAATTAATTAATTAATTAATTAATTAATGTACCACCCTATACCCACAGGTCTCAGGGCGGTTCATGGAATAAAATCAGAATATAAAACCAAAAAGTACATAAATCTGTTTTGCAGAGAAATCAGATTAGTATATATACCACAATCAGCAGTACTTCTTTTCAACTCTCTACAAAATGCATCATGTTCCCAACCCAAAAGCATCAATGTGGGAATTAAAAGTGAAAAGGATAAAATACGATAAGTGACACTGGCAACAGAGGCAGGGCATATATGAAGGTTGTATATGGAGGATGTATGCAAAACATTATAAATATACCATATATGTATATATCCCCATCTTGGAAATACATTTCATTCTTTTCAAACCTTTCTTATGTGCAAATAGATCCTTTGAAATTACTCTAGGGCAGTGTTTCCCAAATGTTTTTGGGCAACGGCACACCTGTTTACTGAAAAAAAATCTCGCGGCACACCACCATTAAAGCCCCGCCCCGTGACGTCAGCGCGCAGCGTCACGCCGGGAGGGACGCACAAAAGTGAAAGTTTTTTCCCTCCCCCTTGCTGGGGAACCTCCAAGCTTTGGGGGTGGGAGGAGGCAGCAGAGCGAGGGACTGAGGGACGGCGGCAACTGAGGCGGCGGCGGCTGAGGCAGAGCTGGGAAGGGGGTTTCCAGGGGACACGGCAGCTCCTCGAAAGGCTTCTCTCAGCTGCGCTCAATCCGCCTCGGAGAGGATTTCCCCTCCGGTCCCATGCGTTCGTTTGGGGCATCGCTCCGGCTGCTCCCTCTCCCGCCGCGCAGGAGCGATGCCTCTCTCTGGCTTTCCCTCCGCGCAGGCTGAGGGAGGGAGGGAGGGGCGCGTGTGACCCGTCTCTGCTGGGAGACCAAACCCAGCGAGGCAGAGTCGCGCGGAGGCACCCAGGCAGCGCTTCCGGCTGCGAGGAGGAGCGCCAGGCAACAGCAGGAGGCGCGGCCTCTCCTTGCCGCCGCCGCCCCGCCTCTCGCCGCCCGACTCGCCCGCCTCCCTCCAGGCATCTCGCGGCACACGAGGCAACGTCTCACGGCACACTCGTGTGCCGCGGAACACCGGTTGGGAAACACTGCTCTAGGGAATACCCCTATTATTTCCCCATCTTACCTCTCATTTAGCAAGGACTAGTCAAATGTGTAGCATATATGTGCCTGAAGCAAAGGTCAGTTCAGACTTAGCTCCGTCGCAGGTCTTCCTCAGGGACTGGGAACAGATGGTGTCAAGACCTCCCACCACCCGCTTCAATAGCTTTCCAGAGGTTCTCACAATTCATCTTGGTGGACAATGCTCCCCAGGAGACGAAGCACCTCCCAGAGTGCTGAATGGATTAGCAACACAAATCTCGAACTGAACATTACTCAGGATTCAACGTTAATAGCATGACCTGAAAGAAATATTAGGCTAGCTTGTGCCTTTGGCCTTGTGTACACTGTCTCAACAACGAATTAGCCACAGGTCACACATCATGTGGTGGTAGTTGGCTGATTATGTTTGAAATCAAAAGAATCGCGCAGTGCTGTATTGATGAAGAAATCTATGGATTCTCTTTTTGTGGAATAACCTTGAAAACTGGTGGAATAACCTTGAAAACTGGTTCCATTGTACAAGGGACATGTCCCTTGTTAAACTGGTAGAAAGTTTGCACATTTTTTAAAAACAACAACAACAACAACAACCTTGCACACTATTTTATTATATTTTGCTTGGCCTAATAAAGGTATTGCCCTATATATACTTTCCTACAGTGGCGTAGCGTGGGGGGTGCAGGGGGGGCCGGCCGCACCGGGCGCAACATCTGGGATTAGGGCAAATCCACAGGTTAGGGGGCGCAAATCCACGGGTTAGGGGGCGCAAATCCACGGGTTAGGGGGCGCAAATTACTTGCCTTGCCCCGGGTGCTGACAACCCACGCTACGCCACTGCTTTCCTATATATATTTATGGGCCAACACAGCTACCTTTACTTTGTGTATTGATTCCCTGGTTCTTCATGAGATCACTTCAAAAGGGATGCATCTTTTATGGTGCAACCATGTTAGGTGCAATAGATATTTAAATAATGCTCCTGGGTTTCAAAGCACCACCATTTCTGCGTTTTTCTTCTCATCTGACAGAACTGTATGACTGGGTGAAATTCAGCCATCTTCATCTTTCTGCATGCAGTGAAGATTCTCCAGGGAAATAAAGTGGGAAAATCTCATGCTTGCTGACTACAAATTACACCAGCTATAATTTCAGCTGTATTTGCACTACCTCAGCAGAGCTCTCTTGTCTCCAGATGTGGTCCGGTGGCCTAGACCTTATGTACAGCAGTGGAAAGGATTTCCCCTTTAGCACTTCAACTACACTAGCTCCAGTCAAATTGGGTATCCAGATAACTAACTGTGCAAACTAGTGTGTGTTTGTGAGGGGGTAGCTAGCATGGCTGTATGGCAGTTGCAAATTGGTCGCTATTCAATTATAGGTGCTTGTGAGAATCACACAAGAATGTTAGTGCTAAGCATTAACTTTCATAAAAAGTCATCAGAACTTGAAGTGTCTTACCTATTTCTAGCAGCTTTAGTGATTTTGTGAGAGGACTGATAAACAGCTTCGTAAAGTGATCCCCGGTTATCTCAGATAAGCTATATGACTGGAAGTGTTGTCATAATTCTAATGGACTTAATTTGGCTATAGCATACCCCCCAATGCCTTGAAGCCAAAATCCTGGACACCTTCTTCCTGTTTTGGCAAGGCGGCCATTTTGGTTGTGGTGATCTCATGTGATTTTGTGACATGGTTTCCCTCACAAAAGCACTTTGGGGGGCACAAAACATGCTTTGGTGCTGCAAAATTGTGTGAGATCACGGCCACCAAAATGACTGCCATTCCCTCATGAGGCAGAGTATGCTATAGTGACTTCAATACATAACTGCATCTGATGTGCTATATAAGCACTGTGATGTCCGATAGTATGCAGGACTAGAAGCAATGGGTGAAAATTGAAGGGGAGCGTACTTTGGTTAAACTGTAATAAAAATGGCCTAACTGTATGAGCTGTTTGGCAGTGGGAAAGACTGCTATTGGAGGTGGTGGGCATTCCCTTGCTGGAGGTATTTAAGAGGAGGCTGGGCAATACTTTGCCAGTGGTGCTCTAATTGCCATTTCTATTGCAGATCATGCAATGAGCAGGGAATTGGGTTAGTTGATCAAAATGCCATCCAATTCTATGATTCTGTGAGAAGAAGGAAGAGCTACTGAGAGCACCTTGTCCATGTAGCCCCTAAAACCCAGAGTTGGCACATACCCTCCACCATTTCTCTGATGAAAATAGGGACGTTCCAATTCCATAATGATAATTTTATTATTTATACCCCACACATCTTACTGGGTTGCCCCAGCTACTCTGGGCAGCTTCCAACATATATAAAAACATAATAAAACATTATTTATTTATTTTTTAACTTCACTATACAGGGCTGCCTTCAGATGGCTCAGGGGTTGGATAACTCTATACCCTTCAACATTTCTCCAATGAAAATAGGGACCTCCTAAGGAAAAGTGTGACATTCCAGGATCAAATCAGAACCCACGATGGCTTCTCTAAATCAGGGACACCCTTGGAAAATAGGGACAGTTGGAGGGTCTGCTGGCATTGCCTTCTGCTGAGATAAATCTACCTAGGCCTTTCAAAATATTTTTAGGATTGGTTCTTAATGCTGTTGATGCCCCCGCTCCCCAATATTGTTTTTAGTGATAGTTTGAATTGTTTTTATATTCTAGTGAAGGGGTATCCAGGGCTGGTCTGGACATTTTTCTGCCTGTGACAAAGCAGAGAATGCCATTATACCTTCTGTCTAGTACCCAATGGTGGCCAAGATATTTTGCCACCTGAGGCAGGAATTCCCACAAATGCCTCTCCACTTCTCTGCCATCAAAACTCTTTATTTAATAAATTAACCAACTATTTCCTGCCCTTTCCTGACACCCTGCCTGAGGCAGATGCCTAACTCTGCCTAATGAAAGGCCCAGACCAGGTGGATATCAAACAAAAGAATGAACAAATGAACAAATAGACTTGAAAATTCATGCAAGAGCAAATAACAAAGGGGCAGTCCTGGTGATTACAATGTTCTGCTGACATAGGCATTTGTCCCTTAGAAAGTAGACTGGGATCACAAAGTCAAAATCCACTCCCAGCTGGCTTCCACCCACTATCGACCATGGTTGCATTTGAATTGATAACCTTGAGATAAAAGACCCTTTCTTGCGTCCCCAATCTGCAAAGTCATAGAGCCTTCAATATGCCATGTAAAATCAATTTCCATATGACATTTTTTTGATACAATCATTCCCTTTATTAATTATTATTAATATTAATGACTGCAATTGTCTTGATGGATGTAGTCATTACTATCAGAGTACGTAAGTTCATTGTCTGTGTGCCTATTGCTTCTTGTGTCTCTTCCACACAGTTGCTGTTTAGATAGGCAACACTGATAAAGAAAAGGCAAAGAGAAGAGAAAACTAGGTTGCGTTCCTTTATGCATACTGAGTGGCAGTGAAATATTGTAAGGACCCCAGCAGTCAAAAAAATAAAAATAAAAAGGAGAGTAATCCCATCAAAGGTGGTGTGTTATTTCCAGTAAATTGAAAGCTGAAATCCCATTTTGATGCTGAAATAAGCATGTCTGCAGACTAATATGTGAGAATGTTAAAAAATAGGTGACTTAAAATAAAATCAGTGAGAATATGCAACACGGCAACACAAATCACCAGAGGGAAAATTCAATGAAGGAAGCAAATTACATGCCCTCAGTGGAATGGCTTTTTGCCCCAAGGAAATAGAAAGCAGGTCATGTTAATGGGCAGGGGGAACCTTGGGAATTCGTCTTTCATATACATGCCCCTTCTAAAATTAAAAGCAATCATTATATAAGGGACAAAGAACACAAGTTGGATAAAAATCTTAAATACGGCATCTCTCTCTCTCTCTCTCTCTCTCTCTCTCTCTCACACACACACACACACACACACACACACACACACACGAGATCAAACCCAGAAAGAAAGAAATAGTGGCACATGTAAGAAATTTAGTCTGTGCAGCCCAAATGCTGAAGTAATGAATGGATCATGCAGCAAACATCATAAATCAGTCCCTTTCATTCAAATTTAATACAAATGACCCACAAGCTCAGAGTTTAAGTGACTTCAAAGTCCAGTTGGTGCCCTTGGACAGGAAACAGATGTAAACAGGGCTAAAAATTACATCAAAGCTAGATTCTCTGAGCACAGTATGCATCGCTCATGCTCTAGTGTGTTGCAGTGTGTAAATTAAGCAGCCAAAAAGCCAGTGTTGCCTTGGGATTGAGGTCACTGAGAGTTGTCTGGCAGCTTGCTCATGGGATCACCACCAAATGACTTTTCTTCTTTCTTCCATGATACCACAGCAGCTGCAAATGGTGAGTCAGGCACTTGCCAAGGGTTGGGTTCCTTTAGGGGCCCATGAGAACCAACAGCATTGCTGTGCTTGATGACACTTGGTACTAGGCTTAGTCTGATTAGAAGCATCACTCCAGAATCATCCATAACAAGGTTATCATAATTTGGAGATAGTTGTGGGACATTACTTGACTGGCATGTTAAGGAAATGTATGAGATGCAGGAGCTGTAGTTCCCCCTTATGACACCTCGGTGTATGTTCTTCTCTGTGGCTGTAGGCCCTTGGCTTATGTCTACAACTTCTGCTTCAAAAAGGAGGAAGTGACTCTTGGATCCTTTTCAGCCTTGTTTTGCACAAGAGACCTCCTTTGAATCCAGCATGATGATAAGATCTTAATTAACTGGCATTGTCCATTTCCCACTGATAATGGGCCTTTGAAATCTGCAATCATGCTTTGGAAAGTTCAAAGAAAGTGATAGCAGTTCCCATTTCAGTAGGCCAAAAGATAGATATCAACTTTCTTTTTTCTTTAGAAAGAAGATTCATGTATGAACCATAAACGTACCATGTGCTTTAGACTTTCAACAGAGTTGTTCACCGAGATAGGAATTTTAAAGAGGCTTCGTGGTTACTGAAGGCGTTTCAGCCAAGAAATTGATTAATGTCAAGATGCCTAACCTTATTTATAGATCACACTGGTAAATATACCCAATTTGCTTGGGTATCTCATGCTATCTATCACAAAGGATGAGGGCTGACAGCCACACGAGGCCCAACATTTTGTTTAAAACAGAATCTAGTCCAATTTAACTCTTATAATATTAAAAGCTGTCAATTCAGTTGCACCAGAAATACTACAGACAGAATATATATCACCAATACATAATGTATGTTTCTCAGGAGTATGAAAGATATAGAACCTGGACCTGAGAAAAAGGCACTTGCTGGGTAATCTATTGGGAACACTGTACAAAGGCTCTAGCATATATTGTACGTTTGATGTATGGTGGGTATGGGAGCAGCCTTGGGCTCATGAAAGCCCCCCAGTGAGTAACGCAGAACATCATAGGAGATCTAAGTTGAACCTCACCTAACTGCATGATCCATTCATCACAACAAAAGAGAAAGACCATTCCCTCTATAGATACAGCTTATTATTATTCCTTGGCAGCAGGATGCGGTCTCACTGTTGATCCAGCATGTACAAATAGATGCTTCCAAAAAAAGTTCCTGCTCTTCCTCAACATGCATGTACATATGTATGTGCAGGCAACACAAGGAGCCATTAGAAGGAATGGGCGCTGGTTGTGTGTGCCTTTAATATCCTGTCCTTCTCTTCATGATTCAATTTATCAATGCTTTGTGAGTATCTGAGTACTTTGAATCAAGGAAGAGATGTTAGATGGTCCACTCAGCAGATGACAGCTGAACCTGTGTTCAAAGGCAGGGTGCATCGGAAACAGTGGAGGTAATTCCTGTCCCTCTGAATATAGTAGTGTATGCTTTCAATGTAGGTAGTACTGTTTTTATTTTCTTGTATGCTTTTTCTTCACAATTATAATCATCTTAAAACAAGCTCTGGAAACTTATTGGGTCCAAAACCTGCCAGTAAAAGTGGTTTGTCACCATTGCAGGTATTAAAAGGGATCGCTACTCCAAATTTTAGTCCACGACATCAGAGTAGCTACAATGTCTTCCACTTTCGGGGCACCACCAAACCCATCCAAATAGAACAGTTCTATTAGGATCGGTTTGGCAGTGCCCCAAAATTACTGAGCAATGTATGTGAGGCTACAATGAGATTGCTATAGATGGTGGCTGTGAAGTTCAGCTAGGCACCAACATGGGATATGGAATTCCAAGATCAAGTTTACCAAATCTGTTAAGAGAATCTTCTAGGTAGATGGATGGATAATGCACTAAGATAATTCCCAATTTGTCTTAATAATTCAGCACCGGGTACCTACTGCTTGATACGTAAGATAGCTGTCAGAATTCTGGTTGTGGAGCAGCATATAAATGTTAATAAAGAAAAAAATGAAATATGGAGAACCCTGCAAAACACAGCATACCCTGCCTCATTCCATCCCAGTTCTCTGCCGGTTTTGCAGCAAAACTCCAGCTGCATATAGGAACACAGAAATCTGCCTTATACAGGGTCAGACCATGGGCCGATTTAGTGAAGCATTGTCCAAAGTCCAGGGGTCAGCAAACTTTTTCAGCAGGGGGAAGGTCCACTGTCCCTCAGACCTTGGGGGGGTCGGGGGTCCTGTCTATATTTTGGAAAAAAATATGAACGAATTCCTATGCCCCACAAATAACCCAGAGATGCATTTTAAATAAAAGGACACATTCTACTCATGTAAAAACATGCTGATTCCCATACCATCTGTGGGCACCAGATTCAGAAGGTGATTGGGCAGGATCCGGCCCCTGGGCCTTAGGTTGCCTACTCATGGTCCAAACTGACTGGCAGTGGCTTTCCAGGGTTCAAGATGGGGAGGGGGGCATTCCCATCCCTACCTTGGGATTCTAAGAATTGAACCTAGGACTTTCTGCATGCAAAACAGATAATTTGCCTCTGAGCAACATGGCCCAAATTCTATATGATATAATTCAGGAAAACATTATTTGCTAAATAATTCCAAACATGGCTGCAATAGTAGAATGTATGTCAAAGAGGAAAAACAAAGCAAAGAAGCTGAGATGATTTGGTAGACTTGCAGATGATATGCAGTCTATTTTAAACAATTATTGATTAAGAAGGGCCAGCAAGTGCTTGGAATACATGAAAATTTACATAAGCAAATTGGCTGATCTAGATAACATGCATCTTTGGGGGGGCTAAGGGAATTAGTTAATGAATGTACAACTCATAATTGTCTTTAAAATACTTGGGGGCTATTTCTTTTAATCCTTGCTCAAGCAAAGTCAGTGGGGATCAGATACAGTGGGTTATTAGAAGGCGTGACATAATTTTTATCTTCATGCTGCTAATTTGCTTGTGCTGATCTCATAAGAAGAGCTCTGCTGGATCAGACCAAAGGGCCTTTTGTCCAACATCCTGTTCTCCTACTGGCGAACCAGATGCCTTTGAGAGGCATAATAAACAGGACATGATCACAACAGCCCTCTCCTTCTATTGTTCCCCAGAAACTGATGCAAGGCCCTCGGTTAGTGGCCACTAATGTATGACTCTGCTTTGTTTTGTGTAAGTGTGCAAGTGGGAAGTTCAGCACCTACTCTGTTTTAGATGTGATCATAGTTGACGATAGAATAATTAAAGAATTAGGGTGGTATACAACAAAGTAGTTCCTTCAGTAGGTGGACCTCTGGTTACATGATGGAACTTCTCCCTCTCAACTCCCTTTGGGTTCCACCAATGCTATGGAGGAGATTTGAGGAGGGTAGAGACTATTGCCCTATGCAAACTTATAATGGGGGAGCTGAATGGAAAATGGAAAATTAGACAATATGGAAGATGGCAGCTGCTGATTGTGTTTGTGTAGTGTGGCAGATAAGAAACATAGAGTTTGGCAGGGAAGAGGGCCAAGGTGTTGAGGGTAAGAGTCTAGGTGGGGTCTTGGCATATTGTGGCTCTGGCAGGGTGGGATATTAACTCAGGAAGGAAGTAGCTCCCCTCCCCTTATTCATTTAGGGCTTTAAACACCAAATGGGCTTAGCCAAGAGCACAGATGTGACTTTGCATAACTTCTGTTCTGTTCCACAGGAAGTCTCTGGGGAACTGTGATCTGTTCCATGTCACATATTAAATGAATGTGATTATGGGAAATAAGTCATTTAGCATTTAACATACACCAGCCCCTTTCAGATTTTGATTGAGTTGATGGACAATGAATGGTGGCTTACTGAAGTGGCAGAACCAAACATTCCAAGAAATGAGCAAAACTAGTAATAGATTCTTGGTTGTCCGGCAGCTTTCCTGGTGGCTGAACTGAGATTTCCAAGAAATAAGTATAGAAAACATGCCCTATCAATCTGATTATAAGTCAACAGAGCTGGAGTTCGTCAAGCCAGCCATTGTGTGCAGCAGTCAAATGAAATCTTGGCAACATGTCTTCTCTTACTGGCAACAATCCTTGGTTTGTTTTATAAGATTTGCATGCCCCATTCAAAAGTGCTCAGGACTCCTACGTACCATAAAGCAAAAGGCTAATGCTGAATGCCTTGCCTAGATGTCTGATTAAATGGTCCATCTTTTCCTGCTCTTTGCCATTTTGCAGTGCAGTGCGTTGACATGGATTTCTATTTCCCCCTGAAATAATACATTTAAAAAATGATGGGGGAGGGAAACAACACAGCAATTGTCCAAAAAAACAGGAGCAGCATTTTTGCCTGATTTTAATACTTCTTATAACTTTCTTCTTCCTCACAAATATAGATCCCATGAGTAGAAATCTTGTGTGTGGAGAGGGAAGAGAGAATTTCCCCCTATTCCTGGTTAGCCATTGGGCTGCCCACAAATTTGTCCCAGATGGTGTGGAGACCCTCTGGAGCAGCATGAGAAGTTACAGGAAGGGATGAGAGGGGAAAGAGTGGGAATCAGTGAGAATTGTCCTACCTCCTTCCACCACTGGGAGCCTCTGCTGGATCAAAGACTGTGTCATCAATGGAAGAAGCACTGATTTTAATGCAAGGGCAACTCAGATCCAAGCCACTTAGATTGAGGGAAGTGTGTGTGTGGGGGGGGAGAGGACAGTGTGTTAATTTGTCTTCAGTAATGTCACTGTGCAGTTATATCTGATTGGCTATGTGCTAGCATGATGTCATCATGATGGCCTTGTGATCTGAGATTGGCCAGGACCACATAGGGGGAAAAGAAGGTTCTCAAGTAGCAGATGGTGAAGACAATGGCTACAAATAAGCATGAAACAACAACAACAACAAAATATCCTAAGAGTAATCAGTAGTTTTTTCCATTCATTCATTCCCTCCCGTCAACTTTCCCAGGGAAAAGCTAGTATTTTCATATTTGTTACCCTACCCACAAGGACAGAATTTTAAAGAGATTGTTTAAGGAGAACTCAGATGATAGAGTGGTTAACAACTTCGCCATAGGATCCGCAGTAGACAACAGTTTACCTGGAAAGAGGATAGACATCAGTAGAACACAGACGTTTAACTGAACACTGCTGTAGCTTGATTTCCCCATCATTTTTCCTTCTAAAGGGCTTTCAAGTTTGCTGTTGCCACTTAGAGCTTAGTGTAAATATTGCACTGCAATTATTTACCAGCTGGGATGAATTGGAGAGTATTTAATGTATTGAGTACTGAAGGGACCAGCCTAGTTGCCCTATGAGCACATTAGGCATGAATTATTTCTTGATATGGATTTATTAAGAGTCTTTAAACTAAATGACAGTAGCTCATTAAATTCAATAAGCTGGACACTATTATCAGAATAATGGGAAGGGCCCTTTCCCCCTGTTTCCCTACCGCTTTGCTGTTTCTGTAATCTGCATAACATTTGAAGGCACCTGACAGATGCTTCAGATATTCAAGCATTTGATCAGCCTTGTAACCTTTTGAAATTTAGAAGAGGGATTGTTGAAAAGCGCTGCGCGTGAGGACGGGGAAGGGGGGTGGATAAATACACCAGCAAATAAATGCATGGTTTTGCTGAGGCTGACAAGTCATAGGGATCTGCTGTGAACAAGAAACAGTTTCTGCTCTAACCAGTCGTTTGAAAAGCTCTGTCATTTGTTGGTTACCACATACAGTGTCTCTATCATCAGAAGAGAAATCTTGGCTCCTGTCAAATGGTGAGAAAAGTGCCTACTAATAATTCATTTGGCATTATATCCAAAAAATGCCTCATGCTGGAAAACAAAGGTGCACTGTCTGTGCTCATACTCTCTTGTTATGATTTTGATGGGAGAAAGAAGGGCCTGCAAATGTTCTATGAAATCTCTTTTATCTAGGATGGAGGAGCCCTTTCTTCCCTAGAAATGCATTCTGATTTTTAGATCGTTTACTAGTACAAAGCCCCTTGAAATTTAGGTGACAGAGAGACCTGGAAGCTATATTGCTAACTGGAGTCAGTGGAAATACCTGGCATTGAACTTTAGACTTTCTGCATGAATAGTGTGTGCACAGGACAAGGAGGAATTATCTATAGGCCTTCTATGCTGGACCCCTAAGGTACTTGGGAATCATCTAAAACATTACCCATTAATGAATCAAGCATTCTGCCTTTGGAAGTGCATTCGCTTCCAATCTTCCCTCTAAACACAATCCTAAGGGCAGCCCACACAGTTCCTTTGTGGAAAATGGCACTTTGAAAATAATAACTTGGTTCTCATTGTTGTTAAACATCCATTGCCTGTGCTGCATTTTCACCAGTTGAAGCCGTTATAGCTCGTAATGTTAGTCATTTATTTAAGAAATCTTTCTGGCATTTGTAAGATCACAGGAGAGATGAGCTGAGAGTGCAGTTAAATAGGTTGGCAGTGAAAGTACTGCATGGATGACGGGCCCATGGACGGACCCCCCACCCCACTGATGTCAGCAGCAGTAGGACTCAGGCTGTCATCACTCTTTAGCAAGGTAAATGAATGTGTTTTAGAGACATTTAGTTGATTGACATTTAAAACACTATTCGCTGTCACAAAGGAGATACACAAAGAAATGGCATGGGCGGGCGGACAAGGGCCAGTACTATTCAGAAAGCAATTGCAGTATTACAATATATGCCATTACCACTAAACATACCAATATATACCACTACTCCTCTAGAACCAGCTCTAAATTCTGGTCACTATGGAATGCTTCCTTTAGCGCAAACACCATCCATCAAATTCTAAAATGCAAATGCTTCTTGACTCCCCTCCCCTTTTTTTAAAAAAAGGTAATCTGTGGCACTGGTCCACAGATTTCCTGGAGTTAGAGCAGTGCTGAAACTGTATTTTATTTCCCCTGTGCAAAGACATGTAAGACAACACATTGTCATCGGAATTAAAGTGATACTAAAAGCCTTCTCACTTTACTGTTTTATATTCAAAGCCAGTTGGACAGTTCCCAGAATTAGGCTGCCTTTTTGGTGTACCTTAGAAAAACTAAGCAAACCCTTTTTGTTAACGTCAACAACCAAAGCACATTTCCCTTCCGCAATAGATGATGTTGGCCTTGAAGAGGCTGTGCAGTACATCTTGGAAAACAAAACAGAAACAATGAAAATCTGAGAGTGTGGAGTATAAACAACTCAGACCTGCTGTCCTGAAAAGAGTTATCTTGTTACAGAGATTGATGCTCTGTGATATTTTGTCAAGTGAAGGCAGGTACGGTTCCACCATGTTGAGTAACAGTTCAACTCATCTTGGAACTTTTTCAGTTCGTGCACAGAAGCAGAGATAGCAGAAATGACTTATGCATTGACTTGTCTTGCACCCAAGATAACATCTGAAGGAGGAACTTGGACATCTCTCTTAGTGACATGCAGGAGCTTCAGTTACAGATCCACTTCATGCATTGATAAATGTGTTCCTCCTCTGGAAGCATAATAAATGAATAAATGCACTATGCCTTAACAAAGTAACCCTAAGTAAATAGGAACCTATATGTTTAAACGGGGGGGGGGGGGGGGCACAGAGGCCAGAGTGTGGAGCACTCAAAGTAAAGAATTACGGAGTTCTTAACCTCCATATATACTTTCCTTTCAGTGTAGGGAACATACAATTTACATTTAGATGTTTTTAAAAAGACTGTTTTCCCCCACAATGTCGTTCAAATGTAGCCCCCAAAGTTATCATTAGCAAAGTTTTTAGATCAGTGAAAAGTAATGAGGAGATCTTTAATATGTCTGCTATGAAGGACATAAAGAAAAGTGGAGGGGGCATTTTAAAGAATTACTAGGTGTGTTGGGTAGCACACAAATGGTAGGTGGCTTGACAAATGGTGATGTGGAGGATTACTCATTGAAAGGTAGATGTGGAGGATCTTTGGAAAGTGTTGGTTTGCACCCAGGTTGGCCATGTGGGACCAATGTGGGGCCCTGTAAGTATTAACAACTAAAATTCCCATAAACCCTGACCCTTGGTCATGCTGGTTAGGGATTGATAGGAGTTCTAATCTGCCATTTGGAGTGATGTTTGGAATACTATAATGGAATCCTAAACCTGTATGCTTAGAAGCAAGCCTCAAATGAAATTTACTCCCAAATAAGTGTGTTTAGGATTGCAGCATTATCACCCTTAACCTGTGAGAAAGCAGCCATAAATAAGTACTACATGATTTTGCAATCCGTTCTTTAACAGGAAGCCCAGAGATGAAAGAATTCTGAACCATTCCATGGATAGGGTTCATAGGATAATCTTACAAAAGGCCTTGTGTTAAAAATTTTATGCCAGGTATGATTAGTGGTCGCATTTGTCTAGGCTCCTGCTTGGGATGTGTGTGAGAGAGAAGGAGCTGGTTCCTTGCTCTCTTTTGAGGATGCTTCTCAACACATTTTGAGATTCTTCTATTCCGAGGCTTCCATGAAATTCCAGCATCTTCAGTATCCAGTGTTTTGGTGTGCATTGTTCAACAATTTAAGTAGTAATTACCTCTTTTAAATAAATAAGGGGGGGGGAATCTGCTGGAGTACAACTACTGTGATTACTGTTTCAGTGTAATTGTTAATTACACTGTGGCCTTTCCAGATTTCTTTACTAAGAGATTTCTTAAATAGCAACCACAACACAAGCAACATCAGCTTAAATGGGAGACTATCAAATGATTCATTGCATATGGGATTAAGTGAGGAAACTCTTAGAGGTGTGCTCTGAAGGCATGGGATAAAGCATATTTGCTGAAGCTTAAGCAAGGTTGGTTCTAGTCAGTGTCTTGATTGGACAACACTTGAGAACCCCAAGCCTGCTGACTGGAGTTCCCTGATAGAATAATGATGGAACAGCAAGGAAATATATGTGACAGTACAGGGTCCCAAGAAATAGACAATGTGTGCAAATGAAGGGAAATCAGGTTTTGTCTCCTTGCAGTGTAAGAAGCAATAGTAAAGCCTTCTCAGAATATTTAGAAAATGTGACAAGATGATTTGAGCATATGCCACCAATCCTGTCCCGACTCCAGCTGGGCCCCATTCTTTATTTTTGATATCATGAATCATGTGAAATTTTTGGCTTGGTTGTGTGATTTTGGATGTTTTATTAATTGTTTATGACTATTTCATATTTCATAGTTATGTAATTTTTTGCATATTGTAAGCTGCCTTGAGCATGATTTCTGCTACAGAAAGGCGGCATACAATAAAATGATGTACAGTATGGATGTATGTAAGGAGGTAGAAGCTTCCAGAGACAGGGAGCAGCAGGGGGAGAGACCCTGTTGCTGCCACCAATGCCATGTTATGATGTAGATTTGGGGAAGAAGGAAGCAAGGGAGAAAGAGGTAGCTTTTAAACCCCAGTACAAGAGAAGCTTGTTGTTGTTTAGTCGTTTAGTCGTGTCCGACTCTTCGTGACCCCATGGACCAGAGCACGCCAGGCACTTCTGTCCTCCACTGCTTCCCACAGTTTGGTCAAACTCATGCTGGTAGCTTCAAGAACACCATCCAACCATCTCATCCTCTGTCGTCCCCTTCTGCTTGTGCCCTCCATATTTCCCAACATCAGGGTCTTTTCCAGGGAGTCTTCTCTACTCATGAGGTGGCCAAAGTATTGGAGCCTCAGCTTCAGGATCTGTCCTTCCAGTGAGCACTCAGGGCTGATTTCCTTCAGAATGGAGAGGTTTGATCTTCTTGCAGTCCATGGGACTCTCAAGAGTCTCCTCCAGCACCATAATTCAAAAGCATCAATTCTTCGGCGATCAGCCTTCTTTATGGTCCAGCTCTCACTTCCATACATCACTACTGGGAAAACCATGGCTTTTACTATACGGACAAGAGAAGCTTACATCCATCTTAAATGAAGGCCCAGGAGCTTGTATTCCAAATCTGTATCCACCTAATTAAAAAAATGCCCTTCTTCCCCACTACAGACTACATGCACTCATTAGAGCAGCCTTTTTCAACCTTGAGCCACCCTATGTTGTTGGACTACAACTCCCATCATCCCTAGCTAGGAGGACCAGTGGTCAGGGATGATGGTATTCCTGTAACAGCCGGAGACCCAAGATTGAGAAAAGCTGAATTAGAGCACTGGAAGGACAGATCATGAAGCTGAGGCTCCAATACTTTGGCCACCTCATGAGAAGAGAAGACTCCCTGGAAAAGACCCTTGTTCCCTTGTTGTTGTTGTTTAGTCATTTAGTCATGTCCGACTCTTCATGAACCCATGTTGGACATCACCCATGGAACAAAATGGTGTTTGAAGCACAATTAAACACTTCAAATTGCAAGTTATGAAGTGTTTAATTGTGCTTCAAACACCATTGTGTTCCATGGGTGATGTCCAACATTAGTTCTTTTCAGAGTATTAGCTGTTGCTATATCTGTTATTTCAATGGGTCCTCTCTTAGCAGAACTTAGCTGGATAACAACCAATGACATTTGAGTTCATCTGTGACATCCTCTAAGTCACTCTACATCATGTGCAACTGAGTATATATGCCACGTGTAGACAATATTCACATTCATCGGCACTTCCTGTCTTTCTGATATGCTCATGGTCTTTCATATGAAGGAGTCTATATTGCAAATGTGTACAATATTCACAATTACCAAGGTTTTTAATGGATTTTTAATGTTAAGAGTGTCATATTGTTTGTAAACTTGGGGGGGAATGTTTGCAAGGAAGAAACTAGGCTATGTGTGTCTTTTGCAGTGAGGTGGGGGACATTCATTTTAAATCTCTTTTATTTGAACTGGACTTGGGAAGGGATTTCAAAAGCAATAGCAGATTATGTTGCTTTCACAGTTATTAAAACTCAGCTGTCTCTGTTGTTATAGGCTTAGAAATTTCTCATTTCATAGTATGGAATTCACATTACACAACAGAAACTTGTGCAGACTGCAGATGTATACCATAGCAATGCAATATCTTGCCTCTAAAAAGTACATGCAAAGCAAATTTGCCTCAGGTGCATTTTTTCTTGGCGAGAAGATATGTGAGGGCATCTATCTATCTATCTATCTATCATCTATCTATCTATCTATCTATCATCTATCTAATCTATCTATCTTTCTATCTTCTATAACAAGATGATACAAGTCAGATGTCAGTAGGTTTTCATGTCTTTTGACCCTTGCAAACAAACCCAGCTAGAATAATCTCATTTTCTAGAAATAAGAATGAGGTATGAAATAGAAGCCTATCAGTATGTTCTGCAAAGGATAATGGTAACCTATCAGTATGATCTGCCAAGTATTTCACCATTTGAATGTATTTAAGTCTGAAAAACATCAACACTGTTTTAAGTTCCCTCTTCCTCCCCTGTAATAGGTAGAATTTATTTTATACAACGTATTAGAAGGGTAACCAAACAGTTGCTATTTTGAATCACTGTTTGTTTGGTCTATGTTCCTCAAGTCATTGTTGCCATCTCCTAGCTAATGTCCACCACCTGTTCTGGACACACAATTCCACGAATAGCTGAACCTTCTGTTAACCTACTTACAGAACCAACACATCAAGGACTATGATGCAATTGCCAAACAGATGGCAAGGCTCTCTGTTGTTTATCTATTCCAGGTGGACGAAGAGACTCAATTCAAGTACTGATAAGTTTATCGTGAGTGGAACTTAGTTCCTACTGATAACTCACTACTTACATGCATTGGGACATGATTTTGGGGAGTGTATGGGGGAAAGGTGGGACAGACAATGGAGTATAGGGTTTGATGGCAGTCATCCAGCGATGAAGATGCCTTTGGAAGATGCATAAAGGTTAATCAAATGTGTTGGATTGTGCATTGGAGTTCAATGGTTACAATTGGTTCGGGGCCATCAGATCAGTAAGGCAGGCTACATCACACTGAATGGTATTTGAAATAAATATGAATTGACTCAGTGATGTGCATCCTAAAATGGAACAGAGTTCTGAGAAAGAGGATGGAAATGGTAGGCATCTCTTGTGTCTACTGCAGCTGGATCTGATGTTCCCTGCTACTGCCTCCATTGACTGAGGAAATGGTGGTAAAATGCTGTGGTGGGGGTAGGGTTCCAAATATTTAAATATCAGCCGTAGGATCTCATTATTTTTCTTTTTAATTTTTTTAGTTGCCTTTTTAATCAGGAGCTATTCCAGATGACCTCTGATCTCCCTCCGGGCATTTATCTACAGCTATGTTGTGAGGGGTCTTTGTAAACTAGGCATTGCTCATTTCTTTGGCATTCTCAAAAGGCAGTTTCACTGCCTATCTCAGAAAATAATAATCTCTTTCTTTGAATTACCATTTTAATATACAGTCTCTTTTATTTGAAGTCAAACTTACTAGATGTTCCAGACACAATGCAGCATTCTACAATGCTGTTTGGCACTGAATTACATTATTTTTTTCTTCCCTATACTGTATTATAAATTTGAACTTGTGGAATATGGATTTGCAGTTCCCTCAATCTGAGTATAATTAATCAGATTTTTTTTTATAAGTGTCTCTTTTTATTGTGAATGCGAACTGCATAACTTAATGCAACTGGTCCTAATCATTGCGGAAGTCAATGCACATCTGATGATGAATAATGCAAAGATTGCTTTGACATTATATATAATTGCAGGGCTTTATTGCCATTGCCTTGAAACTCCCACTTGTATTGTTGTGACATTGTATGACATAGATAAACCCAAAGCCTGTAATTGCTTTTTTTTTGGGGGGGGGGGGAATCTACTTAAAAAAGAGAATCATGCATAGTATTAAATGCAAAAGAAGACAACCTACCCTTCCAGCATTCCTATAAGTTTTATTGCTATGCAGATATACACTGAAGGCTGAAAAAAAGGATGGGTAGCCGTGTTGGTCTGCCATAGTCAAAACAAAAAAAATTCCTTCCAGTAGCACCTTAAAGACCAACTAAGTTAGTTCTTGGTATGAGCTTTCGTGTGCATGCACACTTCTATCTGAAGAAGTGTGCATGCACACGAAAGCTCATACCAAGAACTAACTTAGTTGGTCTTTAAGGTGCTACTGGAAGGAATTTTTTTTGTTTTGAAAAAAAGGAGAAAGGGAAAAGGATTAGACATAACTTGAAATGCCTATGTCTAAAAATCTGTGCATTCAAAAGAAGAGTCAACTTGCCAGCTGATGGAAGTTATCCTTTCATTGGTTGAAGGAACACGGATCAAGCATTGACTTCCCACTAGAAGAAGAGGCAGAGTGATAATTTTTTCTTGATTCCTTCTTCCCTCTGCACCCTCCAGTGCCAGCTCTCACATTGTTCTGGAGTGTCCCAAACCCTCTGAGCAGATTTTTAGGGAACAGGAGGCAAAGTTCCATCCATCTGCATCCAGTTTACAGACTTCTTCTGCACACAAGCCTGGACCAAATCTTAGGATTCTCCCCTCCCAATAAGTGGCAATTCATTAATGTGATAATATCAATAAAATACGTTAATAGAGATTAATTTATTGGCAAGACAAAAACACACACACACAACAACAACTACACCCCATATGGCTGTATTAAGATTCATTTATTTAGATGGGCTTTTCTGTTTCTTTTATACTTACACTTGCTCTGTCTATCACCACTATTCAATCAGTCGAGTTCTCAAGAGACATCTTTGGCCAAATTAGTCCATAATCTGTGGTAATGCTCTCTCTCGAGACTCTTATTACTAAATGCTTTTGCTAAGTAATAGCATATGCAAACTAAGTCTCTAGTCCCACACAGTCAATGAACAATAGTGTAGTACAGTAAAAACTCCATTATACACAGGACTAGAACGAAGGTCACTTTCTGGATTTATGTTTTAGGTTTGAATGGTTGCTGCTTTCAGTGAAAACACACATGCAATAGCATTGACAACCTGGTGGTATTTTTTGCGAAGCACACCCCATCCATCTTTTGCTAAATCATGTATCATCTGTTACTGGATTCACCCAGTACAAAAAAAGAAAAATGACACAGGCTAATTCATAGCCAACTTGAAAGTCAAGCTGGCAATGCTCTAGTAAATGCTGGTGCCCAGAGTAGCTTGCACAAAGGTTTCCATGCAATCTGATCCCTGAGCAATTGGGGATCCAAATGACATGGAATCCCTGGCATTTAGTTCCCTCCCTACACTGAGATACCAGGTAATGTACAGAATGCACAGAATTTTGCTTGATGGTTGCCATTAATTTGATTTTAATTTGATCTAATTAATTTTATAATGAATGCTTTTAGAATGTTGGATTATTTTGTTTGTTGTTAGCCGCCCTGAGCCCAGCTTCGGCTGGGGAGGGCGGGATATAAATAAAATTTATATTATTATTATTATTATTATTATTATTATTATTATTATTATTATTATGTGTCTGGTTGACATCAGGTAGCTACTCAGCACAGTCCCATTAATGGCAGCGAACAATGCATGTGCAAAATGTCCACACAGGGCAGTGATGGCCAGTCAGTGGCTGGCTCTCTAGATGTTTTGGACTCCAGGTTCCATTATCCCTGGTCCATGGCCATGCTGGCTGCAGCTGATGAGAGTTGGGAGTTCAAACATTTGAAGGGCTGCAGGGTAGCCACCCCTGGTATAAGGTTTTGATTTTACCCATATTTATTCAATAACAGTGCTCCTGTGTAACTTTGGCAAACATAAACCAGCACTGAATATTTCATTCAGGTTCTCCTTCCTCCTCTGGCATGGCTACAATGAGATCAGAAGCATTTGTTTTGTTTTAAACTAATTGCACTTTGTTGTGCTTCCACCTTCCCAATGCTGTGCGTCACTGCCACTTGCCAAGAGGGGGTGTGGCAAGGCAGCGAAAGCTCAATACAGTACAGGTGCCATGTGGGCACAGGATTGAGTATGTCAGATGCTTCTGTGAGCAGTAGGGTCACAAAGCATTGGAAGGCAGGGGAACAATGCAGCCTCAATGGCTGCTACCAATGAGATGAGATAAACCTATCACTTTAAACTGAGCATGAAAAGAAGTAAGCAGAGCTGGTGTACCATGATCCCATCTGGTTATGCCCATTAGTGTTCTAGCATCTGCATTCTGCCCTGGTTGAAACTTCTAGTCCATCTCCAGGAGCAGCTCCATATACTGTAATCCATTTGGAAGGGACACACATCTTAATATGTGTACAGTCCATGTGCTTGAAGATCGGGCCAGCAGTTAGCAAGACATAGTTAAGACAAGGTCAGCTCTGTCCAGCAGCAGAGTGATGTAATTTGTTTCAGGCAACAGGCACCACATAATTTGGGGGTGAGGGGACTGGTGTCTGGTTGGTTAAACAAGACCTTTTAAACTGTTTGCTATAGTTGGGAGGAGGTCATGGACCAGGGCAGGATTAAAGGAATAGAGTGGGCGGCCTTCTGTCTTTTCTGCCTGACTTCTCTCCCTTCAGCAGTGATTTTTCCTAGAGGGAAAAGATACAACCTTGGAAGCAAACATGACTTCACTCTGCTTGATTCCAAGTGCACCTAGAGGGTTTTTTTCTAGCCCAGAGTTTTAAAGGTTGGCTAACTAACCGGGTTTTGAAATCATAGGTCCACTGAAATAATAATAATAATAATAATAATAATAATAATAATAATAATAATAATAATAATAATAGTAATAATAATAATAATAATAATAATAATTTATTTACACCCCACCCTCCCCGGCTCAGGGTGGCTAACACCAGTAAAATTACAATAAAGGGATAATGGGGGGGGGGGGGACAATTTAAAATACAGGTTAAAATACAATTTAAAAAGCAGCCTCATTTTAATAATAGTCCTTGATCAAAACCATAAGGGGAGGGAAACATAAGGGTCAGACTGAGTCCAAACCAAAGGCCAGGCGGAACAGCTCTGTCTTGCAGGCCCTGCGGAAAGATGTCAGGCCCCGCAGGGCCCTAGTCTCTTGTGACAGAGCGTTCCACCAAGTCAAGGCCAGTACTGAAAAGGCCCTGGCCCTAGTTGAGACCAATCTAACCACCTTGTGACTTAGGACCTCCAAAATGTTGTCATTTGTGGACCTTAAGGTCCTCCGCAGGGCATACCAGGAGAGGCGGTCCCGTAGGTACGTGGGTCCTAGTTCAATAAATGTAAGGCTGACGTACCAGAACAATATATGACTGCCCCACCCCCGAGACCACACACCCTGAATGAGGATTTCACATAGCATGGGGTGTGTATGCAAGACAAATTAACCACATTGATCCAATGAAATACATTCACTTTAAATGGGCAGGTGAAAACTTCTTCCAACTCAATGGCAACACAGCTCTCAAGATCCCTGGGCGTGTGCTGCAACCTTGCACTGCAGCTTCCTTGCTAAGGACTGGGGGGGGGGATTCCCTCCTTGCCAGGAAAGCCTTGAGTATGGTGTTCCACAAGCACCCCTGGGCCCTGCTGCTCACCCTAATGTGCATGCCAGGCCTCAAGCCCCACCTGCCCACACCATAATGCACCAGTCTGAAGGGTGCTCCTAAGAAAGGTGCCCCATACCCAAAAGCACCTAATTAAACCTAGGGTTTTTTCTCCCTCTGCTTCAGCAGCTGCCCAGACTCATTGCCAAACTGGCAAGCAAGCTGTACCTCTCCCTGAGCGCCAACCAAATTAGCTCAACAGGGTGAAAAAGCAGAGGACCTAAAGCAGGGTGCCCACCCAAAAGATCCTGCTTCGCCTCAGGAGACTGGCAACTAGTCCATAACACTCACACTGCTGCAATTCCCAACTCTATGAAGCTGCGTAGTGCAGATGCAGAGACACAGGTGGAATCTACACACATATAAAAACTGTTCTGAAAATGCTTTTTTTAAAGCATTTTGAATTTTCCATAAGGCTCACCATCACCATCTAGTGTCACATTGTATATTGCACTTAAAACACACTTAAAATGTTTTATTTGCAGCTGTATAGCTGAGTCCACGGTAGCAATGCATTCTCTTCTGTGTCAAATAACGCTTGATGTGAGCAGCACATCTTCATCATTGTCCAGCTCATAGAATGCCATAGGGGCAGTTTCTGGCCACATCAGAAGTATTAGGTGAATGTGTTTGACTTTTTACATGTATCTCCCCCCCCCCCTTGTTTCTACAATGGTTATATAAGCTTTTATTTTGTTCCTTAGGTGGGTTTTGGGTAGTAACAATGCATTTATTTATCTAAAGACAAATAAGCTGAAATGCTAGACTTTGTAGACCCAATGTAATTAGGAAAGAGAAAGACATTCACTCTGCGATTTTAATCAATTTTGGTTTAAGAGAAATGATAAAATGATAAAATTAATGAAATATCAACATTTTGTGCAATTGCCATGTTGTTTCATTTTTTGAACAAAAAAATTGCCATATATATATAGTTTGTGTTTGCCAAACAAACTTCATATTTCTCTTTCCATACATGGAAGACATTTTCTATTGGTTTCTAAAGATTTGTATAGATTTATTTCACTGCAGCATACAAAACCAGGCATTCATTTCTTAGAATGCATTAACTGCAGCACAGTGATTGCTTTTCATCTTCAATAATTTGACTGCTTTGTATAGTCCTAGTCTTATCAAGTAGAATAACTAATTTAGTTGTCGTACAGTCCTGAATACAGAATGAAAACTTCTTTCTACCTGCTTTTTACCATGTAGACCATTGTTTTGTCTTACGCTTTAGGCTTTGCAATTTTAAAACAAAATGTGGCTGTTTAATGTTTTAACTAAGCCTGTTATTAGCTGAAATACATTCTGAATTGGTTTTGACCAATCTGGTGGTTTTGACCTATAAAGCCTTAAATGGCTAAGGACCGCAATACCTTAAGGACCGCCTCTTTCCATATGAACCTACCAGTACCCTGAGATAATCTTCTGAGGCCCTTCTTTGTGTGCTTCCTCCTTGAGAGGCCCAGAGGGTGGAAACACAAGAATGGGCCTTTTCTGCTGTGGCTCCCCATCTGTGGAATGCTCTCCCCAGGGAAGTTTACCTGGCACCTTCATTATACACCTTTCGGTGTCAGGCAAAAATGTTTCTTTTTAACCAGGCCTTTGGTTGATTTGATTGACATCCTATGCCCTTTTAAAATGGGGGGGGGTTGGGGGGTTATTGGGTCGTTGTTTTTATTTTGATTATATATTTTGTGATTTTATATTTTGTTTTTGTTCTGTGAACCACCCTGAGACCCCCGGGTATAGGGCAGTATATAAATTCAATAAAAAAATTAAAATTAATAAAAATGATTGTTCAGTCATAAAAGACCCTCTTCATACTTACTTGCAGTGCAAAAATATTAAATAACTTACACTGGAAATTGTAGGCACTTAAATTGATTTGGAATACCTGGAGGTTGTTCCAAATGGTCTGGACAATTATCTCAATACCTTATGTCCATGTATTTTATGCCCACTCGGAGTCAAGAGTGAATTTCATGCTCTTTATTCAGCTCATAGTGGTGAGGACGAATGGAAGTTCCCCCAGAACGTCTGCTTTATATACATTATTTACACAATGGGCCCCATGTGATTGGCTAATTCCGGGATTCTCCTGTAGGCCAATCAGGTCGCGGATTCACTTCCACCTGGAGCTGGATTGGGTGGCTTCTGTGGATCAAACAGACTGCTGCATTCTGGAGCCTATTGTTCTAGGACCAATCAGACTGCTGCATTCTGAATCCCATTGTTCTAGGACCAATCAGACTGCTGCATTTTGGATCCTATTCAACTCAGTACATAACACTTTATGTGTGTGTGTGGGGGGGGAGAAATATCAGAGCCTAGGTGTGCCAGTTTTTAACAAAGCTAGTCAAAGGAGAAAAATGACAGCAGGGTGCAGAAACTCTTACACAAACCCATTTGGGGTTTTAAAATCTCTAACTGTGTTGGTGATGCTCACTGGTTTGGGTCCAGATACAGCTTTGAAGACTTTCATGCTCATTTCAGACAGACCACTATGAGCATTAGGTTCCCTGAATTGTTTTCAGCGGAGACTTTATGACTTGCACACACACACACACACAATACTTACTGTAGCAAGGATCACAGTAGTGGTAGCACTCCAGACATGAGAGGAGTGAAGAAAGAAGATCTGAACTTCCTTTCCCACACTCTCCAGTGTTCTGATGGCACTCCAGGAAGGGAGGACACAGTGGCCTTGGAAAGATGTGGCTTTAACATGGGCCAATGGAGAAGAGCTTCCATCTTTCATGCAGAAGGTCTCCAGGTAGGGCTGAGACAGCCCTGAAGAGCTGCACCAGTCAGTGTAGACAATACAGAGCAAGATGAACCAGTGGTCTGATTCAGCAGCTTCCTAGGCTATGGCTTGCTATATGAGTAAAAAGGTAAAGGACCCCTGGACAGTTAAGTCCAGTCAAAGGCAACTATGGGGTGTGGCGTTCATCTTGCTTTCAGGCCGAGGGAGCCGACGTTTGTCCACAGACAGCTTTCTAGGTCATGTGGCCAGCATGACTAAATGACTTCTGGTGCAATGGGACACTGTGATGGAAACCAGAGCACACAGAAATGTCACTTACCTTCCTGCCACAGCAGTACCTATTTATCTACTTCCACTGGCATGCTTTTGAACTTCTAGGTTGGCAGGAGCTGGGACAGAGCAACGGGAGCTCACCCTGTTGCAGGGATTTGAACCGCCGACCTTCTGATCAGCAAGCCCAAGAAGCTCAGTGGTTTAGACCACAGTACCACCCGCGTCCCTTTAGCTATATGAGTGTTCTTGGGTGGATGGGGGAAGGAGGAGGGCTGACTGGCTTACAGCCATTTCTCCTAAAACCAACACAAGATATTCCGTGGAGTTTCTGTGGCTATCTAAGAAGACAGGCAGAATAGCAGAAAGCGTGTTTTGTAGATCTCTGCACCTGATCAATGCAGCAATGTTTAGGTACCTAGTGAAATGAATCTGAAACCTTGTGTTCACTACAATCGTACCCATCCTATGAGAATTCTCTCCAGGCTTCTGCTTTCCAGGTTGGTGGGGTGGGGAGAGCAGACGCGTTCTCATTAAGTGCCTGGTTGGCCAGTTCTTTGCTGCAAGAAAGGCAGAGGCGCAGGGAATATCATGAGAGTAAAGCTTTGTTGTTCTGAATACCACTGTAATATCTGTATTGTTGGATACATTTTGGTGTGTAATGAGCTCATTCCCAGTGCTAAATCACCCCAAATGGTTCTCACGCTGTCCATGTTAGTTCATGTGCTGGGCAGGAGAGTTAATTAATCTTTTGGCAGAAAGAATAGCCGTTTTTATTGTCCATAGTGCTGCAATGCATCAATTTAATGGCTATAGAAGACTATTTTGCCGTACATATGTCTCTGAGACACTGAGGATATTTCAGCAGTGCACTAGCCTCTTTGTTCATCCTCTGGCACTTTGGAAAAGCTTTCTTTCTGTCAGTGTCAAAATCTTGCAGCCAAATACTACCTTGTTTCTTCTCTAGAGAAAAATTGCAACATTTCAGTTTGTAAGCACAAAACCCTTTATGCGAGAGTGCCTGAAAACAGTCCAGGAAGAAAATTTGGATTTGTGTTACTGCCCAATGAATCAGCTACTCAGCTACTGCTATTCAGGAGGAGCTTCAAATTTTGCTGGTTGACTTTGTATTTACAGTACTATTATTTATTATTGAAGACACAGGGCTTCCAAAATACAGCATCGCTTCCAAACAACGAATGTTCCACGTCTTTTCCCTATTTGAGGAGATAGCTAAGTGTCCATGGGCATTTCCAAAAATGGGCATCTGTACTCAGAAGCGAGAGGGAAAGTGTGTGTGCTTGAAAGCTGTTGTAATGTTTCCCCTATGAATGCTGCCCAGGAAAAGACACCAGCTATGAATAACAAAGACTGTTTTCATTTGTTATCATACAAATCTAGTCCCAGAGGGCTCTTGGCCAATATCACCCAGACAGCCATTTTAGCAAAGCTCCACCTCCTCCATTCCAGATGCTTGCTTCCTCAACTAACCATCCTGCCATATAATCCTCCCCCTTCAGTATTAAAATAGATATATTAGTATAAAATACTAGGTTTTCTTAAACCCATTTTTTAATATGTGTGTGTGTGTGTGTGTGTGTGTGTGTGTGTGAGAGAGAGAGAGAGAGAGAGAGAGAGAGAGAGAGAGAGAGATACTACCATTATATTTATTCTGTGATGCCTTATTTGCATGGCAAACCTCTAGCCTGTGGTTCAACCTCTTTTGCATTGTACGTTAAATTTACAGAAGAAATCGGAACAATCTCTTTTCAGTCCTGAAAACTTGTGCATGCCCCACAGAGGAGAAATGGGTTCTAAGGATTTATTCCTAGTTAAGCCCTCATTGTTTTGTAACCATTCATACTGGAGATTGGATATAATACTGGGAATTGAATATTGAGCCCTCAGATATAAAAATATGCACATTGAGCATACTTGGAAGAAAGGGGTTGTCTAGGTGAACATAAAGGGTAGAGCTGCCCAGGTTGCCTTCTGAAAAGAGTAGCCTTAGACACAGGATGGGTCACAAAAGAATACAAGGCTCTTAATATGGGACAGTAATATGTAGCAGGGCATTGTTGTGATTGTGGATTGTGCATTTGCACATCCAAGAGTTTTATAACCTAGGGCACTTTTTTAAAAGGGTATTCTGTTTTCCAAGTCAACAGAGCATGGCAATTAGAGAGCCAGTGTGGTGTAGTGGTTAAGAGCGATAGACTCGTAATCTGGGGAACCGGGTTCGCGTCTCCGCTCCTCCACATGCAGCTGCTGGGTGACCTTGGGCTAGTCACACTTCTTTGAAGTCTCTCAGCCCCACTCACCTCACAGAGTGTTTGTTGTGGGGGAGGAAGGGAAAGGAGAATGTTAGCCGCTTTGAGACTCCTTAAAAGGAGTGAAAGGCGGGATATCAAATCCAAACTCTTCTTCTTAGCCTTTGGCAGTCAAGCAGTTTTGTCATGGTTGCCAATTTCAAGTGGTCATGGTATGCTGAGAGATGTTGTGGGGGTGCAGAGACGAAATGGAGGTGAGCAAACAACAGAAGACCCAAAGATATTACAATGTAGTGTGCCGGCAGGTTTATGTGGAACATCTCCAACTCCTCGAAAGATTCCATCAATTTTACACATCACTTGGGAAGACAGGAAAACTAATATCAGTGTACTGGAATGTGATGGGATGATGAGCTGCTTGTGCGTAAAATCCTAGTCCCTCAGAGTTTGGCCAAGTCCGCAAACCTCTGCCTACGACGGAGCCCCTCAAGCATGGCTCCGTCAGTCGCTAGCAGAGTCCGACAGTGGGCGCTTACGGAATCTCTTCCAGCATAAAACCTCCTTAACGGAAACACGTCTTCTGGACTCTCTGCGCGACAGTTTCCGGCGAGGAGTGGGTGTCCCTATAGGAGGTCCTGAAACCTCCCCACTATTTTCGCTGGAAGTGTCCCTGAGCCATCCCTCCGACTCACTTTCCCTTGGAGCTCTTTCTCTCCCCCTGCTGGTTCCCTCTTCAGCTGCTAAGTCTCTCTCAACCTCTGTGAGCCCTTCCACCTCCTGTCCTTCCGATGGCAGTTCCCTGACATGGAAGAAGCAAAGATCACCAGTGTTGAAGCAATGATTGTTCAACATCAACTTCGTTGGACTGGTCATGTTGTGTAGATGCCTGATGATCGTCTTCCAAAGCAACTACTGTATTCCAAACTTAAAAATGGAAAGCGTAATGCTGGTGGTCAACAAAAGAGCTTGAAAGACTTTCTCAAAGCAAATCTAAAAAAAAATGTAGTATAAACACTGACAACTGGGAAACACTGGCCTGCGAGCGCTTCAGTTGGAGAACAGCCTTTACCAAAGGTGTCATGGGCTTTGAAGACACTCGAACTCAGGACACAAGGGAGAAACGTGCTAAGAGGAAGGCACGCTTGGCAAATCCACACTGTGATCAACTCCCGCCTGGAAACCAATGTCCCCACTGTGGAAGGATGTGTGGATCCAGAATTGGCCTCCACAGTCACTTACGGACTCATTGTTAAAACCGTGTTTATGAAAGACAATCTTACTCAGCTACGAGTGATCACCAAAGAAGAAGAAGATGTGGAACAATATAACCAGGTTCCAAAGCTATGTGCTGCTTCAGAGATAAGCACCAGAACTTACCAGCATCGTGATTAGAAATGGATATGGGGCATGTCTGAGAAGCAGCACTGACTATTAACTAGTTTGTAATTTGGCATGCACATTTTGGACTAACCATCGTTTCTGAACAGTTTTGAAATCCAAGCCCACTTAAGCCATATTGCAATGGTGTGATCTGAGGGTTGCCAAGGTGTGGATAACTATGGCAAGGCCACCTCTGTCCAAGACGGGTTGGAGCAGCTGGTGCACCAACCTCAGTTCATATAAGATGCCCTGTTCCATGGATGCCATATAGCAGGGGTAGGCAACCCGCAGCTCCGGAGCTACATGTGGCTCTTTTACACCTTTGCCGCGGCTCCGGGGCGGATACTAGCAAGGGGAGGAGGCGCATTGTGCGCCCCGACACTCCCCACTGTGGCGGGCGCTGTACTGGCTGTGCCGTCGCATGGGGGTGGTGCGTGCGTTAGTCACACACCGTCCCGACGTCACCTTCCTGCCGGCCCGCCCGCTACATTGTAAGGGGCATGTACGCTGGTCACTGCATTGAAAGGGGGCATATACGCTGGTCACTGTTTTGAAGGGGAGTGAAGAACACACACACACACAAAAAGGTAACTTGTTAATTTAACGTTTATTTCTATGAGGAGGAGTAATTCTGAGGGGTCAAACAAAGAAATAATAAAAAGTGACAAAAAAGTTATTTTTATAATGACGAGTTTTGCGGCTCCCAGTTTTTTTTCCTTCGGAAACGGGTCCAAGTGGCTCTTTTTGTCTTAAAGGTTGCAGACCCCTGCCATATAGGCTTGATCTGCCAGCATCCTCATCCTTTAGGAGGAATGCAGTCCTATTAAAAAATAGATCAAGCACCATCTTCTTGGCCAGAAGAACTCCACACCAATAGTACTGTGTTTGGGCTGGTGTTTTCATCAAATACTCAGACCTTTATGATGGATTGTGTGGTTTCAGCAGAGCATTTCCATCCAGCCAAGATTCTCAATATGCTGACAGAATTTGTGCGGATTGGTCCTTGCTTGAGTAGGTAGGAAATTAACACACTGCTCAGATAAATGGAGAAAAACTGAAAAAAAAGATAAAAATGGAATAATATTGGGAAAGCATTCCTAGTCCCACTGGAGCCATACAGGCTCAGACTACAAGGGGCAGTATATCCATCTCCATATTTCCAGCTGTCTTCCTCATTGACTTTGGTGTGAGATGAAGTGGTCTACAAGAGAAAAATGTGAGGCTATTCAGATACTTTATGACAGAGAGAGGACACTTAATGATTGTGTCAAGTTGATTAAAAATACAATTTAAAAGAGCAAAGTCCATCGAGAGAGCATTTAAATGAGGATTTATTGTTTAGGTCAAAGTGTTTGGGTTTTGTGGTTAGCCAGTTTGTTCAAGAGAAAGAAGTGGTTTCTTTATTTTCTCTTCTAGACGGAAGAAATGGAAGGTTTTTACACCAGCTTCCCATAGGGTTTTGCTTCTGAATACCCTTTTTTGGGGGGTGGGGGTGGGATGCAATATTATGAAACACTTTAAGTCTACTGTAATTCGATGAGGCATTAACATAAATGACTATCATCCGAGTTAATGTATTCTGGAATTACACGCCTGTGCATATATAAATAAGGCGACAAAGATAAGCAGTTTCTCATATCTTTGATTGTAATGGGCTTACACGCTGGAAACATTAGTGGGAACGTATAAAATAAGATAGGAAGAATGAGTGTTTTTTTAAAAAAAATACGAAGAATTGGCTTAAAATGGTAATTATATTAATGAAATCATCTTATTATTCTGCTTTTTTAATAATTTTAAAAAAGAAAGCTTAGTACCTTGTTTCTTTCAAGCATGTTAGAAATGGCACATTCCTAAAGATCTTGTTGAGATATGCAGGGAGGAAAAATCTGGAGAGATGGCTGGCAACTGCAGGGCGCAGGGGGGAATTGAAAGAAACTTAATGTTTCCCTTTGAGGATTCCAGTCTTATCTTTTCCGCTTCTAAAGCTTTTTGCTGGAGGCTAGTGGCAGTGCCCCAAAGGCGCTGTGCATGTGTGTGTGTGTGTGTTTGGATATGTATAGCCAGATTACTATAATTCAGAATTCTTATTCCACTACATGCTAAAGCTACAGTGTAGGAATAAAGAACCATCATTTACCCAAAGACATTATCAAAACAATACTGGAAAAGTTGGACAAACCCATCTATCATTGTGCAATTATGCAGCCAAGGCCAGGATCTATCCCACCTCATGCAAAATGTGTGGTTTCATAGGGCTCTGTTATGCTCACAGCACCAAGATAGAATCATAGAATCATAGAGTTGGAATAGACCACAAGGGCCATCGAGTCCAACCCCCTGCCAAGCAAGAAACACCATCAGAGCACTCCTGACATATGGCTGTCAAGCCTCTGCTTAAAGACCTCCAAAGAAGGAGACTCCACCACACTCCTTGGCAGCAAATTCCACTGTCGAACAGCTCTTACTGTCAGGAAGTTCTTCCTAATGTTTAGGTGGAATCTTCTTTCTTGTAGTTTGGATCCATTGCTCCATGTCCGCTTCTCTGGAGCAGCAGAGAACAACCTTTCTCCCTCCTCTATATGAGATACCACCAGAGTCTTAGCATCTAGACCACTGCACTATTTCTACAACCACACACCACTTTATTTTAAAACCCACATCTCTGAGACATTTTGTACCAGTGAAATGGGGGGGGGGGGAGCTTGGATGAGTTGCGCTACTTCTTCTCACACTTTTGAAGGCATATCCTTCATTCATCCAGTGAGGGGAAGAGAATGTAAATAGTTCATGAATCCTTTCTCATGATTTCCTGTGATGTACGTACATTGTCGCCCTAAGTTTTTGACATCATCAGGTATCATGAAGCTGGAGAAAGCCCTTAGCCAATGAAAGGCATTTATTGAGCTTTTTGGTCTATTATAGTTGGCCTTATGATATAGTAGATTAAGTTTTCGCATGTTAAAAATAGTCACATCAATCTGGCCTGTGTTTTCACAAGAACAGCTCCAGTGATGTTTTATCTCTTGCTCTCCCACCTATTTGGGAATGTCCCCAGAGTGTGCCATATTCATTGGAATGTGTCTGGTGCATTTGAATAAGCAAAAATTCCTACCAGTGAAATTATATGGTCAGAATGGAATGCTATAAGAGGTTTGGTGCTGAGTTTGTGCTACATTTCTGAGCTGTTAATCAGATAAAGAACAGTAAGCTGTTGAGTGGCAAACTAGAGAAGATATAAAGCTCTTTATTTTGTATTATGGCTTAAAATAATCAGTATTATGTGGGAGCAAAGGGAGGTTATTCCGCTTTTCTGATTAGCCTTTTTAGCTTGAATGGGACATGAACTCTTAAAAGGTGTGCTGCTTAGTAGAAAATATAATTCTTTGATCTTTCATTCATTGAGGGAAGCTTTTCCAGATATGTCTCCATGACAGCAGATTATTATTTACAAGAGCTAAAAAAGCTAAGTGCATGAGTATTTTTCAGCACAACCCATAGGAAACTTCTCCTGCATGAAACGAATTACTCCTTTTTTTTTATAATAAATTTTAATTGATTTTCCAAACACATAATAAATAAAAACAAACAATACACTAAACAAAAACATACAAACATATAAACATGTATAATTTCATAATCTTATTTTCATGCACCTTACTTCCCGGACTTCCCCATACCTCCCCTTTTCTGCATCCTTGTTTTACATTTCTTCAGCAACTCCTCCAATTAATTAATTATTTAAATCACTTTCATTAGATTCTTTTTTCTTTAACTTATTGATTACAGCTGCAATTCTCTATTTCTTGGTTCCTTAACATCTTAACACTCCTCAATTTTACAGCAATTTTTAAGATATATTTTAAATTTCTTCCAGTCTTCTTCCACTGTCTCTTTCCCCTGGTCACGGATTCTGCCGGTCATCTCTGCCAGTCCCATATAGTCAATCACCTTCGTCTGCCATTCTTCCAGAGTGGGTAGTTCTTGTGTCTTCCAATACTTTGCCAGAAGAATTCTTGCTGCTGTAGTGGCATACATAAAAAACGTCCTATCCTTCCTTGACACCAATTGGCCAACCATGCCCAAGAGAAAAGCCTCAGGTTTCTTAGGAAAAGTCCACTTAAGAACTTTCTTGATTTCATTATAGATCATTTCCCAAAAGGCTTTAATCTTCGGGCAGGTCCACCAAAGGTGATAAAAAGTACCTTCAGTCTCATTACATTTCCAGCATTTATTATTGGGCGAATGGTAAATTTTTGCAAGCTTGACTGGGGTCATGTACCACCTGTAAATCATTTTCATTATGTTTTCTCTTAAGGCATTACATGCCGTAAACTTAACACCGGTGGTCCATAACTGTTCCCAGTCAGCAAACATAATCTCATGACCAATATCTTGTGCCCATTTAATCATAGCTGATTTCACCGTTTCACCATTTTCAGAAATCAGAAATGAAATCTGAAAACGGTGAAACGAATTACTCCTGAGTAGTGTTGCGGCAGAGTTCTACAATGAGGCATATACTTGAGTAGAATTCATGAGCTTTCCCATCTGCCCATAATCAATTTAGGCTTCAGAACAGGAACCTCTGGATTTGGGCAGAAAAATAATCAGTTTTCTGCACCTTCTGATTGTGCATTTCTGAGAGTGTGCCTAGAAGGGGAAAACAAAACCCATGCCATATTCAGGGATCCAAAACAGGCATAGCTAATATCTTTCACCTCCTGGTGTTAGTAACTGATGAACGGTCTCCAGTACATGAAATATTTCCAGGTATTCCAACTAAATGCACCTGGGAGAACCAGCAGCCTTGTCCCTCTGACCTATGTAAGTTCATTAAACATCTGTAGAAAGTCCCATGGGTACAGCTGTGCACATGCTCTTCATGCAATCAGGGCCGTCTTTACCCAGGGGTGCAAGGGGTGTGGGGCGCCAACTTCTGGGGGGTGCCAGGCGCCCGCCGCTGAAGCCTCCTAAGCTCTTAACTATCTACCTGTTACGAAATAATAAATAATTTTGATTAAGCTAGAAAAACAAAATACATATATACCTAGGTATTGCCGAAGTGTATACCTACTGTTTCACTACAGGACTTTTGACTTTGTGCGCTCATTTACCAAAGACGTGCTGCGCTTGTCATTCACAATGGCAGCGCTTGTCAGACTCAACGATGGCACTTGTCATTCACAACAAAAGATAAGGCATAAGCGTGGTGTCTGACATAAGCATAATAAAAGTTAATTGGGGGGCTAAACTAAATTTGGGGGCTCTGGGCGGATCTTTGCACCCCGGTGGCGCATATGCTAAAGACAGGGCTGCATGCAATCAAAACTCTATATGTTTCAATTCCCAGTCAAATAGATAGAGCCCTCCCGGGGCATGTGTTGTTCTTCTTGCTGGGACACACATTCTACGTATGTGCAGTTGGGGGAGGAACTGCCTGCACGATGCCTTCCCCTCCTTGCATTCCATGCTGCATTTGGAATGCATGAATAATGACTAGGAAGGGCTTGTGGTGTCTGAATAGGCATTGCTAGCAGGTTGAGGCCAGCAGCCAGTCTCCTTGAAGTATCTGATGCCTAACGAGTCATAGATATCTAAAATACCAAATTATCCTATTTAAAGATCTTTATGAAACAAGAGATATTAAACACCACAAGCAGAGAAAGTAAAATATATGTTTTCTGAAGTGGCGTCTGATCTTATTTGTTTATGCCCAGGAGAGTTTTGCCTGAATAAGAACTCCAGTAATAAGCCCCTAAAAAGAGGGTTAAATATTCCTAAAGCTCTTGCGCATCATTCATGCATATATTGCCCAGAGAATCTCCATGATTTCTTAGCACAGATTTTATAAGCTAAAGTAGGGCGGTGTTTCATGAAGCTAGGAACTGTGCAATAGAAAAAATAAAAAAGAGCTTGTAGGAAAAGATTTATGTTTCCCATGGAGGATACTCAGTAATTATGTACTGGAAAAGCAGCAAGCTGGAGAGTGCATATGCAAATTTTAAATGTTAATTGTTTCTATAATGAATGTAGACTGCAGTCCTTTGTTTGGTTGTGTTCTAACAAACTGTTACTTCACTGACTTCAGCGTAGTTTACGCATGCAACATAGTCCCAGGTTAGTACAAGTTAAAGCAAACTATAGCTTATTGGAACATGAACAAGCTGTCTCCAGGAGAGGAGCTAAGATCTGGCTTAGTGCAGGAGTGGGGAACTCAGGGATGGCCCTATACATTTTGGCACCTCACAAATCACAAAATGGAGCCCCTCTCACTACCGGTGAAGAAAGGGGGGGTGAAGATTGACATCTGGAACAGGTGGGGAGTAACTACACCATGATCTGTTGCCCCTGTGCATCCTACCACCTGAGGTGGTTTCCTAACCTTTTCTTATGGGTGGGCCAGCCCTCTAGGAATTGGATCTGGCCAGTGGGCTAGATCTTAATCCCCACAAATAAACACACACATGGGCCACATTTGACCAGTGAGTCACCTGTTGATCACCTGGAATCGTGATCAATCACCAGATGTCATTCTGTTAAAACAGCTTCCAAAGGTATTCAAAGTGACAGTACTTTGAAGAGACATTGCCTTTGAAGTCCACTTCCAAGCGGTTTCTATTGAGACCAGTTGCAAACAGATTTCGGAGTCCCTCATGGCCCTTCAGTCGATTGGCAATGAGGGATGTTGCCTTTGAAATCCCATTTCCAAGTGGTTTCAACAGAAGTTGCTTGTGAAGTGATTTCAAAATGGAGGCAGCCATTCCTCTCTACCTGCCTCCCACTTGATGATATACTATAGACTGTGACTGAAATAAGCCAGATGTATCACCACTCCTTTTGCCTCATTCTTTACTTACAACACTCTAATGAGAATTATAATGGAAAATGAAGGTGTCCCCATTATAGATATGAAGCTCTTGTTGGTCACTCTACATTTGTCCAATTAATGTTTATTGCTTATAGCCTAGGCCATTTCAAACACTCTGCCTTTGTAGAAGTTGCACACCTGGGTTGAGGGTAAGGGATGGTGGCATAAGGCACACCTCTGACCTAACTGACCTAAACTGTTTTCATTGTCTGAAATGAATGTACAGGCATAGGGCCCTCTTAGCCAGGGTGGCAATTCATGCATGGCCAATAAGGAGGAAATGCATCACAGAAAGCAAAAGAGAACAAAGGAAGGCACAGATTTGCCTCAAATTTTCACAAGCTGATTTAGATGTATAGATTGAGATTTGGAGATAATTACTATAATTTAAACAGAAATTCAATACATCTCACCAGAGTGGGAGGAAGGACTATAATCTGGTGACCTGCATGCCTGCTCAGTGCTAACTGTTGAGGGGCAATATCAAGGCCCCTGCTCTCCCTTTTTACGCTCGGCTTTGATTGGGCAGCCTTTTGAAGAGGGGACCCCTTCAACTACAGAATTAGCTTCTGACAACCCTTCAATTAGAGAACTGCCCTCTCTAAAGTAAGACATGTAGCTGCCATCCTACTCTCAATTCAGTCAGGAAGAATTCTTTGTTGTAAGGAGAGGTTCCAAGATGGATACAGTATAAGTATCGGAATACCCTCTGCTTTTGTGTGTTTATTAAGCATAGACAGAATTGTGGAAAAGAGCTATAATGACTGATATAACATATTCACTACATAACATTCAAATCCCAAATCAGCCACAAAGCCTACAAGGTGACCCTGAGCCAGTCACCATCTCTCAGCTTAATCTACTTCACTGGGTTGCTGTGAGGATAGATTGGGGGAGAGTAGAACCATACTACTCTGAGCTCCTTGGAGGAAGGGCAGGATAATAAATGGAATAAATCTGTGCCTCTACAGCTTGATAAGGTCTTGAACTCAGATTAACTGAGTTTTGAGACGAGACTGTAGCTCAGGGGTGTGAAATCTCAGGCCTGTGGGTCAAGTATGGCCAATCTACTCTATCTGGCCTGTGAAACTCACGCTAGGCCATCCCTCCTTCCTAGACCATACTCCTCACTAGTCCTGCTCTGCACCCTTCTTGACTGCTTTTGCTTGGCTGGATGTGTCAAACTGTGGTAATGACTGTTGCTTTCCTGGATGGAGGATAGGTAGGTGCACATGCATGTAAAAACCTTTGACTTTTCTGGGGCTTGGATGTGTGCTTGTCAATTTCATATACCTAAGAAAAACCTCCAACATTTTCCAGTGAAACCACAGCTCTTTTCTCTCTTTCTGTATAACATGACTTAAATTGTAACGGGAAGATTAAAAACTAGGTCAACATTAAAATTGCATCATGTTAATATACTTTACATCAGCATTAGGAGAATGCAATCAAGGGAAAGGATCACAATTTATCCTTCGTGGAGATTGTTGTGACCAGCTTAATGCAAAAGAAAACCTCGCAAAGGCTAGAGATGCTGCCAGATTCCATTCAGGTTTACACTGGGTGGTGAATTGGTGAACCTGTGGCAGGACAGACTTCACCACGCATTTGCATGGTTTAATGGCAGTGCGATATCTTCATGGGACATTTGCATAAATGGTTTCTGCATTTCCATGATGAAGCCATGGATCAAGTCAAGATACTGCTTTTTATTCTTTTTCTCTTGCTATTTATGTTGTATAGGTAGAAGCTGGATTCCAGAGCTCTGCTTCTCATCCTTCACCCATAGAGTTAGGGCCAAACTACATGTGATACCATTCACACAATTGTGGATTGGTGCCATGTCAGATTTGGCCTTTAGATTCTGACAGTGCTATTTTTAAGAACACAAGAGCCTGCTGGATCAAGCCAATGGCCCTTTGAGTTGAGCATCCTGTTTTCACAGTTGTGAGAAACCAACAAGAGGGACCCGAGGACAACAACACTCTCCCCTCCTGTGGTTTCCAGCAACTGGTATTCAGAAACATTGCTGCCTCCAACTGTGGAGGTTGAACATAGTCAACATGGCTGGTAGCTATTGATAGGCCTCCCCTTGACAAGCTTGTCAAATTTTCTTTTAAAGCTACCCAGGTTGGTGGCCTTCACTGCCGCTTGGAGGAGTGAGTTGCATAGTTTTATGTGTTGCACAAAGAAGTGCTTTCTTTTCTCCATCTTGAATTTTCCGACACTTCGTTTCATGGGATCCTAGTGTTCTGCAAGAAGGAGAAAAAACTTTTCTCTCTATCCACTGTCTGCATGCCATGTGTGGACAACGTTTACCTGACATAAGCCTCTGATAATGTCTGCCTGACATCTTTTGTCATCCATTGATTGTGAAAGGTATCCAGTAAATTGATGGCAGTACAGTGGTACCTCGGGTTACAGACGCTTCAGGTTACAGACTCCGCTAACCCAGAAATAGTACCTCGGGTTAAGAACTTTGCTTCAGGATGAGAACAGAAATCACGCGGCGGCAGCGGGAGGCCCCATTAGCTAAAGTGGTACCTCAGGTTAAGAACAGTTTCAGGTTAAGAACGGACCTCCAGAACGAATTAAGTTCTTAACCCGAGGTATCACTGTAGTAGTAATGGTAAGTAAACAACAACATGTCCTTCGGATAAAGCCAACACCATGAGGGCATTCTCCCAATGTTATACAGCTTGACAAAATTTTGTTTACAGCATTTAACAACATCTAAGCATGCTATACTTACTTAGATTTTGACAACAGATGAACAAGCCATAGCATAGGGCTTATGTTTTGTCTAACTGATGGCCAAAGAGCTTAATGAGCTTTGAGCTAGACCAATAGCTTTAGTAACATATGCTTGCGGGAAGAATCCTACTTTTGCTGGCTAGCCACATATTACTTTTAAGCAGTAAATCTGCATTCCTTCGCTTCGCTTATACATTTATCCTTCCCATGTTTCGAACCAACCAGTGCAGTATAGACTTTTCATCCTATAACTAAGCAGATCAGTTTTTTGTTGTTGTTGTTTTTTTAAAAAAAGCTGGTTCTCTAATGAAGAAGGGGGGGAAGCCATGAAATGGTTTCAAGAGTGGAAGCTGCATTCCGTGAGTAAATTCTCATTTTCTTTTAAACTAACCATTTTCCATCAGCCTTCTACTACATTCTATTGAATGAGTGGATTCTGGCAGACATATGAGAAACAGGCTTTTTTAAATGTTTCCCCAAACCTTTAGCAATCCTTTCATTTCTGTAAAAGAAAAGAGGAGAAAATGATTTTGTAACAAGCGATGGCTTTGATGCAGAGTAATTGTTTTACAGGTTTGCCATTGTACAGTGACATATTATATGATTATAGCTGTGATTTAAACTGAATTGTTTCCATGAGATGGAACAATTGCAAATTAAATGAGGTATAATTTACTGACTTAACCACTAATTATAGAATATTATGAAATCCTCTGGGCATATAATTACTACAAAAGTTTCTTTTTCATGACTTCGTCACAAGATCATAATGCAATTGCTTAGATATTTATGCCCTATAAAATAAAGTAATGGTTGAGTGGATTTAAATGGAAAGTGCCAAGTTTTGAGGCATTCTGTACCCTATGTGATAATAGGTTATATTCTTCTATAGGCTAGTCTTCTGAGCCCTGTCTCAGCTTTGGAATTGGGAACCTTCCAGTTCTACCCAATTCTATAAAGGATGTCAGAGTAATTATGCATTTCCTATTAGAATGACCACCAATGATATTCTCAGCTGGACTTGACCTCTTCTAAGGTTGAGAAATAGCAGTACCAACTCTTATCTGACTCTTATCTGTAGACTATATTGCATGGAGTATGTGTTATTGCTGTAAACATCAATACATAATTTTATTCCAGCTTCTTCTACAAAACCAAAAAAGGCACTTGGTGTGTGAAATGCATGCATGACCTTTTTTCCAATTTCTGGGGCTTGATTGATATAGGCTATAACGTCCCCCCCCCCCCCTTATTATTATTTTTAGCTTAGTAGAACATTACTTCAAAGGCTCAGTTGGAGGCTTGATTCCATGCTACAACAGTGTGATACTGTCTGATTTTCAATCCTAGTTCATCATGGAAACTCTGATAAAGAAAACTAGAACTCCTGCTCCTTGAAGGGGGCAGCATAGCTAACGCCACCCACTGCAAAGAAAAGGAGAATATGTTGACGCACAACTTATCTCCCTGGTCTACACTGTAGCCACATAGAACCCATCCATCCTGTGGAAATTCTCTTCATCTACTCTGTGAGGATCCTCTGTAAGGATCAGAGCACCTTCTCTGTGGATGTGTGGAGTGTAGGAACATGGAAATGGTGTTCCTTTCCAGTATTGCCTTGCTGTCGCTGTCTTTAAGTGTCAGATGAAAAACATGCTTATTCATCTAGGATCTTAATTATCTGTTTATCTTCTCATGTGGTGGTCTAGGGTGGAGTTGCAAATCTATCTGTGCGTACATATATTTATATGTTTTGTGTGTGTATGTGTGTAGTTTCAGATTGTTTTATCCTTAAATGAGATGATTCCCTCCATACATTGAAAGAATATATGGGTAGTGTGGGATATTCCCACCCGCGCTGCCAAGGCATGCGGCAGCCACAACCCCCTGCTATCTGCACATTTGGTCTAATCATGATTCCCCCCTTGTGCATGCATACACACACACACACACACACACACACACACACACACACATGGTCACATCAGTATGCTCGGAGACTACCTTCACAAAGTGGCTCAATGTGTTGATTGTGATGGAGTGTGGCTGCTGCTGAGAGCAGCAGGGAGCATTTCTGGAATACACCCTGATCTTGAAGGCAGGGTTAGCCCATGTAGCCTCATAACCTCCGTGGCGGATAGAATTAATACTAATGGTACCCACTCAGCTGGATTTGTGCTGTGGAAGTAAGTAGAGGTACATTCAAAGGTTGAGGACAGTAGAAATGAATGTGGAATCCAATGATCCTTAGTCTTCCTAATTGGCAATCAAAATTACAGGCACTGGAGACCACAGCATACCAATTTAAAATGTACAATCTTGATTGCATCTCTAAGATATCTGGGTATTTAATTCCCCCGAGCAACCAGGAATGCCATCCTTTCTAGGCCTGTATCTTTTGTTCTTTCACATTCCATTGCTATTTCCTCAAGATGCCACATCTTGGTGCTTGTTCTAGGAGCAGGAAACTTGGGTAGATTGGTTTGGCGCTGGTTCCTTCCCAGCCCCATTGCAAACGATGCATGTTTAGAGTTGCTTCTATGGAAAACAACATGGGTTGGCTCCTGCCCTCTTCTGGGAAAGGTGGCAACCCTACAAGAGAGACTGCTTTCTCAGTAGAAAGACATGCAAATGCAGAGCATTAACTGAATTGTAATAATAATTAATTAGTGCTTCATGATGCATGAGCCCTTTGCGATTATTAAATGCACACATTCCTCCTCCTTTGCGAAGATGGGCTGCAGTAACAAATGCTGTACTTCACATAATGACATCAACCCTAATGGAGACATTGCCAGCCTGCAAAGTGAGGGGCCCTTAAGGCAAAGACAGAAGGCTCTTAACAGACCTGTTATGTTCACAAGAATAAATGCTGTCCACAAAGATGTTCAGGGGAGAAAAGGCACAGCGGCAAATATTTAATTAAAAGAACTGCGTGGGCTGTCGAATGGAGGTAGCAGCTGCTTAAACAGAGATCTGGTCTTTAAATAAGGTAGACAAAGTCAGCTGATAAAAAAGGAGACCATGTGAAAGAGCTCAAAGGCTAGGCTGTGTAATTGCAAAACTGCAAGCCCTCACTCCCAATCTTCTGCTCACGTCAGCGTCTTAAGGCTGCTCCGTATTGCTTGGCTTTCTCATTTAAAAACTCACAAAACCCAAAGCCTGAATGTATGCAGAAAAAGAAACACTGTGGTAAGTAAAGCGTTAGAGAAACGAAAGCGCCAAAACAATATTGGAAAGATCTTTTGTCTTTAACACACTTGATATCCTCAACTTATGATGATAGCTTATAAAATTCCCATTAAGATTCCCAGTGAGGGTGAATGAATATGCCAATTTTTGTTCCTTTGCGTTTCTTGTTTTCATCTCAGTTCTCATTTGCTGGTTAGTTTGCATCAGAAAAAGAAAAAAGGTCCACATCATCATTATCAGTGAATCACCATTTACATGTGTCTCAAAGCAATTTACAAACGTATAATAAAGACGGCTAAAAACAGTTCTGTAAACAGAACAACCCTCTTCCAGCAAAGATTTAAAAACAATACAAAATGAACATTTAAATCAGATACCCTCAAATCCAACTGGAAAAGAATGCAAAAACAAAAATGTATTTGATTGTTCTTAGAAAGTACAAAGGGTAGGCACATGCCGTGTGTGTGTGTGTGTGTGTGTGTGTGTGTGTGTTGTTCCACAAACCAGGAGCAGCCTCACTGAAAGCTGTGTTCCAATTTACTATGTAGCAAGCTTCTGATATTGGTGGGTTTCAAGGAGATACTCTCTTGCGCAGCACAGTGACATACAGGGAGTATGAGGGATAAGGTGGTCTTTCCGTTAACCTGGTCCTATGCACATCAAACAATATGTCCATTTCTGTACACAATATTGTGTATACTTTTCGCAAGCAATTTCTCCTCATATATTTATAATTTCACTAAAAAAAAATATATTGTGCACATTTCCCTAATATACACTTTGCATGCATCTTTTTCATCCCAAAATTCTGAGAAGTTATCATTTCAAAGGGTAGCCATGTTTCGGTTCATGGGTTGGAACTGCCAATTAGGTAGGTTAAAGTGCAGAGCAAATGAAATTCTTCCCTGCACCTAGTTCCTAGGCTTCGGTCTGGAGCATTTTCCTTTAAAAGCATTGATTAAGCCATGTATCTGTGACAAAACTGCTGTAACAGTCTAGTATAATAGGATGTTCACAGTGTTTATAACACTTTAGTCAGGCACGGCACCCCTGCAAGTGTGTGTGTGATGGAACTGTACTGCCAATTTTAATTTGACCAGGGAGACACAGCATTGAAAATGCATGCGCAGAGTACACAATAAGTTGCCTTATACTGAGTCAGACCATTGGACTGTCTAGTTTGCTATTGTCTACACTACAGTGACTGGCAATGTGTCTGCAGGGTTTCAGATGGAATTCTTTCCCCTGTGTGAAAATCCCAGTACTGAAAGTGAAACCTTTTGCATGAAACATGTGTTTGCTGCCACTGAGCTATGATCCTTCCCTCAGGTATGTTCACATTAATTTATCCTGACCCCTTCAGTATGCATGCATGAAGTTTCTGTTCCTCTTTCCTATGTAGACCCTTCTCTCTCCCCACCCTCACTCCCCCTATTTTGACTTTTTCGCGATAATAATTTGCCTGAACGCCCTAGTGCTAAAATGGTGTGGAGGGATGGGTGTGTCACACAAGAACTTGCACTTCTGAGCATGAAGGTTTGAAGAGTCTTTGTATGTACATTTTACTGAACACACAAAGGTCTTAGAGGAACCTAGCCAGGTGAGAATGTTCTGGGCAGGGAAAGCACAGATGCCCCTTTCCCTCTACAAACTTGCAAACCTTATGGATTCAGGACAAGCTCTGATTGGCTGCTTGCTGGTAGGAGTGTCGCTCAGACAGCTGGGCTGGCAAGGGGGCTTGTTGGACTTCTTCCACCCTCCTGCCCAAAACACACTTGCCATGCCAGTGCATCTTATGGAAACTTGCTGTAGATTGTTTAACTCTTGAAGATGCCAGAATAAAGAACAGTGGGAAAAGGACTTTTGGGGAGTTCAACAGGGCCAATTTTGTCCATGTGGTTGAGATTTTGAATGGCTGTTATTTAGCATTTCATGCCGCATGTTTTTTTTTAATTGTAACAAAAAGAAAAAGAAGAAGAGAAGAAGAGTTTGGATTTGATATCCCGCCTTTCACTCCCCTTCAGGAGTCTCAAAGCGGCTAACAATCTCCTTTCCCTTCCTCCCCCACAACAAACACTCTGTGAGGTGAGTGGGGCTGAGAGACTTCAAAGAAGTGTGACTAGCCCAAGGTCACCCAGCAGCTGCATGTGGAGGAGCGGAGACGCGAACTCAGTTCCCCAGATTACGAGTCTATCGCTCTTAACCACTACACCACACTGGCTCTAAAGAGAACTCTAAAGAGAAAAAGGAACAATGAGAAAAATGAGAAAAGAGCAAATACGTGATGTTCCCTGAAATTGAGTACAGTTTTAGAAGGACTTTACATTATTATCATTCTCCTATGTGAACAAAGCTTTAATAAAATATGATGTTGTAACAGTTACTGTGCCCCATCCAGAGCACATACTTGCTGATGTGCTGGTTTACAAGATTGGGCCATAAGTTACTATTACTCATGTTCAGAAGTAATTTTCATCTTATTAAGGATTCAATTCCCCTGAAAGCCTCAATACAAAACATTTCCATTAGCTGGAGCTATTGAAACAAGATGATGACCTGATAAATTATAATATTATGCTACTTAATAGAACGTGTCAAAATCTTCTATTAAGATTATATACACTCCACTCCACTTAGATCTCAGCTGAAAAGTTATGCCATTATATTGTCTCCATACTATTGCACTGTGAGATCAAATCAACAGATCTGATGCGGTCGCATGTTTTTTTCATGTATGCTTAAAAAAAATACCACTTCTTTATCTCATCTTTGGTTGTTGGTTGTTTTTAACTTTTAAGCTATTATTAAAGAAATGCTTAGGAGTAATATCTAAAAATCTCCGCTGAATGAACTAATTCCAGTGCTTCTCTGATATGGACATTTGTTGTTTGAGAGTCATGATCCACAATCTGCTTCCTCGGGCTTATTACCTTTAGACTGCTGTAAGCTGTGATCTTGTATACATTAGCTGAAATCAACCATGGATTTCCTCATGGTGGGATACATAAGTAGTATTGCACAGGCAATCCTTACAATTCTGTGAGGAAAAAAGAAGAATAAGGTAAAGGTAAAGGTACCCCTGCCCATACGGGCCAGTCTTGACAGACTCTAGGGTTGTGCGGGCGCCGGGGGCCAGCGCCGGGGGCCAGCGCTGTCCGGAGACACTTCCGGGTCACGTGGCCAGCGTGACATCGCTGCTCTGGCAAGCCAGAGCTGTACACGGAAACGCCGTTTACCTTCCCGCTAGTAAGCGGTCCCTATTTATCTACTTGCACCCGGGAGTGCTTTCAAACTGCTAGGTTGGCAGGCGCTGGGACCGAACAACGGGAGCGCACCCCGCCACGGGGATTCGAACCACCGACCTTTCGATCGGCAAGCCCTAGGCGCTGAGGCTTTTACCCACAGCGCCACCCGCATCCCCCAAAAAGAAGAATAAACTTGCCCAAAAAGTTTCAAGGCTGAGGAGGTCAAGTTCCACATTCTACTCACTATATCCCATCAGAATTCAGTGGGTTTGATTCTTATTAGGGCTGAAGTTCTAATTCCTTAAATGTTTCAGGCCTTAACTCATAATAGGTAAGTGAATCCCTTGGACACCAGTTTCATTGTGGTGTACTGTCTGCAGTATCATGGCATTAGCTGCTGAGAATTGTGATCAAATCCAGAAGAGCATTTGGTTTAGTTTGCTACAGCCAAAACAACACTACTTGTGGCACCTTTAGAATTGTATTTATTGCAGGAAAGGTCTTCATAGGCATGATAAAGTGGCAGGTACTTTCATGCATCAGATGGCACAGGTTCTTGCCTACAGAAGATTAGATAACGTTGACTTTTATCATAATGATTTATGAAATGCAGCCTAATGCCCATATCTTGATCAATGGGTTGGGTATTCATACCTCCCTTATGACCTCAGTTCAGGACTGCCAGGCATGATCCAAGTGTATTCAAAATGTTCTGCACTTGCTCAGACATCTGTTTGCAGCCATAGCTTTCCTCCTGAGTCACTTTCCTTGCCAGAAAAGGTACCATTGCCAAATTGGATGGGAGAAGAAGGCAATGGACCACACTTGTAGCCTTTCCTTTGAAAGTAAACCTATCAAATGCCCTTTCAGAATGGGAAAATGTGTCTCCATGGGTGTGCAGACAAGAGTTAAGAATGCTAGAGACCTAAGAATGAGAGGGAAGGAAGGAGAGTTGTGGGGGGTAGATGCATGAACGGCAAGACCTAACCAAGCAGTCAGGAGAGGACTAGGGCTACCAAAGTGCCTCTAATTCACTTTTCTTTTTTTGGAAAATGAATGCTTGAGTCCCAAGGGTCCTAATTCCCTGCCCCCTTCTTTTATATATTTTACTTGTTCATAGAATTTGTGTGTGGCATTTTCAGATGACTCAGGAATGTTCCTACAGGAAATGAATGCATACAAAACAACAGAAAACAACATTAAGACCACAATCATTTTGAAGTACCACTTCCTGTCTTTGGCGCTAACTCTCTAGAAGTGCAGTCAAAGTAGTACAAAGATAATTTAAAAGGATTTAGAACAACAGTGTGAGTACAGGAGTATTCTTATGTTACCTGTAGCCCAAGAATAAATAGCAAATAAAGGTGAACAGAGTTATTTTACAGGGTGAGTTATTTTTTAGCCCACACCCTTTAAAACAATTATTTCTGTATACCATATTCAGCTGAATATTCAAAGCTACCACTTCTATTTCTTTGTAAGTTCATGCATGCAGGACATTTAGTGGTTATGACTTACCAAAAAAAATACTTTAAATAAATAAATAAATTGAGTTGGAGGGCTAATCTTTCATTTATACAGTGAAGAAATTGTAAGAAAGCAATAAGGACATAAGAGCCAGTTGTGATGAAAGCTCTCATTGTCTAGAGTGACTGAGTGCAATATAAATTAGATCTGTGTTGTGTTCATGGTGGCTTGCAATACCCAGAGACAGAATTATTTAGAGATTCATGAGTACTATTGATATGAACAGAAGTGTTCCTGGATTTTGATATTTTATCAAATATCAGGGACAAGCAGCTGGCATTATTAACCCTTCCTCTCTTGTGGGAAAAGAAACGAACTCTTGTTCTTTGATCACAGATATGTTCCCTTTCTAAACTATCAAGATGGTCTTTGTCAACCAGATGGGAAGCCCACTATTTTAACCTAAGTACAAAAGCCCTCTCCTCACCTGTGATTCCCAGCAACTGACATTCAGGTTTTTGTAAAGTTGTTATTGCTGGCATCTATCTGTCTCGAGATACAATGGAGCGCACCTCTGGGGGTGAAGTCAAACTGCTATGTTGGCAGCACCAAAGTGTCCTCTCTGGGATGCAAGCCTGGACAGTGTGTATAGGAGTCCTGGGCAAGCTCTACTATTGATGGCTGTTTGGGTCTTTTCTCAGTACTTTTCAATGCTTCTGGTTCCCAGCTGGTTGGTTTTGTGACTGTTCACACCGCCAGGACTGCTTTTTCTGCCTTTGCCACCAATGCCCCTCTGGGAGATATTCATCAGGTGTCAGTGTGGCCTATTCCTTCCGCATTTGTCAAACATAGATTAACACCTGTTCCTCAGCCGATGCTTCTATTGGTCAGCAAATGCTTCTATTGGTCAGGAAATGCTTCAGAAAGTGGCACAGATATGAGTGTATACAGGTATGACAGGCAGTCCCACTTAGTTGGGTCACTGTCACTCTTCCCTTCCTTCCCTCAATGGGTAGATCCCATCCATAGAACCCTTCAATCTACTGCAGAAAAATGTAATGTTGGTCATAGGTTCATTTTCTGCAGGCAATGAAGAAAATTTTTGGCAGAAGTGCGAACTCCCAAGCTGGGTGGGGGTATTTGTTCAGGGCATCCTTTTAGATTCTCTCTTATCAAGGGCATGATCATAGTTATTTGAGGGGATACCTATAGGAGGCAGAAGGGAGGTGTCAGGAATGTTCCTTCCCAGAGTGACTGTAAGGGCTCCAAGGACCAAGGGGGAGTGGCAGGCAGAAAGAGATGGAGGTTTGTTTTCTTCACATGCAGAGAGTGAAGCGAACCTCTCCAGTCCTGGAATGCAGGTAGTAAATTCCCAGGACAGTGTGAGGCAGGCAGAGGGGCCTCAGCTTTCAGACATGCTCTCAGGGGAGGAGGGGCCAAACTAGACTATCTGCTCTGGAGTCACCCTGTACTAGGAGGCTGGGCAGAGTTCAGGCTTGGCGTCAAGCCCACAAAAAGAGGAGCAACTGATGGCGTATTTCCTGTTGGAAAAAAGCCCACCCTCCAGAGGGCTCAAGTGGCCCATCCAGTGCAGAAGATTGAGCTGTGTGCTCACACTGAGCTACTGTGTAAATACCAATAAATCTGAACGTTATAAAGCCACCAGCCTGACATCTCTTGGTGTGAGAGGGGGAGATCATAAATCCTGACAGGAGGATTCATGTTTTCTCTGGAATACTCTTCACCATTTCCCATATCCTTTACTTCCTTTTATATATTTTTACCCTTCCTTGGTTGTTGTTCTGAGGTTGCTGTTTATTTCTTTCTGGTTCAGCCATGCTCCCACATGCATTCGTAAGATTTTCTAATTTACACATGGTTTGCATAGTGGGGCAAGTGGGGTGGACATATCCTCTCCATCTCCTGTAGAAATTGAACTTATCACAGTAAGTCCAATGTTACATTCTCCACCTCTGTTGCATCCAACACAGCTTTTCTGAATGGTGCAAGTCTTAATAACCTTATCTGTTTATACAGTGGTGCCCCGCAAGACGATTGCCTCGCAAGACGGAAAAACCCGCTAGACGAAAGGGTTTTCCGTTTTTCGATGCGCTTCGCAAGATGATTTTCCCTATGGGCTTGCTTCGCAAGATGTTTCCGTCTTGCGAGTCTTGCGGGGTTTTTTGCTCCCCCCCTTTTTCTAAGCCACTAAGCCGCTAATAGCCTTTTAGCCGCTAAGCCGCTAAGCCTTTAATAGCCGCTAAGCCGCTAATAGCCTTTTAGCCGCTAAGCCGCTAAGCGTTTAATAGCCGCTAAACCGCTAATAGCGCTAATCCGCTAAGCCGCTAATAGGGTTGCTTCGCAAGACGAAGAGACTCACGGAATGGATTATTTTCGTCTTGCGAGGCACCACTGTAATTGTTGTTATTGTTGTTGTTGTTATTTTATTGATTTATTGATTTTTTGTTGCTTGTATAGGCTATTTTGTTTTTTAATGTTTGATGTTTTGTTATATTTTTATATATGTTGTAAGCCACCCAGAGTGGCTAGGACAACCCAGCCAGATGGGCGGCATTTAATTTAAAAATTATTATTATTATTATTATTATTATTATTATTATTATTATTATTATTATTCCCCTTGTAAACTTAGTTCTGGAACCATTAGAAGCCTGTTATGAGAAGTTTGAAAGGCACTGAAATAATAAAGTTTCTGAAGGCACATGGATACACATGTGGTGGAACTGTAAAAAAAAACAAAAGACAGTTCTGGGAAATGATTTGCAACGAGTGAGCTTAAGAAAATGTTTAAATATTCTTTTCCCCAAAAGCCTGAAACCTTCCTGCTAGGAATTATGGGTAATGAAATTCCCAAAAAGTCCAGGAGAGCTTTTATGTATGCCACAGTTGCTGCCAGAATTCTAATTGCAAAAGGAAGGAAGGGAGAGGATATCCCATCCAACTCAGACTGGAAAAATAAATTAAGAGAGTACGCTGAACTGGCGAGATTATCAGCAAGGCTATGAGATGTTACAGATGAAAAATTTATCAGAGAGTGGGACATATATATAGAATCAATGTAAAAGAACATTGTCAAAATATTAATCCGTTGGCAGAGTTTGATTGAACTTCTGTGCACAAACAGGATAATTTTACAAAATTTAAAGTAAGTTAAACAACATGGAGAAAATAAAGTTAAGTGCGTATTCAAGGAATTTATTTTGAGAACAGAATGGGAGGATCGGAGGTCATGTCAAATTCAGTTACAAAATGGTGTACAAAGCAAGTCTCAATTAAGGAAGTAACAGTTGTTTATTTTTATGGTCATCTTTATTTTGTCTTTAACATTCACTGAATATCTTTGTTATATATATTTTAACTAATAAAGCATAAGAAAGAAAAGTTTTTCACTTCCATTCTGACTTAGAAGCTCTTGTTGGTACGGGTCTTGAAGGAAGAAGAGGCTAGGGAGTTAAGCAGAAGGGACAAAACTAACAGCGAGGCAAACTTTCTGGCATGTGCATCTTTTCAATTCGCTTGCAGTTTGTCCGTAGAATGCTCTTTCATCCTTTTTTCTGTTGAAGGTGAAGTGCCCGTGTCCTTTCGGAGCACATGTTAACCGGTAGCGTGCCAATGTCATTCGCTGAAAAGATAAAAACAGACATTAGTGACAATTATATGTCACATTTTCCAGGTCAACTAACAATGTTCTGTAAGAGGCAAATAGGCCTTGAGAAATAGGCCCCTTAAACGTCCTTTGTAGGGCAGCTGTTCTGCATGGATAAGAACAAAGAGAATCAAATCTAAATTGTCAGATACTTTTGGCAGCCATAAGGACAGAGCAATGAATGTGGTGAAAATAGCAACCTTATCATATATAGTTTTTAGTGATGCAAATAATCACAGGTTAAAACAGCATTTACAAGATTGTAATTGGGCTGTGTTTTAAGGTGGTGTGAGGTAGATTTTGTGAACTGCTTTGAGGTTTGATTACAATCAAGCTATACCTGTTGTGAAATAAATGAATAAATGAAATAGATAGAGATCAAGATGTGCAGCAACAGCAACAGAAACACAGCCAAACATCTCTGTATCATTGCCTGAAACTATCAGGAAGGTATTTATTTATAGCCACCCGAACCTTAGCAGTTTAAGCTGAGGAGGTTGTGTGAGAAACACATCACTCCTGAAAGCTTTCCAAGCTGTTACTGACTCAAATTGCTGTCTGAAATACATACAAAACAGATTGTTTGATGGTTTAAGGACAGAAATGGTAAATGGAAATCTATTTAGAGAAATGAGAACAAATGTTTGGTTCAGCTTCAACTAGACTTAGGCCAGGCTCCAAAAAGCTATGTGAAATAGTGTTTCTTCATGTACCCAGGGATTTTTTGACTGCTGTATCTTATACAGCATTGGTTTCTGCCATATAGAGTACCCTAATCTTCTGGATGAGGGTTTTCTTTCCCTTTTTTATGGGACTACCAGAGGAAAGGAAGCCCTAGATTTCATTATGCACAGACTAGAAATGAGTGAATCTGCAATTTAGGTTTTTCTCAGTTGTCTATTTCATGGAGGTCCAGCTCTGAGGGCCTTCTGGCGGTTTCCTCCCTGTGAGAAATGAGGTTACAGGGAACCAGGCAGAGGGCCTTCTCGGTGGTGGCGCCCGTCCTGTGGAATGCCCTCCTGCCAGATGTCAATGAAATAAACAACTACCTGACTTTTAGAAAACATCTGAAGACAGCCCTCTTTAGGGAAGTTTTCAATGTTTGATGTTTTATCGTGTTTTTAATATTCTGTTGGGAGCTGCCCATCTGGCTGGGGAAACTCAGCCAGATGGGCAGGGTATAAATCATAAATTATTATTATTTCTCCAATCTTAACTTCAGTTTGCCACATTTCCATTTTGTGTGTGTATGTGTGTGTTTCCTCGTTTACAAATGTACATTCCTCCTAATATACACATTTTCCCCAAACACTTTTGCCTAACACAATGCATTTGGTTATGTTGTTGGGATGAGGACACTTTTTCTTGTTGGAGAACTGCATTGCAAAATTCAGGGAAGTGTGAATTTCAAAGGGCACATGCGTTTCAAGTTAACATTATTGTTCGAGGGATTCAAATGTGAACCATACCAAATTTCTCCACCTTGCCTCATGTGCGACTCTCTTGGATTGTTCCATGTCATACATAGTGTTCTCAAACTGCAATTCAAGAGCAGAATATACTCCAGAAACACAGTTCAGGGAAACAAATAAGGGTTGACTGAATTAATCAATGTTTGATATCCTCCTCCTCCTTCTTTTCATAATCTGAAATTTCAACATAATCAGTGAGGCCAAATCTAGGACTCTTCCGGACAGGGCCAGATTTAGGTTTGATGAGGCCCTAAGGTACTGAAGGTAATGGGGCCCTTTATATCTCCAGCTGTCCTTTGTCAACAACAAATTGTCACTGGTTTTTTTGTGTGTTCAATATATGCTATATGATAATTTATGGACCTAATAGGTATCTAAAGCCATTTGCACATATTGCCATGCAACTGTAGGCACCCTATATATAGAAATGAGCAAACCAGTGGTATTTTAGGGAGTAGGCTAGCAGGCAGGGCCCATTACTTACATCATAGGAGCCTACACAACACAAAATACTGTTGCTGTATGTAGGTTTTATTTTATTTGTTTTTTTATCTTATATTTTGGAAATGTACATCCAGTTTTTTCCCCTTTAATTTTTTTTGGGGCCCCCAAGAGAGTGGGGCCCTAAGCTATAGCTTGTTTAGCCTATTCATAAATCTGGCACTGCTTCCAGAAATTATAAGGCAAAGATAGAAGCTGAAGTGATGGCTGCAGGGAAGAGTCACAGAGATGGAAAACAGCATCGCTTAAAAACAGCACGGAATGTGGGAGGTGAAATAGTTTGCTTTACAGCTCTTGGCCCTAGGAAGATATATTGGTACCTTGCCACTATTGCTACATTTTAGTTGGCACAAATGACAATGATGGTGCATGCCATCAAGGTCTGAATGGCCACAGTTTGCTAAAAAAGACAGGTTATGGTAGGCTGGATAATCAGAAGAAAGCACAAGTATGTTTGTTTTATGCCAAAAAATGATGGGTTACTGTGAAAGGGAGGCATAGTCACTTCCATGGGCTGTGATGAAATGTTTAATCAAAACATTAGTGAAATAGTAGCTTCAAAATGTGCAATTCTGTACATCCCAGGATGCCCATTTCAACACTTAAATGAAGTTATAAAGCAGCCTAGTCTTATTATCAAAGTGAGTCTCATTCTTCAAACACCAAAATATTTAGAAACTAGAAATTTAGTATATGTTCATAAGGTTGTGATGTCAGAGTACTGTCACCTAAGACAATTGACATATAAACTCCAGTTATTCACAAACATGAAGTGTGTAGCAACTTGTACAATGTTTAGAAAATACTATACTATACAGTATCAATTTTGCTAAAGATAGGATGTAGATTCCCCACCCCTTCCCATATGAAGGCAAATAAATTGCATCACAAGCCCTTGATTTACAGGTTTTAATTATTATATTTAAAGAGATAAAACTACTCATTATTTTACTGTCCTATCCAATTTTGCCACCTGGTCTCCAATTTGCTTGACTAAAACATGCAAGTCAGAGAAGCTATTTTTTGAAAGGACATCTGGCTTCTCAGTTGGATTGCCATTCAGACCAGTGCATGACTTAAATATCAGAATATTTAGAGGCATGAAATGAGGGCCAGGGCACACACCAAACAGTCACCATGTTGAGCTGAGAACACCTTAAATGGCTTCCCATGCTGGCTGGCTCTGTGCAGCAAGCTGTTCCTGTGCAATTGTTTCCATGCAGGCTGGGCAGTTTTCTCCACATCATCAGAAATATGTGTGTGTGTTTTTCTTAAAAAAAGAAAAGGGTTTGCACTGCTGGGATGGGGGATATTTATATGTTTACTAAATTTATATCTTGACCTTCCTCCTAAATGAGCCCAAGCCAGCAAACACTTCTGCAATAAATAAAAAAAATACAGTTAAAAAGTGTAATAAAAATAGTGCTCTGTTTCTAGAAAAAGGGGTGCTGGAACTCTCCATGAATGCCTCCCTTGTTCTCTTATAACAGCAATGGCACCCACCTGAGAGGTGCCAGAACTGAGTTCTGATGAGTTCTTCCGGGGGGGGGGGGAGCCCTGAAACATATTTAAAACATTTAAGAACTAAAACTAAAAACATGAAACATCTAAAACAAATTTTAAAACTGATCTAACCAAGCCTGGACAGACCCACTGAATGAGAAAAGTTTTCAACAAGTGAAAGAATACAGTGATATATTTGCCTTATGTCAAAAAGGCAAGGAGTTCCACAGTGCAGATGTTGCCAAACAAAATGAATGACTCCTTACAAATGGAGAATGGCCATTGTGTGGCACTTGCAGAAGTGCATGTTCTGCACGTTGAAGTCAGTTCAGCCTGTATGAGGTAAGACGGTCCCTTAAGTAAACTGGTCCCAGCCAATTAAAGGCTTTATATAGTAATAACAAACTACTCAGCCCAGTAGTTTGTGAATTGCTTCCTATGAAGTGATTTTGCAGTACAATAAAAGCATATATAAAACAACTCTCTATATATACACAATTAAAAACAATGAGATATGTAAATGTTTCAAAATCAGTGACAATGGCTAAAAATCTTTACTTAGAAGACTTGTTGAAAAAGAAAAGTCTTTGACAGACAATAGAGAGAGGGTGCCTCTATCCATTCAATGAGCCACAATGTCCTAATGGTCTGAACATGGAAAGTGGCTTTTGAATGGCAACTTTTTCACAGGCACTGCTTGAGTGTTGTTGCATTGATCTAAAGTCCATTTCGGAAGAAAAGAACCAAGCTATAATGAGTCTTGTTTGCACTTGCTTGCCACAGCAGAACAGAGGCACTAGCAGCAAGGGTAGAAGTGATGGATAACTTGAGGTCCAGAATGCAAGGTCTAATAATGCTGGATGGCTTCTGGAAGGGAAAAAAAGATCTAAGGGGGAAAAAAGCTTGTGAAATATAGAGGGTTGGCCCCATTGCTCTTAGCACTGGCACTATTAAAAAAGACTCAGCTTTCTACATTGCATTGATCTTGTGGGATCACATGTGAATGGGATTATTGACTAGCTCCCATCATAATCAAACTCAGACCTACACTGTCAAATGTAGTGACTGTTGTAATTTAGAGACACTTCCTTAGAAGGATAAAATAGGGGTCAAAATTTAGAAAGGATTTCTGGAGGAGAAGGGTGAAGCCAGGAGCAGGGTGAAAGAAGAGCTACTTTCAAACCTGTTAGTTGTAATTTCATGCTTTGTAGAAACGGTTTGGTGTGATCTTCATGAGAGTGAACCCCTGACTTAATACAGCAAGTATATGGAAGCATCTCTGCAAAGGTCAGTGTTCCCCAAAAGAGGTCCACCTCACCCTCTGAGAACAGTGACTTTTTACTGAAGCATTTGATTTCAAATTTTCTCCATCCTAAAATTGTGCTGTCCCCATTTCCTGTTGTGGCCAATTAATGCGTCAACGAGATCATATCTTGATGGATGCCTTGATTGACTGGAATTGATTTTAGACCTTCCCTTAAAGCATATCAATCTTTCTCCGTTCTGCTTTCAGTGGGGATGAATAAACTGTATCCTTGCTTCAGGAACCTACTCTGTCCACCATATTGCACTCCTGCTGTGCCCATCAGTTTAAAGCTAACCCCAAGCAAGAAAGAAGAGGAAATTAGCAGACACCAGAGGCAGAAATGACTAGATATGCCAACAAATGGGGAGTATGCCTGAGAGATACAGTCCAAGTTGAAGGAGAATGGTTGCTTTGGAAAATGCTGCATTCATTGGCAAGTGAAATTGCAGCACTTCAGTAAGTTTTAATGGGTGAGGAGATGAAGGTGATTATTTATGGCAACCCGTGAGGGAAATAGAATATAAAGAGTTGAATGAAAGTTGAACAGGGTTTTTCTAGGCAAGAGCCCACAGAATCGCTGCACAAGTGAGGTTCTGAATAAGTCATATTTGTTGATTTAATAGGGGATAATCCAAAGCTTGTGGTCTATTTTGCTGGACTGCTGCCTGCCATTCTAATCATTCAAAGTCAACTTTGAATTCAGGACTGCCAGTGGCAAAATTCCCCCCTGTTGTCACGTCCCACTTTTTTCATGATCTAGGTCTGTAAGGTTGTATTTGTGGTGGTATTATTCTCTTTTTAAAAAACCACAACTTTAATAGAGCATTACAAACAACAAACATAACCGCAGAGAGTTATTTCATTTATCCACCAGTGTAATATCATGAGCACTCTGCTCACACGCATGTGAAAATTCATGTTATCACAAGGAATCTTGTGCTTTGTGCATTAGCCCACTTTCAGTGGGCCTCTTCCACATAGGAGCTTGAGAGATTGGGGGATATAGAGTTTGTTAACCTTTGTTTATGAAGGAGAAGAAAGCAAGTGGCTGTGGCTTGTTGCTTGCTTGCAAATCACAGTTTGCTTTTTTAAATTATGGTTTGCTGTGCATCTCTAAACAGAACATCTTTCTTTAATTATGGTTTGTTTGGCCACCCCATTCCAGAACCTCACCAAGCTGCAAAGACATGAGGCAAAAACATCTGGAAAGCAATAGATTCTTTGCAGAAACAAGCCATGAATTGTTTGCCTATCTGTGAGATGGTTTGTGGTCAATTGAACAAATCATGCCTTAACATTATGTGTGGATAATGTGATAGTTTGAATGAGGTGGGGTAGGAAAAGTACTTTGGATATCAACAAATCCTGTTTTGCTTTTGAAAACTAAGGCCATACCCACCAGAGCTCTGTTTAATTCAGTTTTTGTCATGTCAGCACAATGTAGCGGTGCATACACTTTGCTCTTGGTCACACAGAACAGCAACCACATATCTCACACTTATTGTGCAATATTCAGCATGTTTAATTTCTGAAATTAGAAAATTATTTTAGAAGGTTTATCTGGCCATTTCATTTATCTGGCAGCCCTGAAGCTCTAATTTCTAATTGCCAATGACTTTTATGTAGCAACCTTTTAACATGGCAAATTAAATCTGTATTTAGCTAAAGTAAAGGTCATCTGTAGCATTAACTATTGCCAAACTTGCACAAATCCAATTATATTATTTTTTGTTTGCTGCACTGTATAAAAACTTACAAGATCTAGATTTGAGAGCATGGTTTTTTATGGGCACTGGCACAGCAAAGAGACAAATATCTTAGAAGGCTGTATTTAGTGGTACAATGTAATTTAGTTTTCTTGCAGCAAAACTGTAATCTGAGATTTTGGCTTGTCATGCTGTTAGAATTTATGAGCTATTTTTAATACAGCAATTACATGTGGTGAAAATTGCTCAGGAGCTTTAGGAGATAAATTGAATTTTAATATTTTCTATCCTGTTTGGTTGTCCAATATTTTTTTATGATGTATTCCAGGAAAAGGTAATGTACAATACTGGAATCAAGAACGACATGGCTCCTTTATAAACTGGTATATTTTGTGGAAATGGCAAGCTGCAAGCAAAGGGCATCTCATTAAACAAAGAAATGAGCTGTCCTCAAAGCAATCAGTATTTACTATTAGTCAAAGGGTACAGTAAATAATGAATTGTAGGTGAGGAGTTATGGGTAATTATCCACAGTGAATTCAAATTATTTGCTTTTTTAAAAACCTTGAGCTGAGGAAATGGGACAGCACAGCAAAGAAAGCGTGATACTTTCGCTGCATCTCTAATATTGCCTTCGTAAGAAAGAAAACATTTTTACTGGAATTGGTGACCTTTTGTTGATTTAACGCCACAGGGTCTTCTCTCCTGGGCAGCCTAACTTTTACAAACAACTTCATAAAACTGCACAAAGGGCTCACCAGCCGTTCTATATTCCACATTCACTGTTGTAGAGGCATTTAGAGGTTGGGGGCATCAATGGGGCACTAGAGGTATGCATGGGCATCAGGCTTTGAAAAGCTGGTATCACTGGATCAAACTCGTCAATTTTGTTGAATTAATTAAACTAAATAGTTTTAATTGAATTTCCAGTGAAAGCGCAATTAAATTTTTAGTGTTTTGAGTTTTATTGTGCCATTATCTTCCGTAGTGGGTCATGCAAACTACTATTCAGAATGCTATTTATGGGGTATGGTATTGGGGATGAGTTTATTGAACCAAGCAGGTGGTGGTCTAAAACCGTTTGGGAACCACTTCCTTACAGCTTCTCCTGTCCACCTCATGCAGCTACCCAGCTCACTCTTCATCTTCCCAAGCCATTTCTCTCTCTTTATTCTGCAGTCCCACTTTGCACCCCTGTTTTTACCTTCACCCCCATGTTCGTTCTTCCTCCTTTTGTGCCACACATCCTTCTACGTCTCCCTTCTCCCACACATTGCAACTACTATGCTCACTATCCCCCTTCCACCCAACTATCCACCATTCCACCCAATGAATCCATCATTCCCTCCTATTATTCTGAACCTTTCACACCCCTGCTTTCATCTTCAACCCCATTCCCATGCCTTCTGCTCCCTCCTTTGTTGCACCCCCATTTTCACCTCTGCTCCCTTTCTGCCCCTACCTTCTCCCTTACATTTCTCAACTCTCTCTTGCATACAGATCAGACCCATTTCCATGCCTCATCTCTCCTATTGTGCAACCCCCTTCACAACATGCCATCATCATCGCCACCCATTTCCCCCCATCTTCTCCTTTGTCCAACCCTCCCTTGCACATGGTCCTGGATCCATGTTTTAGGTGGCTCTTGGGCCTTGAATACATCCACCTTCTTCTTAACTGTTCATTCGCTTGTCCTTTTCCTCCTAGCCTAGTTTGCACCACCAGATGGAGGAAGCAAAGCAGGTATGCTTATTGTCCTTCCTGTTGGTATTTGCTTATAGGCTCCAGAAAGGCCGTTGAGCAGGTAACACCAGCAAGGAATAGTAGCAGCAGTTACTGGAATCTAGCAGTTGGCAGCAGAACCCCTTCCGTGGCTTGGGCCTTAGCAGGAGCCCAACAAAGCTATTCCCTGACTCTAGCCTTGTATGCATTGATAATCAAAGTGGTGACTTTCTTCCCATCTAGCTACCCACGTATTAATGGCAAGTGTAGAAAGTTTTGGGGAAAGCGCTGACAGACTTGACTTCTCTTTTATTTTGTTGAGCTCTTAAACTAAGTAGCTTCCTGAAGATCAAAACAATTGGAGTAAAGGGCACATTTTAAACGTCTCTAGAACTGTTGAAAAATGTCACAACACTGCAATTTTCCTGCTATGCATGGAGGCAGAAAGTTCCATGTTGTTTGATGTCATGCTGCCACTTTAAGCTACACTAAATACTCAGATACTCGTAGCTGAAACCCATATCTGGAACAATACTAAAATTTCTGCTGTTTGGGTATAATTGTGCATGAGGCTTTTTTTGGTGGTGGTGAGATGTGGGGGAAGGTTTTCTCTCAGATTGAACTGGTGGGTGGAACCTGTTTGAAGCTCTTCAAAAGCTTAGGAGCCAAAAGCGAATCCCGCAACAGGCCAATTAGTGAGTGCAGTCAAACTTTTCACTTATATTGAAAGGCATGTTACTTTGGGAAGAAAATAAAGGAAAGGAAAAGAAATGGGATAAGGTTTTCAAGGAGCCTGCTGATGAACTGAAAAGTTGTTGCATACTTATTGCCATTTGAAGCTTCATTTCAGTATGCGTAGTTTATTCATTATTGCCTTGTCTTTTCCCTGCAGAGCTTAGGACAGCATTCCTAAGATTATTCCAGTCTGTGTGTAGTTTAGCATGCCTGGTGTCAGAAGTATCAGAGAGGCAATGTGATGTACAGTGGTACCTCGGGTTAAGAACTTAATTCGTTCTGGAGGTCCATTCTTAACCTGAAACTGTTCTTAACCTGAGGTAGCACTTTAGCTAATGGGGCCTCCCGCTGCCACTGCGCCGCCACCCCACAATTTCTGTTCTCATCCTGAAGCAAAGTTCTTAATCCAAGGTACTATTTCTGGGTTAGCGGAGTCTGTAACCTGAAGTGTCTGTAACCTGAAGTGTCTGTAACCGGAGCTACCACTGTAGTAGTATTAGAGTAGGACCTGGGAGACCAGGGTTCGAATCCCCACTCACTGGGGCCAGTCACTTCCTCTCAGTTTAACTTACCTCATGGGGTTCTTTTGAGGACAAAATGGTGAAATGGAGAACCATGTATACCATCATGAGCTCCTTAAAGGAAAACGGTATTTAAATGGAGGAATAAGAATAAATAATTCTTCCAAAAGTTAGCACTGTAGGGCAGCTGTTGGCTGCCCACACTTTTGAAGAGCAGCTGCCAGCTCAGGCTATGTGAGGAGCACAAGACATTTAAGATTGAACTGGTGGGTGGAACCAGTTGAGAAGGTACAGGTACAATCTTAACTTTTGCTTGCACAACAGGAGTGCCAACACGACCAGTTGCACCCGCATAAGGAGGCAAAGGAATGCATTGCCTGTGACACTGCATTTCATTGGGTATGGATGGGCTGGCCCAGACAGACACCAGCTGCTAATGAGGGGACTGCTTGGCCATTCCCTGTGCTGCCTGGTTACTGCAGCTGACTGTGACTCTATAGCGGGCATATGGAGCCCTGTGGCCCTCTAAATTTGTTGGACTCCAGTTCCCATCCCCCCTGACCATTAGCTATGCTGGTTGTTGCTGGTGGGATGGAGTTCAACAGCATCGGGAGGTTCACAATTTCCTCATTCCTGATGTATAGATCCGTAATAACTTGCCCAAGCCTATCTAATAAGCACAATGTCTGGAAGATGGTGTACATTCAGGTCCAAAAAATATGTGCATATGCTTATACTGTGATCTAGTTTGAATCTGCTCTGGTTCAAATCCCATCTCATTTTCAGCTTTGATTTTTACCGTAGGGAGAGGGGTGGTGGGAGGGAGCCTCTGAATATGAAATTCCATCAAAGCCCCACTCATTTAATTCTGGCATTGAGTCAAAAAACTGCTGAGATCTCCATAATTTCTACCCAGTTATAAACCAATGGCCTGTAACACCCTCCCAATAATTGCTGGTCAGCCAGCTGTTTCTTGCTGTCTCTCTGGGGCTTTATAAGTGTCACTTTCTGGCTGCCTGCCTTCTTCCTCTGAATGATAAAAGCAAAAAGGTAAGTCTGCTTCTCTCTAGTTCAAATTGTGCTCCAGAAAAAAATTCTGCTGGGATAAATGGGCACCAAACCTTCCATTAGGATGGCCGCTGACTGCCAGGCCAAGACTTCTCTTTCCTTATCTTGGGGTATTTTTCTCCTAACAGCACTTTTGGCTTTTAAATGCCGATCGTATTTTATTATTGTTTCGTAACATTTGTACTCTGCTTTTCTTCCAAGGATCACAGGGTAGTTAATGGCTTCTTGCCTGCTCTCGTCTTATCCTTACAACAAACCTCTAAAGTAGGTTAGGGGGAGACTGAGTGAGTTTATGGGTGAACTTCATGACCGAGGCAAATTTTACTGGGGCAAGTGTGACACCCATAGAAAAAACCTACTGTCAAGTAATGATTCTTTCTTACAGCGTTGAATATTTAGCAGAGACACCAACAAAAAGCCACAGTATCCCCCCACCCCACCCTCGTAAGCCTGCATTTTATTTTGAAACCTTTTTGAAAGGTTTAGCAAGAGATGTTAAACAGGAATGGTTGGCCGGGGAGGTGCACTACTGCACACCTGGCCTCCTGAAAGCAGCAGGTAGTCATAAAGAGAGCCAGTGTGGTGTAGTGGTTAAGAGCGGTGGACTCGTAATCTGGTGAACCGGGTTCGCTTCCTCGCTCTTCCACATGCAGCTGCTGGGTGACCTTGGGCTAGTCACACTTCTCTGAAGTCTCTCAGCCTCACTCACCTCACAGAGTGTTTGTTTTGGGGGAGGAAGGGAAAGGAGATTGTTAGCCACTTTGAGACTCCTTAGGGTAGTGATAAAGTGGGATATCAAATCCAAACTCCTTCATCATCATCATCATGGTCACTTAGGTGGAGGGAGGAGGTGGCTAGGAGGTTGGAGTTGTGCAGCCACATTGGCAGTAATGCCGGATTGGCTTCCCTCTCTGCCACCCACTCCTGCTCTTAAAGGGTTATTGGAGTTTTGACATTTGCTTCCTCTGTTGGCAGCAAGTTTGATGTTTTGGCTTTTTGCTGCCTTGCCCTTATTATGGGGCACATAATAAGGTCTGAAAGCACATGGGGTCTGAAGGCACCTTGCTGAAGTTAAGCAAGTCTGGGTGCTGGTCTGGTCAGTGGCTGGATGGGAGACATGCTTTGGGTTCCACGGTGGAAGAAATTGGGATACAATTGTAGGAAGTATTCATAGTCATTGATATATCTATATCTGGAGTCGTATTGTGGGTGAGTGTAGGGGACCCAGAGCTTCTTAATACAGTGGTTTCAACAACCAAATGAGGCAAACTTTCCTGCCTGAGCAGCACGACTGAAAGATGTTGAAAATATGAGTTATGAAAAATCTTATTTATGATTCCTATGTTCTTCTTTAGATTCTTTGTAATTGCTTACCAAATTGCATTTAATTGAGAGAAAAAATGAATGGAAACTATTACAAATGAGGCAAAAAAATTAGCCACTTTTTCATGTATGCAAGCAAAAAAAAAAAGTAATTAGATTTCTGTGGTGTAATTGATTTTGTTAAGCCCCCCCCCCCCCCCCCCCCCCGCTTTCTGAATGTGGGATCAGAAGTGGAGGGAGAATAAATTAGAATGTGTATGTTACTATGATTTATGTTTCAGCTTATAAATCTTGACTATTTCTTCATTTTCCTAACAAAATTAGAGCTGATGCCTTGAATTTATTTATGTGGCTTTCCCTCTGTGCTGCCATTTTCAGGCTTCGCTCTCCAGGAGTGTTTTAAACGGAACAAGAGGAGAACTGCAAGGCACTTTTCAATCTGTTTGGACTCCCTGTTTACAGAAGAGAGATGGAGATGCCATCAAACACAAAAGGGGCCGCTGTGTGCCTGCTTCTCTTTGTATTAAGTTTGGCAGCGGCCATTGAAATCCCTCTTTCTGGTAAGTTGTAGCTATTTACTGAATGTTCTCCTGCAGGAGAACAGATTAAATCGTCCAAATGTGCTGTTTCCATTTTGAGCTTTGTTATGCTCCAGTGTGGCCTCTGGGGAATTTGTATGCGATAGAAATGCAAGTTTTGATTTCTTCTCTCGATTGGTTCATGCAGTGCAGTAAACAGGTGCAAACAGCTCATTGTTGGTTGCAGTGGTCACTTATGCAGCACCAGAAGAATAAGAGGGCAAAGGAGCGCACAGATTTGCAATATTCATATGTGTGGATGCAGCTTTAGAAGTAATTGCTGTAATTTAAATAGAAATACAAAGCATTTCACCCTAGTGAGATTGCCCAGGTGGCTTGTGGGCCTGCTGTTGAGGTGCTATATGTGATGGACAACTATGAAGACATTTCTTCATGCAGTGCAGAGTTAAACTATGGAACTTGTTCCCACAGGGGACAACGCTGGCCACTAATTTGAATGGCTTTAAAAGAGGGTTAGACAGATTCATGGAGGACTAGACTATCATCAGTGACTAGGTTCTACCATCTCTGTCAGAGGCATTATGCATCTGAATATCATTTGCTAGGAATCTCAGGCGGGGATTCCTGTTGTGCTTATGGCCACTGTGAGAACGTTATGCTGAACAAGATGGGTCATTGGCCGATCCAGCAAACTCTTCCTATATTCTTAAGAACCCGCTTACAATTGGCTTGGCATGCCAGTGAAACATAGAACCCAAGGTGGCTATATCAGTGCCAAACATTAATTATATAACCCAGTGGTTGAAAATTCACCCCAGAAAATATTGCCAAATAACTAAATAAATTTATGCACGTTTTGGTCTTGGGAATCTCTCTGGGGCTTCTTATGCCACCTCCACTTTGCAAAGATAAGGGTTTTTACTGTTTGAGGAGATGAGCAACAAGAACAGAGGTGTGGGGAGAGGAGAGTTTTGAGACCCTTTTCAGTGTGTAGCTGGATGGGCTCAAACAGGCTCCATTTTTTAGTGTTTGATCTTGTGAGTTTCCATGTTCTTTACATTTTTGAACCCTCTCAGTTCAAGTATTCTCCTCATCACTATGAATGAGACTGTCAGTGCCCAATAGTGGAGCATTCCAAGATCCCCTTAAGACAGTAATCGGTGATGAGTTGGTAGAGTAGATCTCAGGGTAAGAACTTCAAACCAAAATTTAGGAGGTGAATTGCGAGAAAGAACTCTTTCTGCAGTTTACCGTGTTTTGTTGATGCCTCATAATGTCCACCACCATACCATGCAGCTCTCATCTGTTTCTACCCACAATGCACCTGCACACTGTGACCCAATTATGTACATATGTGGCCAAATTAACCCAATCAATGTACTGCAACCTGAGCAACCAACCAACCAACCAACCAACCAACCAGAGAAGGCAAAACAAACCACACCCCTTGGCTAATCAGGCAAAAGCAATCCTCTTGGATTCTCACTGGGACCACCTAACCCTACCCTGCTACACGTGAGGCGGGCTGGCAGGTTTCTGTCTTCCAAACCACTGCTAAAGGGAGGCATGCATGCTTTCATTTAATGCTGCAATATACTTCTCCATCCATGGGGTCCTTGCTAGCAAACACCTCATATCAGCCTCATGCCTCATCTTAAAAGAGTGGTGGTAAAGCTCATAGGTTGTGGAGTACTTTTTAATTTTGATACACAATGCCATAACTAGATAAGAGTGAGCACTTGCAATCTACTTTGAACATGAAAAGACTGAGATTAGGAAAGTGAACCACATTTTAATAGAAAACAGATTTAGCAATTTTTTTTTTTTTAAAAAATGGATTAATTCCTTTGGTCTCCATTCACTAAGAGAATGAATTATTTCTTCAGATCATATTCAAATTCCTTGATAAATCACATAATTGGAATTCTGGTCTACCTGTTCCCAGACTATTTGACTTTTCTCTGACCCTACATTTCCATTTGATTCTTAATTTCTGTTAATGAAGCTTTTCATGGTTTTAATAAACATGAATTATATTTGGCTATATTTGGCGGCGTTTGAGATGTAGAAGACGAGATACCATATGGTGCAGCAAGATACCACATTTCATGTGAGCACCGAGTTTTCTGGTTCACTGGGCTTAAAGAGTTTCTAGCCAGTACCCTAATAGTCATTCCTGTAATTTATAACGGAGTGGTAATTCTATTATGGTCAATTACTCTTCAGGGCCCAATTTCCATTTTTATAGTTTGGTTATGTGGAGATTCACAACACTTTAATTTCTTCAGGATTAAAAAAATGTAAATGCATGAAATAGAGGATTTGCATAGTAGTAAAGCCCAGTCATCCTACCATGGAGAGTGGGTGGTCCTGAATGATGATGCCAATGGTAACTGAGGTTGTTTATGTCGGTATCTTGAGCAGCACATGGACTTTGGTTGGGTAACAACTTCTTTTCTTTAACTATTAATTTGAATCCAATCCTGGCATTATTTGTAGGGTTTTTATTTTAAAAAAAGGGGGGAAGGTGAATTACATTTAATGTGCACACAATATAAGAATGCAAGAGCAGAAATAAGAAAAGAAATAAGAAAAGAAATTTACAACCTCTGTAACAATGGGAATAATGGTTTCCTGCTACCCAAAGTCTATTATCCTTGAGTCATTTGTTTCTGCTGCTTTCCTTGGGGCTATATGGCAAACCCAAACAAAAGGCCTTGTATTACTCATAGGGATGTTTACAGAATTCAGTTTTGTGAATTCCAATATGAGCAAAACTGATCTACCACTTCCCAGGCCAGTGTGGAGGCTGGACCTTTGTGTTTTCATGCCTTAGTTACTTATTTCAACCTTTTATATACCGTTTAACGCTGCTTACTTATCAGGTGGCGTACAATGGAGATACAAAAGCAATACAAAAGATAAAACCAGTTGAACCATAAAATCAGGAAAACCTGCTTGAAATGCTTGGTAATTTTTCTAAGAAGTCTTTGCCACTAAATACAGTTGGGAGGGAGTTCTATAGAACTGGGCCCATGATGCCATATGCCTGAGCCCTTGGGAGATATGAGCACTGTGAGCACTGACTTCCGCAAAGGCCTCAGTGATTAGGCAGGTATATAACATATTTTCTGTCTCCCAGTGTAGATTTTGGCCCATCCTCCCCCAAAGTATCAAAATGTGTTGGAATAGAACTCTAGTTATTCATTCACCCCCAATGCAAATAAGCTATTTGCAATTTACATATGGGTTACTCTTCCGTTTTTCTTTATTTGACCACATGTCCTGGTTCTGTTTCAGTACGGCAACTCCCGACAATTACAGAGCACCCAACCGATCAAGTTGCATTTCCTTTCGATGAAGAGTTTACAATCAAGTGCGAAGCTATAGGGAACCCACATCCAAGGTAAGTGTGTTGCAAAAGCTGGTTTAGGACTGACTGTATGTGCACCCCCTGCATGCCACAGTTGGGCTGAGAGAGAACTGGCAGGCATCACTGGAGGCGAGGCAAGGTATGCTATGTGTGGTGTGGGCCAGTGTGGTGTAGTGGTTAAGAGTGGTAGTCTCGTAATCTGGTGAACCGGGTTCGCGTCCCCGCTCCTCCACATGCAGCTGCTGGGTGACCTTGGGCTAGTCACACTTCTCTGAAGTCTCTCAACCCCACTCACCTCACAGAGTGTTTGTTGGGGGGGGGGGGAGGAGAGTTAGCTGCTTTGAGATATCAACTCCAAACTCTTCTTCTTCTTCTATCATAACTTGCAGATATACGGTACTTGTTTAATTTTTTTTATTACATTTCTATATCACCCTTCATCTGAGGATCACGGGATGGTTTAAAATATAAAAACACATAAAAATACATACCATAGTAACAAACAAAAACAATAACCCACACCCACCCAAAGTTTAAAAGGCTATAGGTTATTTAATTAGCTAAAGGCCTGGGAGAAGGGGAAGGCTTTTGCATGCCACCTAAATATTTATGATGAAGGTGCCAGGTGAGCCTCCCTGGGGAGAGCATTCCACAAGCTGGGAGCAACCACAGAAAAGGCCTGTTCTCGTGTTGCTGCCCTCTGGACCTCTAATGGAGGAGGCACACCAAGAAGGCCCTCAGAGAACGACCGTTGTTACCCTGATGTGGGCCGGAAGAACTAGAAAAAGAGCTTGCTGTCACCCCTGGCCCAGCCTCTTAAATTCTCTGGTGCCTGCCCACCCTCCCTGTGCTGCAACATAGCTTCACAGCTTACACCCTTTAGGAGCCACAAATGAATATTTGGCCTGGAAATGGAATTAGACAATGTTTAGGGGATTTCTTTTTCTTTTTTGGGGAGGCCTCTCTGTACTGCACTGTGCACTGTGGGGAGTTTAGGTTGGTCACAATTTGGGCTGGAGAAAGAAGTGATAGATGAGGTAAATCTGCCTTAAGGTGAAGGCAGATTCCAGAAATTTGCCTTTCACATAAATAAACAACTGCACAGTACTCATGATCTCATAGATTAATAACTAAGGGTTAAATACCATAGTGATCAGAGATAGTGATTTTAAAACTTAAAAGCATAGCTCCACTTTTGACCCACTGGCCCTGATCCAATTCAGGCATAACAGCCTCAGCTTAATAAACACTACAGATGTCCACATGATCTCACTACTGATCTCCACTTCATATTGCAATTTGCACTAGTGAAAGATTAAATGAATGTAGTGGGAGCCTGCGGTTTGAACAAGCCATTATAAAGGCGTCAAAGCTGGTGCAGGAGAAGACGGGGAGATTACATGGGCATGACAGCATTCTTGGGTTAATAAACCATGGTTTATTAGGCCGAGATGGTTTGAATCACCCCTGAGGTTCCTATTCGGGAAAGACCTGGTGGCTAGTGCAAGTATAATGCCATGATTTACTGTGTGCACCCTTAGCAAATTATATGAAGTGTATAATAGAAATCAGAGGGTAGCAGCTGTCTACATGCCTTTTGCATAGCTTTGCCTTTTGCACGTGGGCATACACACACACACACACACACACACACACACCCTCTTTGTAGTAAGAGGTCTTATGAAAATTTCCATCAGTGCGTCTGTTTCCGCAATCTTACTAATCTCATTTATAAGCACAGTGAAATACAGTATAATGCTATGACACAGTTTGTGTGTTATGAGGATTCCAAATTCACTTATCCACAGCATAAACAGATTTCAACACACATTGTTAATAAAACTACCATAATTGCGAACAGAGATGTCACATTCTCTAGGGCAATGAATGAAAAACCTATTACTGTCCTGATCTGACTTTTTGGTGACTCACAGCTGATAAAAATACTAGCTCAGACCATTCCTGTGGAGCAATTTTCCATTTGATTTATCTTCTACCTCATCTTTTTTCATTTTATCCCATGCCTAAAAAGAGAGAGTCTAGCTTCACACACTGTCCTTCCTATTTATAGTCTGTAACTGACTTTACTGATCTTAGGATGTAGAGGTGACAATTTTATCTTAAGGATGCTTGGATTCATAGTCTAAGAAATACTGGATGCAAGAGGGTCTTTAGCAGTAGGTCACCATTTCCCCCCAATGATTTTTGAGCATGCAGCCTCCTCTAGCTTTGCATATTGAAATCCATGAAGGCACACTGTCTTGCTTATGGTGGGGGAGATTTGTGAACACTTCCAAAGAGTCTTGAAATCTTTGAAGCAATGGCCACAAGTCCCCAATGGTTTTCAAGGTAAGCAGATGAGAGTTCATCCATGTTTTCATGTTACCCTATTTTACACATACAGAACTAGTGAATCAAAGATTTTAAAAATCAATCTAGGTTCCGTCGCAACAACCAATTTTCCCATGTGCAGATTTTTTTTCCCCTTTGGAAAAGCATTCATCCATTCACCCCCCCAACTTTAACTGGTAGTGACTTTTGTGAGATATAGTTAGAAATTAAGACTACTCCTTAATTTCAGTTTATTTATAGAGAGCTGTCTTGACCCCAATTAAAGAAAAGGGGAATATCAATGTTTTAAATTATTTATTGATGATAAGATAAGATAAGATAAGATAAGATAAGATAGAACACACATTCATGCTACTGCTTAAATCTTCACCTCATGAATTGCAGCCAAGTTCTTCATTGTATACTCTTGTCATTTCAGCTTTACCTGGAGAAAGGATGGGAAGGTATTTGATCTGCAAGGTGACCCAAGGATACTTACATCAAACAATTCCGGAACATTTGTTGTTCGGAACCGTGGAAACATCTCCATTTTCCAAGGAAGGTATCGCTGCTTGGCTTCCAATGAGCTAGGAACTGCCATGTCAGACGAGATTGAACTAGTAGTTCCAGGTAAGCGTTTATTTGTGCTAATTTGATGCATATCCCAAAGAACAAAACTACAGCTTGGGCTTAATATACTTTTCACTGCGCTGTTTGTTTTTACTAATGATACGTGGAGTGATGTGGGATTCACAGGAGCACTGCTCAGGAGCGCTGAGGAGTTAAAAGCCACACTTGTTTCATTCTGGAGAAGTTACACACTTTTCTTAAGGACTCCCTATACTCTGGTTGAGCTTAGAGTGCTCTGTTCAGCTGCTTTCTCCAAGGAGTATTTGAGCGTACTTCAAATGGGACTAGGTTTACCGTCCCTGCAAGAGTCGCTTCAACAGCACAAAGCAATATTGGCGTGGCAATAAACACTAGCAAATGTGGTTTTTATTTTCTTGACCCGCTTCATTAGCCAGCTATCTAGCAAGAAAATGACAGAGGAAAATAAGACACCACCCTAGGAGGCTTATGAAGAATAACAGATGGACAATACACAATATTGTACAAGATATGTGAGAGGCCAGCTATGTTTTCATGTTCATGGTCTTTTTTTCTGGTTTCTTTGTTAGAAACACAACAGAACAACCCCATGGATATTTTGTGGATCAATGTGATTCATTAAACGTGAGAAAGTTGATTGTAAAAAAATTGACAACTGAAAGATATCAGGGACAGCTTGGTATTGTGTGACAACGCTAGTCATTGTAATCATGTCCATTGGGGAAGGGCCATAATCCAGTGGCAAAGCATCCTTGGTTTGACCCCCCAGTGTCTTCAGATAGGCTTTGGGATGTCTCCTGCTTGAAACCCTGGAGAACAGATGTCAGTCAGCATGGGCAATGTGGAGCTAAATGAACCATTGATTTGATATAAGGCAGCTTCCTATATTGTTGTGTTTACAGTAACTTGAAATTCTCAAGTAGTGTCCTTTTCTAATCCTACTGCCTGAGATCCTTTAAACTGGATCAGGAATTGGAATTGAAATCTCACTACACTCAAACTAATGTGTTCCCAACACTTAATACCTTTCCTTGTGGGTTCAAATCCTGCCTCATTCATGAACCCGCTGCATGACTTTGGGCAAATTACTGTTTTGAGTCACAGGACAAAACTGACATGTGACAGGAGTAGATATTTGAAAGTGGATCGCCACCATGCAATGCTAAAGGATGAGCAGAGACCAGTTTTTCAGCAAAAGGCAACAAGTTACTGCTTAATCCTTTATTCTGTCCACTACTGACCCCCAGGGTTCCCCTTTGTCCCTGTGATACTTTTCTGGCCTAGGAGAATTGGAAGAAAAGTAACTGGCAGGCAGAGTCACCAGAGAAGTTTTGAGGACAATTTCAGCATCTTCTCCCACCACGTCTCCACTTCCCTATCAACTTGCTGTGCAAGGTTTGGTGGCAACCCATGTTCAGAGTTGTTACTTAGAATCCCAACATCAATCTTGATTCCCCAGCTGTAGAATGGGAACAGTAATAGGCTGTGTATCAGCAATATAGTGTGCACCAAATGTTTCGGACTACATAACAGCAGAGGCTCATGGGAGTTGTAGTCCAAAACATCTTGAGGATTCTGAATTGGAAAGTTTTTCTTGGAGTCACAGATACGTTCGTCTTAACTTTAGTTATGTTCATGCTTTCAAAGGTCGAGGAAGAGGCTGAAATGACAGAGATAACTCTGTCAAAGTCAAGTTCCTTAAATCACTTCCCTTTCAGTCAATAGTAACTGATAATCAAAAATACAGGAGAATAGTTGTCCTTGACATGTTTCTAGTTCCATAGAAAGGCAAGGGGACCTGTGAATAACCCAGTGCAGCAAGAAAAGGATGTGCAGGAAGAAGCTGTTGCTGGTATAGGCAGGAGACTCACGCTGGGGTAACAGCCTTAGACTCTTAACTGTGTAAACGGTTAGATAAGTCATGTTGGAGTTTGGTAAATATATTGCAGTGGTGTGCAGAAAGAAATAGTCTTTTAAGATTGCTGGTTGGTTGGATAAAGAAAAAGTAAGATTTATTATGTAAACAAACAAAGCCCTTCTACATATAGGTTTTATTTGTGGCCAAGAAGCAGCCAAGAAGTTAACAGTAGCACATGCTAACACATACTGATTAAACATGGGGAGAAGCAGGAAGGAAGTAAAGCCTGAAAGGAAGTGATCTACATAACCAGCAAGTAGTTACTCAAAGAGTAATGTGTTACTTAAAGAGAAGGAATCAGTGAGGCAGAAGAACAGGTTGCTTTTCTGTCTATCATCACCACCACCACCACCTCCCGTTCAGGTAAAATTTTGCAAGCATTGTTGCTTTACTCTCAACAAAGCCTTAGTGAATCTCATTGTGACCTGCTTTGTGAGCATCTGTGGGTAATTAATCACTCATTACTTTTTTTGTATGTGAAATTAACATGGAACAATAATTTCCTAGCATAGAACTCAAGCGTCAGTCCCAAAACACTAAGTTGCAGAAAGTGCGGTTGATTGTATGCATGCATACATTTTCCTTCCTGTGTAACATTTGTTGTTCTCTGGGACTTGCTGACTGCCTTCAATCACACATTCTCTCTGGGGTGTAGGTTGGCAGGCATATTAATATACAGCCCATTTTAAACAGGGGGCCCTCAAGGGAACCAAGTTTTCTCGGTGGCGGAGAGTTATTTGATTTAGGTAGATGTTTAATGCGGTATTCCTTCTTTTCCTCTTGAGGTTCATTTTGTATTCTCCACATACTTTTACATAAAACCATAATGGATTATTTAAACACTGTTTGTTTTGGGCAACATTTTCAGAATAAATTTTTTAGAAAAAGGAAAAAAAGCTGAGGGGAGAAGGCACATTTCCCACCCACCCTCATCCATATTCCTTCAACCAACTTCTTACCCCCCAGGTCAGTTCGAACTGCCTCTGTACCCCATTTTAGTCTTTCCTAAATTGACTTGCTGCATCAGTCCAAAGGCAAATGCTGCAATAGACAGTACACATATAATGGACTTCATGCAGGGCTGGCCTGTCCATGAGGTTGACTGAGGTAACAGCCTCAGGCAGCAGAATCCAGGGGGCACCTCTGTGGGCATGACCCCCGCCACCAGTGGAGAAGTGATGTGAAGTAGCTGTGGCAGTTTCCAGATTCCAGTGAGATCTGGTGATAGCAATCTCATGGGACTCTCGCAAGATCTCACCAGAACCTGGAAGCCTCAGCCACAGAGCCCCAATAAGGGGGTGGCAGTGCGTAGTACATGTGCAGGGCAAAACCTTCCTGTTTGGCCTCAGGCGGCGAAATGGGCTGGGCTGTCCCGATTGCATGTCGTGGTGGTATATGGGGTTGGAGAGGAAACCTAGCTGCTGTTCCTTCTGCCTTATAGAGCAAGTGTGGGGAACCTTTGGTTTTCACAGAGAGATGAGGCAGACTCTGGCTTCGGTGGGCCTGTGGCTGCCTTGCTGGGTTTGCATAGTCCCAGGCAGAATTTGCCAGGTGTTCCTGGGCAGCAGTACTTCTTTTTCCATTCACCCTGAATGCCTCGCTTGTTCTCTTATAATGGCAATGGCGACCACCGGAGGGATACCGGAACTAAGTTCCGGTGAGTTTCAGATGAAAAAAAAAGGTCTGCTGGGTAGGAATCTCATGAGTATTGCGAGTAGCTGCCCTTCTAGAGTGTGATCTGCCACCAAACCTTGCACAACAAGTTGATAGGGAAGTGGAGATGTGGTGGGAGAAGATGCTGAAAAAAAAAGGTCTGCTGGGTAGGAATCTCATGAGTATTGCGAGTAGCTGCCCTTCTAGAGTGTGATCTGGCCTTCCAATGACATACGTATCAACAGACACTACCAAACAGAGCACCTCTTCCTTTGGGGAGAGTTCACCCTCAGGAGCCTCCCATCCACAAGACTTCCATCTTCAGATTCAGCTTACTGATCCTCATGTGGTCCATCAATGCATCTGGTCTGGATCTTGCACAGCCACACCACAGACGTCATTTAGGTGCGACCCTGTACAAAGGCTATGACAGGCTGTTTGATTTCATTCCACCAGCACACAAGTTTGGGGCATATGGCTTGCCTTATATGTGCTTCTTTTGACTCCAAAATATAGCAGGGGTTCCATTGACTACAGGGAAACCTGAGCACCTGTGGAAGGCTCCCTGCTCTCCTCTCCTCCCCACCTCCATTTTGGCCATATCGCAACCCAATACTATGACACACTGTGTGGCAACGTTTGATAAGTGCTGCTGCAGAGGAGCTTGAATAAATCAATTGTGATGTGTGCGCAAATATAATCAGAGCCCGAGCTCTGGAAAGTGTGAGATCACTGTGTGCATTCACGATAACAGTGTGGTGCTTGGCAACATTCTGCTGGCAGATTTCAATGGGGATGCAAGGTGCTTGGCAACTCACCACCTCAATAAAAGTGGAAAGAGCAACAAGTCACACTAGGTGATGCTTTGGAGCATAAATTTTGCCCTGCGAGCCATTCAGCTCCACAACAGTGGGATGCCCAAGTCAAGCAAAGGGGTTCTTCTGGCAGCGAAGACAAAAGCGTTGCTTAAGCATACCAGTCCTCCCAACAAAAAAATAGAAATACTATTTTTTAAAAAAATATTTAAAATCCCACAACACTTTACTATTAAACTGGTTTTCAAGAAAAACAACGACTGCACATTTGTTGAAGATTAAGATGCAAAACCTACAATGAAATGAGCGTTTTTTTATGCAGCTTCTCCTCAACCTTGTGAATGTTTAATGCTCATTTTACAGTATTGGGAAATAAAAGAGAAAACTCCAGTAATTATACGGTACCTGCATAATTGAAGCCAATTATGAAGGCAAAGGCACCGACCGCTGAGCTACTTAACCAAGAGAATCTATTCCTTTTAATTATCAAAATGTTCCCAGAGCCAAAAGGGAGGGGGGATCCGCTCTGGGACTGGGTAGCTAAACATGCCGTTTCATTGACCATAAAGCTGCACAGCAGTTTCTGTGACTCTTTCCCAAATTTCACGCTCACCATATCCATAGTCCTTTCTAGGGCTTACATAAATCAGGCACTCTAAAGGCTGGAGCAGATTTCAAGGTCAGATTTAAATACTTTAGCTCAGGATTTACTACACAAATGGGGTGTTTAAACAGGTCTAGCTTGGAAAGAGAGAGAGAAACAGAGATCAAGTAAAACCTGAGTTCATACTGCTCCAAATTACGTTGTGGTAGAAAGTACAGGAAAATATCAGAATGGATATTCAAAATTTAATATTAAAAGCAGCATATGAACAAGTATTTTTATTATATATGGCATTTATTAATACACTTTTCTTCAAATAAAGGCAAGCACATGTTTTTATGCACCTCCAAGGTACAGAAGATCTGATTTAATTGTATTTGTTAAATAAGCGATTGATTAATTACATCATCCCTAGGAGTCTCTGGGGCTACTGAATGTGTTAGAGGACATTCGGCACAGAAACATGTGTGTATACCTTTAAGAAGTTTCTGGGATTAATTGGCTGCAGGTGACCGTTGCTATAAAGGAAAAAAGCTGAGTTTTGTTGCCTGCCTGCAGGAATAACATCCACCAGAGTTTGTGTTTATTTGCTTAGTAATAAAGTCTTCGTTTTAGTTTGGGTTTTTACACCTATGTCTCCTGGAGTCACTCTGTCCTCTGCCACCGGCTGGAAATCCCCCTCCAACAGGTTATGGGCCCAGTCCCCAGTCCTGAGTGGGCAGAGACAGAGCGTGAAAAGAACCCAGAGACTGGAAGCAACTCAGCGTTTCTCAAGCAGCTGGCTGTGTGAAGGCATCGGCAGGGAGTGTCTGTTTGGGACCAGGAGCCGAACTTTTTTTCAAGCCACGTGTGAGTAAGGACTGAGTGGAAAGCTGAAAGCTGGGTGGTGCCATGGCTGGACTTGGAGCTGGAGCTCAAGGGGGAGCTTCCTATTTTCCAGTAGAGAAACTGGGAGAGTCCAATTATATGTCATGGAGTTTACAGATGCAGGCGTTTTTAAAGAAAGAACAATGTTGGACTGTTATTGTTAACCCTCCTGTAAAAGAGGAGGATGAAGAAGTAGATGAAGCAGACCAAAGGCTGGAGGACAAAGCCTATGCCAATTTAATTTTGAGTTTAGAGAAGTCTCAGTTATCTCATGTGCGAGACCTTGAAACAGCAAGTGAGATTTGGCAAGCACTGAGAGCAATACATATTAGAGACACTGCTGGCAGCAAAATTACTCTAACGAGAGCTCTGTACCGAGCCAGACTAAGTGAGGGTGAATGTGTTTCAACACACCTTCAAAGAATGCGTGATTTATTTTCAGTTAAATGAACTTGGGGAACATTTTTCTGAACAGAGAAAGGTTTATATTGTGCTGTCTTCACTTCCTGAGTCATGGGACAATTTAGTGATGACTCTGGAAGCAATCCCAGAAAGCCAATTAACAATGCATTTCTTAACTGGGCGTTTGCTTGATGAGGAGGAAAGACGCCATGAGAGGAAGGCCACAACCCCTCACCGTAACTCCAGAAATGGGAGGCAGTCCAGTAAAAGATATGCAACTGATGAGGAGCGGCATCCTAAAGAGGTTGTAGACCACAGAGAGGAAGCAGCGTTCACAGTTAGAAGATGCTATCGTTGTGGGTCAACCAAGCATTTAGTACGACAGTGCACTGTGTCTGTGGGAGAAAATACAAGACAAGGGCGGCCTGCGTTTGCTGGGAAGCGAGGAGACAGGAAGAGTCGAGTCCAGTATGTTTCTGCAGCAGTTCGAGGCACCAGTCACGACGATGGACAAGACTGGATTTTAGACTCAGCAGCGACAAACATTTTTGTTAAGTCTGCACAAACCCTTGTAGAAAAGCAGCCTTGTAAATCTGTAAATGTAGTACTAGCTGATGGAACAGTGCATGAGTCAGCTGGAAAGGGTAGTGTGAATATCAACTGTTTAAGTACCAAGTTTACCAATGTTTTATGTGTACCAAGTTTAGAAAATAATTTGCTTTCAGTTACAAGTCTTGTTAAGCAGGGATTTAAAGTAACCTTTTCTGGTTCAGGCTGTAGAATAGAGAAAGCTGGAAAAGTGGTTACAGCGTCACTGCAAAATGGTTTGTTTGTTTTGAAAGACCAGCTAGTAAGTGAGTCTGGGGCATGTGTTAAAGCCTGTAATAGAGCTTTGCATGATGAGTGCCAGCATCTGTGGCATCGTCGTTTGGGGCATGCCAATTTCCACAGTATTGCAAAAATGCCAGAATTAAGCAAGGGAATTAAAATGAAAAAATGTTCAGTTTTTCTAGACTGCAATACCTGCAAGGAGTCTAAAAGTAAGCGAGGGTCTTATCCTGAAAGTACTAGAATTAGCAAGAGGCCATTTGCTTTAGTACATTCAGACCTTTGTGGGCCATTTGCAGAGTCTGAAGGAGGAGCAAAGTTTTTTTTTTTGGTTCTTGTGGATGATTATAGCCGGTATACTTGGGTATATTTGTTAAAACGCAAAAGTGAAACTGGTCAACTGATTAAGAATTGGGTCAACTATATAGAAAGGCAGTTTCCTTACAAAGTTACCCAGTTGCAAAGTGACCGTGGAGGCGAGTTCATGTCTGAAGCCCTCCAAGTTTGGTTGAAAAAGCGTGGTATTTGTCACCGTAAATCGTGTCCTTTTTCGCCTGAAGAAAATTCAGTTGCAGAACGCAAGATAAGATCTTTACAAACAATGCTAGATTCAATGCTATGTGATTCTGGCCTATCCAGAAAGTATTGGGGGGAAGGAATTCTGTGTGCTAACTACATACAGAACAGATTGTTTCATTCTACCATAAACAACACCCCTCATTTTTTGCTTTATGGAAAAAAACCCTTTTTGGACCATGTTAAAACTTTTGGTTGCTGGGCTTGGGTTCACATCCCAAAAGGACAGAGAAGGAAAGGAGAGCCCAAGGCAAAGAAACTTAGGTTTGTTGGCTATCAAACTTGGTCAAAGGGGTATCGTTTTGCACTAGGGTGTGGCAGAGTTGTAATATCAAGACATGCAGAGTTTTGTGAGCAAGATGGTTGGGTTCGTTTACATGGAAATTCAGAAGTTGTGTTATCTTCTGATGATACAGATAAATTTGTGAAATCTGAGGAAGAAAAGGCACAAATTAAAGAAAGTTCTGAAAGTGACAGTGATGAGGATTCAGGGGATAAGGATCCCAGTACACAATCTTCTAAAGCTGAACCAATTTCTCCTGAGCAGGATAAATCAGAAGGGGAAGATAGTTCAGAGGGGGAGAGTGTTCAAGTTAGAAGGTCACAAAGAAGCAATAAGGGGGTACCTCCAGAAAGGTTTACTATACAAGAAGCTAAAACTGTTGATGTGAAAAAGGAACCTCGTGATTATGAGGAAGTTTTAAAGTTACCACACCAGGAAATAGTAAGGTGGAAAAATGCAATGAAAGGAGAAATGAAATCTTTAGCAGAACACAATGTCTTTACCATTGAGCCATTGCCAGAAGGAAAAAAGGCAGTGGGCTGTAGATGGGTGTATAAAATAAAACACTTGGCAGATGGTGATGTTAAGTACAAAGCCAGGCTGGTAGCACGAGGCTTTACTCAAAGAAAAGGTGAAAGCTTTGATGAAACCTTTTCTCCTACTGCAAGGAGTGAAAGTGTATGTTTATTGCTAGCTCTTGCAGCACAACGTGGGTTTAAGGTAAACCATTTTGATATTGAAACAGCTTATCTTAACGCAAATCTGCAAGAAGAAATTTTTATGAATCAAGCGCCAGGTTTTGAGGCAGGAGAACAGAATTCTGTATATAGGCTGAACAAAGCAATTTATGGGCTCAAACAGTCAGCTAGAAATTGGAACGAGTGTCTTGATAATGCTTTAAAAAATCTTGGTTTTAAAAGAAGCTTAGCTGATAACTGCTTGTACACTAAAGGAAAGGGTGATAAACAAGAATTGTGTTTGTGTTATGTTGATGATTTGCTTTACTCTACAAAAAGTGACAAGCAAGTGGAAAAATTTGCAGAACAACTAAGAAAGGTATTTAAAGTAAGAGATTTGGGTCCAGTAAAAAATTATCTTGGTTTAGAAATTCAAAAAACATGCACGACTGGTAGCAAAGTTGGGAGTTGCTGTGTGTGATATGTAAATATGTTCTGTTCTGTTTAAAATACTATTGTTTCTGTTTGAATGAGAGGGGGTGTTAGAGGACATTCGGCACAGAAACATGTGTGTATACCTTTAAGAAGTTTCTGGGATTAATTGGCTGCAGGTGACCGTTGCTATAAAGGAAAAAAGCTGAGTTTTGTTGCCTGCCTGCAGGAATAACATCCACCAGAGTTTGTGTTTATTTGCTTAGTAATAAAGTCTTCGTTTTAGTTTGGGTTTTTACACCTATGTCTCCTGGAGTCACTCTGTCCTCTGCCACTGGCTGGAAATCCCCCTCCAACAGAATGGTCTGCCCTCTATGGGCAGATATGGGGTTATGTCCAGTGGTGCCCCTCATCAGTGGCTCTACCTCCTGTGCTACCTCCAAAGTATTCCAAAGTGTCTTCCAACATAGGAACCAGATTTGGGGCAACATCAGGAACTACTGGGGGCAAGGACATGCAAGTACAAAATTGTCTTAGGAACATAGGAAGCTGCCTTATACTGAATCAGACTATTGTTCCATGAGCTCAGTACTGAACACACCAGCAGCCCTCCAGGATTTCTGGTGGGGGGTGGGGGATTCCCAGCCCTATTTGGAGAAGCTAGAGATTGAACCTGGGACTTTCTGCAAAGAAGACGCTCTACCACTGAACTACAATCCTTCCCTTCTCCATTCTGCTGAGGGACATCTCCACTCAATCAGAGAACCTTTCATTAGTTCAAGAGACACAGATAGAACCCAGAGTATGGAGTATGTAGACAAGAGTTTGACTGGTGCTGCTGCTATATACACTGTGATCTTGCTCAAGCATTGGTAGTGTCTCTTCGTAGGGAGCGGGTGGCACTGTGGTCTAAACCACTGAGCCTCTTCGGCTTGCTGATCAGAAGGTCGGCAGTTAGAATCTGTGCAACACAGTGAGCTCCCACTGCCCAGTCCCAGCTTCTGCCAACCTAGCAGCTTGAAAGCATAGCAGTGCGAGTTCCTAACTAGGTACCTCTGCAGTGGGAAGGTAAATGGTGTTTCCATGCGCTCTGACTTCCGTCATGGTGTTCTGTTGTGCCAGAAGTGGTTGAGTCGTGCTGGCCAATTGACCCGGAAAACTGTCTGCGGACAAATGCTGGCTCCCTTGGCCTGAAAAGCAAGATGAGCACCATACCCCATAGTCGCCTTTGACTGGACTTCTCCGTCCAGGAGTCCTTTACCTTTACTTATTAGCTTTAGTGTCTCCCATTTCCTTTGTATAACTAAAAGGCTACTCAGCATTCCTTTTCTCCCATCATCAAAGTTGTCAGCCATTTGTAAAAAAAAAAAAAAAAAACCATTCCTCAAATAGCACATATAAGAAGAAATGATGAGAACCAACAAAGTGATGATAAAAAAAATCTGAGCATCTGAACCTTAATGCTTCTAAGATCATTTTCACATCTGATTTGCCACTGCCACTACTGCCACCAGGAATTGAATCAAAACATGATTCCACATCCTACATGTCCTTCATTTCAGAAAGCAAAAGCTTTTGTTGTTTTAGTGCTCTCAACTTGTCAAAATGACATCTCAATTCTAGCCTCATTGCAGCTGAATGACACCTGGTTCTCTCTCTCTCACTCTCTCTCTATATATGAATGAAATGAGCTGCAACTTGAATCTTCATGAAGTGAATGGCCTTTTCCCTCCCTCCTCACTAACACGTCTTGCTTTATCAGAGGGCTGGCACCTTACCTGTGAGAGCATGTGCTGTGAAATGATATTTCTCCATCAGATGGCTTCCTTCCACCAAGTGTCGGTGTAGCACTGCTACTAACTTCCAGATGGACTCAGTGTTCTACAACGGATAGCAAAATGCAGGCTGCCTCTGAGAATAGTGGCTTTCAGACTTTTGCGACTACATGCGTGTCTTTTATCTACCAGATGACGAGCCAGATTGGACCTCAGCAAGCAAACCTTTTGGAAGATGACCCAAATTGCATCGTATTATCATTGCCGGGCAATTTTCCTGCACGGTCAGGATGTATCCTGGAGTATAATTTCAGCACTCATGAAAAGAGAGAGTACATTACCGTGTTCCTGCCATTATCCCCTGTAGGGCTCTCAAGGAGGTTCATGCACATTTGCTTGATTTCTATCAATTCATTCACACTTAGTCTAATGGGACGAGCTTGTCACATCCACAGCTCAGTTAGAAATGGGGCATCCCTCCCACCGTACCAGTTTTGACACTTCTCTTGCTTGTAGTATGAATGAAAGAAGTGTCGATAAAATTACTTGGTTATAAATGCTGCTAAATTCTGTTAAAGGGTATTCTGTTGCTTTGACTTGAGAACTAGCAAGTATGGAATAACTGCAACATGCAGTTTATGGGAGAATTCCAGTCACTGCTAAGCACTTTTAAGAGTGGCTGGTTTTTAATGTGCTTAACTTCATTTTGATCACTTCCATAATGTGTAGCCTTAATAGTTACTTGCCAGGGAAAGGTGCAGATGAGTTGCAGTTCGCATTGCTCTGAATGAATAGGCCTTGAATTGTTTGTCATGAGTACTTTGCCTCCTACAGTCAAAGACAAGGTTTACTGTACTTGAATTGATGCTAGTAATTTTTTAAAAATGTAGATTTTCAAACAGTTTCTTTAAGCCTTCAGAAGCATAATTTTAAATCTTTGCTGAAATATAGACATGTTAGGCTCCTTGTGGTAGAGGAGATAAAACCACAACACCTTTATATGTCCCAAAGACTCCAATCCCCACAGGCAAAACACCCTGCAAAGGTGGAGTGCCACTTGCGTGCTGAGGTCCCCCAAAACACCCTTAACCCAATAACTCACACTTCACACATAATTTTTGTTTAAGGTTTTTGGCATAATTTTGGCCACAACTTTATTATCATACAGATTATGAGTGGTTGCTTAGGCATTGGTTAAGACTAGCTGTCCCCCCCCCGCCTTGGGGACAGCACTGACTTCCGGATTCCAGCGGAAGCCAGTGTGGAGGAACAAGATCAGGGATAACTGGAGCTGCGACACAGACCCACAGCTTCTCCCCGCATGCTCCTAGGGGCTTACACGGCCCAAACCCGATTCCAGGGGTTTGGACGAAAGGACGGTAAGCCCCTGAATTCCTTTAACGGAATTCCCGTGCAGCAGCATCACCTGAGGGGCAGGCACAGCCAATCCATACCCCTCCACCAACCAATTTAAACCAATGCCTAACCGCCAACCTTACAAGTTGTGACGATTTGCTACGCAGTAGGCAAAAACCAGATGGCACACACTAATCAGCCAAATGGCAAAATTCCTACCAGGCCCCCGCACCAATGCGAACGACCCCATGACAGGCATAGCAAGGTCAAGCGAAAGCCCTATCAAGGGAGGGCGGGCGGGTGATCAGATGCCCACAGCAAAAGAGAAAGTAACTCTCTGTGGGCCCTGCTTAAATAATCTCTGATCTCCACCCCCAAAATGGCAACATACAATTTGCCCCAGCAACACCATCAACCAATCTTTCCAGACCCCTTTCCAATTTGCCTGGCAACCGTAGGGTGCTTTGCCTGGCCCCAGCCGCAACACGTGCTCTCCTTTATTAGAACACGCTTTGCGTGCTGAGGTCCCCCAAAACACCCTTAACCCAATAACTCACACTTCACACATAATTTTTGTTTAAGGTTTTTGGCATAATTTTGGCCACAACTTTATTATCATACAGATTATGAGTGGTTGCTTAGGCATTGGTTAAGACTAGCTGTCCCCCCCCCGCCTTGGGGACAGCACTGACTTCCGGATTCCAGCGGAAGCCAGTGTGGAGGAACAAGATCAGGGATAACTGGAGCTGCGACACAGACCCACAGCTTCTCCCCGCATGCTCCTAGGGGCTTACACGGCCCAAACCCGATTCCAGGGGTTTGGACGAAAGGACGGTAAGCCCCTGAATTCCTTTAACGGAATTCCCGTGCAGCAGCATCACCTGAGGGGCAGGCACAGCCAATCCATACCCCTCCACCAACCAATTTAAACCAATGCCTAACCGCCACCTGAGCCCTTACGCTCACCGCCAACCACTCACAAACCTAAACACTCTCTCAACTTAGCCACGACTGACCTCAACCATACATCACTCCCAACAGAGGTAAGATGAACCCCATCAAACCTGTAGCAATCAGTGGCTGTAACTCTAATATCTGGGTGGGGAATCACAAGCCCACCCAGATCACACACCAGCTTGCTTGCAGCTGAATTAATGCGCTTCCGCACCCTTTCAGTGGCCACCGAGCAGGGACTACCCCTCCAGGGAGAACGCTGGAGCAACTGTGACCAAAGTAGCTTAGTAGTGGGCACCAAGGCCGCTAGGTCCCTTAAATCCTGTAAAATAATAGCCCGTAAAACATAACAGGAAAAGGAAACCATATCATTTTCCCCGAGCTGCACCACAATCGCCGTAGGGGGGCCCTCCAGAAGAACACGCCTTTGCATTAGCGGCAAGAACTCCTTCCACCGCATCCCCCTTCTGGAGATCCAGGACACTTGTACGTGCTGCGGAAGGCCGAGGCCCGCTCCCAATTCAGATTGCCGAGCTCTGCACGCAGCCCAATGCACAATACTGTGCCCCACTATCCAAACCCGGACAGTGGGAAGACCTAGGGTAAAACAGAAGATGTGAGTACATGGAAACAACATCATCTGCGCACATAACCCCTGTATGCATCCGACTTCCAGCGACCCAGGTCTTTAATTCTTGCAGCCGACAAACCCCAATGGGCGGCTGTAGTCGCAGCCCCAATCCTGAAGGAATGCGGAGCAAACTCCGAGGCTGCACACCCGCAAGCAGCAATGGCCTTGCGCAAGACACCAGTGAATTGATGACGCGTCAATGGACGCCCATTTTCATGAATAAACAGGGCCCCTGCCCCAGTAGGCCGCAATGCCATATACTTCTGGAGATCCTTGACCGGGCAAGGGCCTCCCAGCCCAGTCGCTGGGAGGCGAATAACTGCCCCTCTGCCCAGTTGATCAGTTTTGGAATTCCTGACCAGGATCTGCAGCTCGGACTGAGACAAGCTCACGTCCTGTAGCAGCAGACCCCTCGAACCCCCAACCTGCTTAGGTTCGCACACCACCTCCCCAAGCCGCAAGGCTCCGAAGAAGGCTATGGAAAAGGCTGCAGAGAACAACCGTGCCTCAAACTTAGACCAACAGATGCCCTTTAGTTTAAACCGCATCTTGGTCAATAAATCAAACGATATTGGCCTTCTCGTGACTGGCCTGGAGGGGCCCAGCCGGCCCCACCCTTCCAATGCCTTGCGCACCACAAACTTCCCACACGGGTCCTTGTTAAAATAAACTTTGCTAAAAAACGAGATGGCAGCCGCCTGCAATCTCAGTGTCCTGGCAGCCCTCCCCAGCTGAAATAGATGCGCCAAATATTGGAGCACCTGCGCTGTAGTATGAGGTGTACTATTTTCCCCCACCGCGGTTTGCCCAGTAAAGTGCAAAAAATCGGTCCAAGCTTTATTATAGGACCTCAGTGTGGAGGGGGCAACGGATGCAGCTACTCCCTGTAAAACTAAGTGCTGCCAAGGTTCCAGAGATGATCCGGGAAAAATTCCGGACGGTCTCGAGCCACTGGCGCCAGGGACCTGAACCGCTGCATCTGAAAACGGGACAGAGCATCGGCAATCTCGTTAGATACTCCAGGTACAAAACGAGCAGAAAATACAATGTTAAAACGCAAACAATGTAAAACAAAACCCCTCAACAGAGCCGATACCCTCGGTGAACGTGAAGACAGCTTGGCGAGCACGTTCACCACCGCCAGATTATCTGTCCAGAAACACACTCGACGGTCCCTGAATTGCTCAACCCACAAATGGACTGCCACTACAATAGGAAAAAACTCAAGGAAGGTTAAATCCCGAGTTATGGCTTCCCCGCGCCAGGCCAAAGGCCAACGCTCGGCACACCACCTGCCATTCCAATACAAACCAAATCCCAACGACCCTGCTGCATCAGAGTGCACCTGAAAATCGGTGCGAAGGTTCAAAGTGTCCTGCCATAGAGACACCCCGTTGAATTCCTCCAGGAATTCCAACCATATACGCAGGTCAGCACGCACTTGCGCTGACAGGCGCACTCTGTGCCTTGGAGACTTCAAACCTGACATAAGTCTGGCCAAGCGGGAACAGAAAGGTCGGCCTGGGGCAACTACCCTGCAGGCAAAGTTTAAATGACCCAGCAAGGACTGTAGCTGCCGCAGGGTAACCTTTTTCATGGGAATGAGGTCCGCAATAATTGCCTTAAGCGTGAGTATCTTATCTGCAGGCAAACTGGACGTTTGGGCCACCGTATCCAGCAAAATTCCCAGGTAAGTCAGCTGCGTGGAAGGACCTTCGGTCTTCTCCGCAGCTAACGGCACGCCCAGTTCCTCGGTCAAAGCCGCGAAAGCCTGCAGCAACACTACGCAGTCCCCCGTGTCACTAGCCGAGGCCACTAAGTAATCATCCAAGTAATGAGTGACTCCGCCCAAACCAGTTCTTTTACGCAGAGCCCAGTCCAAAAATGAGCTAAAACATTCAAAGGCCGCACAGGCTACCGAGCAGCCCATGGGCATGGCCTTATCGAAATAAAATTCGCCTTCAAACTGAAAGCCCAGCAACCAGAAGTCATCAGGATGAATCGGGAGCAGCCGGAACGCAGACTCGATGTCGCATTTGGCTAGCAAAGCACCCTTTCCAAATTTCCTTATCATCTTGATCGCTTGATCAAGCGATGCATACTTCACCGAACAAAGCTCCGGGGGAATAACATCATTTACTGATGTGCCCCTAGGGTGTGATAAGTTGTGTATTAGGCGAAATTCCCCGGAGTTTTCTTGGGCACTATGCCCAAAGGCGAAATATGCAAATTAGGAAAGGGGGGAACGGCAAAAGGGCCGGCCATGCGGCGTAGAGCTAGTTCCTTCCCAATTTTCCTACGCGCCACCTCTGGCATATCCCTCACAGACTTCTGGTTTGAAGGGTTTCTGGCTACAGGCTTTGCCGCCACTGGAATTCGAAAACCTAGGGAGAAACCATCGCGCAAGTACGATGCTGCCTCCTGAAGAGGGTATGACTGTAACAATAACAACAAGGGCTGTAGCTTAACCGGGGTATAAGCTAAAGAAGAAAGCACACTATTTTCCTGCACCAGCGGCTGCAGCCTGTGAGGCGGCTTTTGGGGGCTGCTGTGAGCCCCCCCCCTTTCGAAAGGGCCGTCTAACCCCTGTGCAAGCAGATGCTGGGTGATTCCCAGAACACTTTTCACAGGTGTGCGAAAACCTGCAGGACTGGCGCTGACAGGTACCCTTGTTAAAGTCCCAGCAAAAGAACTTGCGCCCCGTCTTAGCTGGCACATTCCTAGTTTTCTGCGACTCGGAAAGCTTACTGTCGATACGTGGAGCCACATAAGTGGTCCAAACATCTAAATCTTTCCGGTCCCAGCGGGCAGTGGGAATCTTAGCGGCCCTACGTCTGAAATTCTCATCGTAGGAAATCGCCGCGGACGCTCCAGCCATCGTAAATGCTGAGCGAACTATGGATAAATAGACCCACAAATGCATCGACCTCCGTGGGTAAGCCGCTGCCACCACCCCTGCAAACACCTGGAAACTATCGAGCCAGCGCTCGAAGGTCCTTTCCGCCTTTGGCACCGCCGCCCTCTTCTTCGTGGCTACCTTATCCAGGGAATCCTGTCCTTCCTGAGGGGGTGCCAGGCTAAATATATCAATGTAACGGCCATCCAGAATTCTGGATCGCAGCTTTGTGGATAAGTGGGCACCTGGTATAATGTCCCTGGCTGAATTGGTGGAAACCTTCACATCAGGCAGGAGGACCCCGTCCCGGCAGTCTTGTACCGCCCCATACTTTGCCCTATGAGAGTTTGCCCTCCTCTCCCAAGCCCATCTTGGGAGCCCCGATGTCTCACCAAAGCCCCAGTATAAAGCTAGTGAAGCTTCCTCATCACTACTGGAGGTTTGAGACGACGTACCTGGAGAAGAGGACGAGGTATCTCTCCGCCTCCTCTTAGCACGCTTCCTAGAACTCTTTTTTCGGCGACGGAGCCCGCCCGAAGACGACCTTGGAGGGAGAGGAAGGCTGTCCTCTACTGAGGATTCAGATATGTTACCTTGCAGCACGTCGCCTGTAACCAACTGAGAAGAAATCATAGGTGAGTAACCAGGAACAGACCTCACCGCTGATGCGGACTGTGCAACTGAACCCCGTGCCGCCCGAATCCGGGTGGACGTCCTTCGCCTAGCTTGACCCCTGGGGCCACCCCGTACCCTTGGCGCTGCAGCTTGTGAAACAGGTAAGACCGTCGGCTGAGCTAATTGCGTGGTACGCGAAGGACCCCCCGCTACCAAATCCTCCCCCTCGTCCTCAGCAGAAGATGACGCCGAAGGGAGAGCATCAGCAGGTGGGGCTGGGTCAGGAGAAGTAGCCGGAGTCGAACAGCGTTGAATCAAACCATCCATTTCAGCCTCTACCCGTGCTAACACCTCTGGGTCATTGGCCAAGCCCGTAACCATAGATTGAAGGCGTCTAACAGATCGCTGCGGCCCCGGAGAGCGCAAAGCTTGGGACGGGCCTTTTATTGGCCTCTTTGTCGATGTAGCAAGATCAGGCCTCTGTGGCGCCTTCCTCTTTGGAGCCATCCCTGCTACCAGTAAAAGAGAAAAACCAAATTAATACAATGCACCCAGTGCTCTAAGATACAACCGTATAGTCAAGCAGCCCTCAATTAGTTGCAGCCAAGTGGCTCACCACCAGGTGGCGCAGCCGGTAAGGAAAGCCAATGTAATGGCTGCGTTTCCGCCAACGGCCACTAGGGGTCACCGCACGATGAGGCGGCTGAAGAAAATGGCGCTCCCGCCAAAATGTTCCAAAATGGAGGCCGCCCAACTACCCCCAAGCAGGAGGCCTCCTCCCAGACCCAATGCGGGCCGTCAGCGGCCTCCACCCAAAGGCCGCTGTATGGGCCAAAAATTGACTACCCGGGGGAGGGGATGAGCCCTCCCCGATCAAGGCCGCCCGCCTCCGCAGGCGCTGGTGTGCAACGCACTGCTAAGGCCGCTATGGGGGGGGGGGCGGGGCGTCCCCCGACCAGGCCAAGCCAGGCTGGGCCCGATCCTCAGGGGGCAATGCCGCGCCGAGCGCCGCGCGCGATTCGGCAGCCCCCACAGCACCCGCTCGGCACCCCCAAGCCAGGCGGCCCTCCCCGGATGAAAGCGCGCCGAACGCGCCGAAACGGGAGCCGCCGCCCAGTCAGGCCACTCGGTGGGGGGGGGGGGAGCTCAGAAGGCCCGAGGCCTGCCGGCCCGGGACCAGGCCTCCCCAAACAGGCCCAAAATCGGGCCGAAAATCGGGCGGCGAAAGCCGCGCGCGGGCCCCAACGGCGCCCTCGTGGGGCCTCCGCGCCGGCTGTTAAGGGCGCGAAAAGCAGCCGCCGTCAGAAGGGAGCCGCCGCCAAACGAAAGCCAGGAGAAAAGGTAAGCCTCTTAAAAAAAAACCGCTGGGGGGGGGGGCACTCCTAGGGCCCGAAGGTCAACTCACCCCCCCGACCGGCACCTCGGCTGAGAACCAGGCCGAAGGCCTAGGGTCCGGCACCCCCCCCGGCCACCCCCAAAAGGCCACCAATAGTCAGAAGAAGGAGATAGTCCAGATAAATTAAATATATAAAACTGAAAACTACAAGAAGGAGTCTACCAATAAGTGAAAGAAAAAGGAAGGGAGGGGGGGGATAGCTTGGGAGAAACCTAAAGCGAGAGAACGTAATTAATTAGAACTAAATAGGAAAAAGAGATTAGGTTTATACAACCGGTCTTTGACTGTGTTCGATCAGATGCCCACAGCAAAAGAGAAAGTAACTCTCTGTGGGCCCTGCTTAAATAATCTCTGATCTCCACCCCCAAAATGGCAACATACAATTTGCCCCAGCAACACCATCAACCAATCTTTCCAGACCCCTTTCCAATTTGCCTGGCAACCGTAGGGTGCTTTGCCTGGCCCCAGCCGCAACACGTGCTCTCCTTTATTAGAACACGCTTTGCTAATGGCTTACCAGCTAAGTTCATTCCCTTTCTTTTTGCTTTGTTCCTGCTGTTTTTTTATTCTTTCACTATGGCTTAATTACACAATGAGCTGATGGAACTGCAACAATTTCTCATCCGTTTCAACTTGCCAGGAATGTAAGGGAAAAGAGCCCTGAAACAACCTCAATCTGCTGGGGAAGAAAGAAAAAAAAGATTTTATCTTCCAGGTTGATGTTTGCAGGGATCTCTGATGGGAGGCATGGAGATCTGTGACTCCTTTTCCAACATTAGGACAATGAAATGTGATCAGTCCTGGCAATGCTGATTCTTGCTTAAGTAACTTCACTGTTATCTTCTCTTGTGTTTGTTAAGACTCTGTTGGAAATGTGGAATGGGATGGAGCAGTATAAAATTGCAGTCTGCACACAATTTGGTTATTCTGAAGCAGATGAGATTTGCATTGTCTCTGTAAGGCATTAGAGCAGTCAGACTGTAAACTTTATCAGCAGGAGCCAGGGACTTTCCACATTTTTGAGGCAGCCATAATCCTACTCTGCTTGGCACTGCTATTGATGTCCAGCACTGTTATTTCTGCCAGCCCAGCGCAACTTAGGTGTGCGTCTGGTGATCTGTAAAAGTCCAATGGCAAAACCAGTGTCAAATGATTCAGCACCACATGCATAGCAGAATGCGTACTTGTTCTCCACACAGAAAGAAAATTGTTTCAGGATTCCTAGGTAAGTCGCATTTCTACACATGCATCCTCCTGAAATTGCCCGTGGACAATTTTTCAAATTCAGAATGTATGGCTGCATTATTTTCCCACATATCTTGGTTATCTTATATTGTGAATCATAAGACTGCACAGTCATGGGAAAGCTAGACAGGTAGCAATTCATACAGAGAATGCCAGATATAAAGTTCATAGGTGCTACTCAGTGACTTCTGAAAATGTTTCTTTTCCATTATGTTAGGTATTCCTAAATTCCCCAAGGAGAAGATTGACCCGATAGATGTAGAATATGGAGATGCAATGGTCTTGCACTGCAACCCTCCCAAGGGAATCCCACCACTGCACATTTATTGGATGAACATTGGTGAGAACCATTTCATTCCTCTTTGAGCCATTTAAAAATAAAATCTCTCTTTGAAAGATTTCTCCCCATAACTTGAACTTAATTAAAACTGAAACTCTTCAGATGCCTCTTCGGCGTGCAAAAGTATGCAAAAATGAACTGCAGAAGTGTACAAATAACGGTTTAGAAAATGCTGAAAAGTTGTAAGGGAATTATATAAATGGTTAGTATATGTCAGCATGAAAGAAAACATGATGAAAGGATAAGAAGGTAAGAATAGCCCTGCTAGGCCAGTCCTGCATCCTGTTTACATGCTTATGGGAAGCTCACACAGCAGCAAATTATTCCTTTCTTACTTGCAATTCCCAGTGACTGGCATTCAGATGTGTATTGCCTCTGATACCGGAGGTAATACAGCCATCATGAGTTTTGTAGCCATTGCTAGCCTAGTCAGAGTTAGTGGACCTGAAGCTTCCTGACATAATGTCATATCTTCATGTGGCAGGACGGATGAAAGTGAAAGAGAAAAGAGAGAAATGGCTACTGGTTAGATTCCAAATTCAGCGCTGAAATGAAGCCTATCGAAAGCAGAAACAGCCAGCACAGCTGACCTCCTGGCACCAGCATCCCTGTGCCATATTGGGAGTGGGGAGGCGGGGAAATGTTGCCATGGTGTGGATGTGCTGGTGGAAGCACCAGATTGGCTCTGCCGGTACATCCTCAAAGCCTTCTTCCTGCCGCCTTGCCCTTCTCTCTCAGTGTCACCAGTACCTGGGTGCCAGATGCAGGCTACCACCTTACTGAACTGGTGACTCCTAATCTAATATTTCCAGAGAGGCCCATGTTGTGGCTGTCCATGGGCCTGTGACCTGTATTCAGTTGTTAGTGTCTTGCTTTCCCTCTGTTCTCCCAAGCTACCTTGACAGAGAGACAGAAGCCAGGGTGCTTTAGGGAGGACAGATTTTTTCCCCTCTGCCCAGTCTACAGCTCCCATCTTGCCATCTGCACCAGGTAAAAACCTGCCAGGGAGCAGAGAGGCTCTGCTTACTGACATGCTTCAGTCTTGGTCTCACTTTCCTAGAGTGAAGTGAATGACCAGACTGCCTCAACGACAAGATGATCTCTTTCTTGTGCAGTGAGACCTCCACCTCACCCACTGTCCAAAAAGAAAGAAAAAAAAATGTGGAAGGAAGCAGAAATTGGCAACTTGAGGCTGTAGTTTCCTCAGGAAGATGAAGGATACAAGTTACCATTTGCCTACCAAGGCCTACTGAAGCCTTCCCCTGTCTGGTATGCTCCAGCTGTTTTTGGACTAAAAGTGCAGTCAAAACCAGCCAGCTTGGCTAGGATGATGCGAGTTGAAGTCCAATTCAGCTGGAGGGTAACTGGATAGGCACGACTGTCCTGTTGGTTTGGAAGAACTTGATCCAAGGGAATTACACCTCCAGAACATGACCTTGGAATCTCATTTGCTGTGACAGTTACCGCCTCTTGATAAAAAATATTCAGAATTCTTCGGCTATCAAAACAGCAAATTAAAAATGGAATCACATTATGGAATGCAGGCTATAAGTGTGCATTCTGTGTGACAGGAGCGAGGGGCTTCTTGACAGCCATGACGTCTCTAATGTAGGCCTTTGTAATATTAATAGTTGTGCTGGTCTGAACGATTAAAATGATGCAGTCTTCATGGCAGTTGCTATATTGTCTCTGCAGAATATTTATGCAGAAGGCAGTTTACATTTGGTGGGTGTGTACTGGTAGAGGAATTTGTCCTGCTTAAAAGATGGCGGCCTTTTTTGTCTTGTAAAAAAAACATGGTGAATATCGAAATATACTTTCAGACCTCATGACTTTTTAACATCAAAGAATTATTCCCTTACCTGGGAGCAAGTACTTTGACAGAACAGTGAGCTGCCGCCTTTTTTCTTTTCTTTTTGTGGAGTGGGGGGGGTGAGTGGAAGATCATTATCATACTGTATCATCATTATATTATTATTATTATTTTTCCTTGTTAGACTTGCAACACATCCCACAAGATGAAAGGGTCTCTATGAGCCTTAAGGGGGATCTTTTCTTTGCAAATGTGGATGAAAATGACAGCCGAAGTGATTATTGCTGCTTTGCTGCGTTTCCGAGGCTGAGGACTATTGTGCAGAAAATGCCAATGACACTGACAGTTACACGTTGTAAGTCTGGGGGTTCAGTTCCCCCCCTTTTTCTTTCATTCTTCCACCTCTCTCCTCCACCTGCCTTAATGTCTATCCCAAAACCTACTCCTCTGTGAATTCTTACATGTGATGTGTGTTTCTAATGTGATTATTCCTAACAAAAATATAGGCCAATGTATATTTGTTCCTGCACTATTGCCTTTGTTATGAGAGCCAGGCCCCACTCATAAAAAGATCCGCAGCTGTTGGCCCTACAAAGCACTTCTGTTGTTTTGCTGAATTTGCTGAACTGATACAGGAGACATTCCTCAGGGCGCTTGCCAGCTGCATACCTGCACATCCTCCATTGTTTACTCAAACAAAAACAAGAAAACACACATTTCGGCTAACAAAATAGGTCCTAGTCAAAATCACAGAGATCAGCTAGCAAAACGATTTTTGCAAATTATGGTTTGGCGCTACAGCAGCAGCCTGTGGAGGAAAGGCTGTCGTCAACAGCTTGCAGTGCCATTACAAAAGGTTGCTCCCTAGCAATGGGCGAATTTGTCAGTTTTGATTTCTCTCGGTTTCTCTTTTCGTTTTCCAAATCTTTAGTCCGGTTTGCCACATTTCCGTATCGCTTTGCTAATTTCAAAAATGTTGTTATGAAAATCCCTCAGCACTTTGGTGGGCATTTCTCCTAATATGCAATTTTGTCCCAAGTGTGAATTTCAACAGGTAGCTGCATTTCAGTGCAGTGGTACCTCAGGTTACATACGCTTCAGGTTACACACTCCGCTAACCCAGAAATAGTGCTTCAGGTTAAGAACTTTGCTTCAGGATAAGAACAAAAATCATGCTCCGGCGGCGCAGCAGCAGCAGGAGGCCCCATTAGCTAAAGTGGTGCTTCAGGTTAAGAACAGTTCCAGGTTAAGAACGGACCTCTGGAACGAATTAAGTACTTAACCTGAGGTACCACTGTATTCATGTTGCTTCAGGAAACAAGAATTAAGAAGGTTTGCATTAAAATGTGTCACAGGCAGAATTTCTCCCCATTCTCTGTTGCTACCAAATGGGGCCTTTTTCAGAGTCTGAAGACTTGAAGGACTGAAGATTCATTTGAAGCTCATCTTGCTTCTCTGCTCTTCTTAAAATTGTATCGTTTGTCAATGTTGACATGGTCTCCTCTGCATCTGAGGCCTTTGAAGATGGTCTACAAAAGAGATTTCTACTACATAGAACAGCTGTGGCTGAAATGCTGTTAGGGAATACTTAGTCATCTCCACAGAGATGTTTATTGTGTTCAGCCCCTGACTAACGTGCTCTATGCCATGTACAAACAATCGGTATCTGTTGCCATCAATAGCAGGGCAGTGCTATACTAGGGCACTGGTGCAATGCCTACAGCTGGCATGATGCTAGTGAAACACTTCAGTTCCATTCGGCATTCTTACTTGCTGTTGGAACAGTTTGTAGGTTTGGCCATAAATGGCTTGATTCTGCAGTCATATTTCAGCAATATGCTGCAAATAATTCCCTACATATCAGAATATCTGACCTGTTTTGAACATGACTCAGAAGCATGGGCTCCTGGAGGAGCAGTAAGAGCCTAAATCGATCCCTTTTGACTTTTAAAATGTGCTCAGGTATGTTCTTGTGGAGCTCCCCCACCTCCATCAGAAAAATGCCGTGAAGATTGAGCCATCATATGAGTGGAAAAGGCTTTCCACCCATGGAGGATGGAAGTCATTTGTTTGTCTTAATACTTTGACTTTGTAAATAGACTTTGTGAATAGTGTGCCATTTCAGAATTGAATAACATCCTGATGCATTTTTTAAGAGCAATGTTCAGCTATCTGCTTTTGTGTTTTATTGCCGAACAGTTCAGGTTTCCCCTTACATTTTTCACAGTTGTCAATCTTACTTTCCTCAGATCTGCCGAGATTGGGAAAATCTTAAATAACACAAGGAGTTGCCACAGACAGCATGCAGACAATCTGACTCATTGGAAAGTACATGTGGAAAGTACATGAAAGTAAAATAGAAACAAAATTGTTAGGGAATCCAATTGTAGTAAATTATCTAAACTGGATATGTGAAGAATCACTCTAGACAATTTGTATTTAACAACAGCAACAACTAAACATCCATTTGCTTCCCTAAACCTTCCTGAGATGTTTTACTTGAGCAGATACCTTAAAATTTACCTTAAGAAATTGTTTTAGGCAAAATCAGCAGACGCCGTAAGTGAAATGAAGCTAAATTAAACTATCTTTCCTGATGTAACAAATCAGGAAAAATGTTCAGCTGTGTAGGGAGACAGCCATTAACCATCTCCATGGCTGATGCTCAATGTTTTCCAAAATCACAGTGTCACTGTACTATATATGTGTGCAGCCTGGTTCCCAGTAACATTTCTCCATGCATTATTGGACATGTGGTTGGCCAAGAAGGGGGAACAAACTATGTTAACTATCCTGAATCTTGTCCTTTCAGGAGGGATACTGTTTTCTAAATGGCCGACTTAATTTTACAACACAGGTTAACTTAAAATGATTTGAATTTGACATCTTTTCCAGCATTTACATTGTTTCTACATCAGTTCATTATCACTGTGCATGTTTGCATTACATGTTTAATAATTATATTTGATTTTTTTAAAAAGAGAGAATACTATGGTCACACAATCCTGGGATATATGTAGTGGCTTCAAATCCAGGTTTTCTTTTTTTTCCTTTTTACTCAAATGACATTGCATTCCCTCTCACTCCATGTGGAGAGTTTGAAAAACTGCTTAACGTGCAGCATGATTAGGGTGAATATTTTGGAGAGTGGGGTAGGATGAAGAGAAAACCCAGCAGGCAAACACATTTGCAACACTGTTTGATTGCTTCCATCAGATCTTCAATAAATTTCATCACCATTCATGTTTCCATTTGGTTTCCATTTTTGTTTATTTCAGCAAAACATACTAATGATTCCAGTTCACCTAGCGCTGCCAAGGGTAAGTTGTCACTATTTAGCATTTGCACCCGCAATGTCTATAATATGGATTGGAATGGAATAAAAGAATTTATCCAGCTGAAATAAGAGTTACTACAAAGGTCCAGTGTTCATGTTATTTTACTTTTCAGAATATAAAACAATGGTATATATTTTGGTTCTCAAACCTTCATCCTAAGTATATTGCTATATAAGTAAAAGGGCGATATAAGAGTTACAGCCTACAATTCAGCATGAAACTGTTTTGTTTTGTTTTAGCCTATGATTGTTTACCTACTTACCCGGGAGCAAGCCCCATCAAACTCAATGACACTTGTTTCTGAGTAGACATGTAAAGAATTCTACAGCTGCTTCTTTATAAATTGCAAGTCATGAAACACCCTTCCTCCAAGGCATACATGGTTCTCCCACTTCCCCCGTCCAGTTTCCCCCCCTGACAGCAACCTGTGAGGTAGGATTTGGCTGTGATACAGTGAGAGGAGCAGCTTCATGGCTGGGTGGGGATTTCAAGCTGCTTTCCCCCAGTCATAGTCCAGCATGCTAATCACTGCACCACACTTAACTCCAATATCCAGTAGGCTTGTTGCTTACTGACTTCCATGTAGCCACCGCCGCTGGTTGCAGTTTTCTGAACAGCTCTTTGTGCTGCGTCAAAAGCTGTTTCCAAGGCACTCTAGTAGATTACAAAATGGTAGACGTTTTGACTTTCCCCAAACACAAGACTGGGGAAGAAATGAAGCTGAGCAATAGAAATACTCTTGCTCTGAGGGAGACAGCTTTGCCTCCAAGGCTATGTTGTGACTGTTGTCATTTCACTGGTTTTAACACTATCTTCAGCTCCACATGAATGATAAATTTGTATGGAGCAAGACTGCGGGTGTGCCCTGCTTTTTGTTTTTACTGGTACCTAACTGCGTCAGCAGGCACATAGGGTCTGCAGTGAATATCTGGTATACACTACAGGAATGGAAAACCAGTGGTATTTGCTGCACTCCTAAAATAGATCCACAATTTTAAAATACCACATTTTGATATAGACTTAGATGTGTATATCCAAATACATACTCTGAAATCAATGAGAAAATTCTTGCTGATCTAGTCGGATGCCATTCAGTTTTTCCAGTGCATTAGCTATACAGGAATCAATTGGCATTAAAATTTCTATCGTTCATGAATGATAAATATTAGGAAGAACTCAGCTCATTTCCAAAGCTCTGAAATTACTTCTCTCCCCCCCCCCCACTTCATTTTCAGCAAATTTAATCAAGGAAAGAAAACCAAAACTTGTTATCCCTGAGTCTTCGGGCCACAGTTCAGAAGTGACTGTCATAAAAGGATCTGATCTTTTTCTGGAATGCATTGCTGAAGGACTGTGAGTATTCCCTTTTTTTCACAATTTCCACCATGAGAAAAGTGGAGTTGGGGGAGTAACCAGGCAATGTTTCTTGAATTATACATATACTTTTCAAAGTATGCAGCATGAAATAATGGACCATACTGGGCATGAAAGGCTGGACCATGAAGGGGCAAATAGATGAAGGCAGCAATTGGTATTTGATTGGTATAGCAAGCCTTTTTAAAGGGTTGGCCTCAGTGTGGAAGAGGGCAGCATTTGTTCTCCTTTTCAGGCAACAAGGAGCAGTGAGTCTGCACTGCACTTCTCCAGTTTTAAACTTGCGTCCTTTTAGGGGAACATGAGAGTGTTAGCAGCCATAATATTGCATATGGCATGCTGCACATGCAATAAGAAGAAATGTTGCATAAGCAGGGTCAGCCCTTGAGCAGAGTGAGACACTGGGCCTACTTGGTGTGAAAGCCTAAGTCCAGCAGGCCCTGGCCGGCTTAACCCTCTAAGGCTGTAGCTTGTGTACCTGGGTCCACCCCCATCCCCCCTCTGTACAGGCCTGCCATTGACCCTGACCCTGAGGGAAAGCTGTACAGAATTTTCTCTTTCCCTTCTAGGTGCCGTTTAATTATCAGGTAGGAGGAGCATATAAGTACACTGATCGTTGTCATAAGGAACATACGATATATATGTTTGAAGGAGTTGTTCTGGATGTTTGTAAAGCTATATCTATATCTATATTTGTAAAGATATATCTATATTTGTAAAGATATATCTATATTTGTAAAGATATATCTATTTGCCCAGGCTTTGCCTCACCATGAGATTGGGGGTGGATCTACACACAGGAAAACCCCCACTATAAATAAGTCAGAAATTAAATTCTTATAAAGGGGGGGGGGGAGGCATTATGGAAAATCACAAACAATTATTTATTGCTCTCCAGCACCATCTGGTGTTGCATGTTTATAACACATTCAAAACACTGTTTTTGACTAATGTCGCTGAGACCTGGATCTTGTTATGTCTGAATTCCTATTTTTACCTCTTCCTTTTATATATGCATGTATATATTCTCACACGGGACGCAGGTGGCGCTGTGGGTAAAAGCCTCAGAGCCTAGGGCTTGCCGATCGAAAGGTCGGCAGTTCGAATCCCTGCGGCGGGGTGCGCTCCCGTCGTTCGGTCCCAGCGCCTGCCAACCTAGCAGTTCGAAAGCACCCCCGGGTGCAAGTAGATAAATAGGGACCGCTTACCAGCGGGAAGGTAAACGGCGTTTCCGTGTGCGGCTCTGGCTCACCAGAGCAGCGATGTCACGCTGGCCACGTGACCCGGAAGTGTCTCCGGACAGCGCTGGCCCCCGGCCTCTTGAGTGAGATGGGCGCACAACCCTAGAGTCTGGCAAGACTGGCCCGTACGGGCAGGGGTACCTTTACCTTTTTATATTCTCACACACAAATATATCTGTAACTGTTCTGCTTTTTTGTGATTGTGTATGTGTGCTTAATTAGGTTTTCTAACATTAAATGGATTAGTAATTCTTTAAAATAAATAAAGCCTTAGGGAAAAGTTGGAAGTTTCGGGGGGAGGAATGAAAGCTATGCCTTGTGAAGAAAAGAGATGCCACATGTTCTGTGAACATTCTGCTCATGGAAAGCCATAATATATTTTAGGAACCAGAAGGAGAGAGTAACCTGGGTCTCGGCATGTTGCCATCTCAACAGATGGACAGAAGAGTAAACAGCCAGGACTTGGGTCTATGTGTGCCATGTAGTGTGTTGGCATCGGGGAGGCCAGCTGGGAATGGGAAGTTAGCAGCCTGCCCTGAACTTCTGTCTGCTTTGTTATGAGAGTGCCCCATTAATTCTGCAAAACACAAAGTTTCTTTTATATTCAGTTGCCTGGAGAATTAGCTCTGGCTGGGCAAGCACAGAATTGATTAGTGTCATCACGATGAAATCTTTAACCCCATTTATAGCTGCGAAAAGCTGTCATGGAATGGGATGAAACAAGTTTCCGTACCTCTATGTACATGCTACTGCCTTTCTGTGGTGCTCCAACCAATTTCCAATATGTTGTTGGCAGCGGACCATGCTTTGCACATTCACCATGTCCTTTAATGAGGAGGCAATGCCTATTCCAAGCAATGCATGCCTCTAATCTGAGGTTTAACAGATTATGCATATTTATATATGTCTATATATGTGATTTATTGAAGTCAAGGGTTTGATAGAACAAAGGTAAAAGGCACACACTCTGAAATATTCAAACTATCCAGCTGTTTTAAAAAGGAGACAATGTCACTTTTTAAAAAAGTTAAATCTTTTCCTGTTTCTTCTTTTCTGGCCATAGTCCAACACCACATCTAACCTGGAGAAGGGTTGACAGAGGCAGGGATGACAGAGGAGTCAGAGAGAATTTTGGGAAGATATTGAAGATAGAACAAGTCACTACAGATGATGGAGGCGTCTATGAATGCATTGCCAAGAATGTTTTGGGAGAAACGAAACATCAGTTCACAGTGGACGTCGAAGGTATTGTGATCTTATTAATGATGCTCTTTGATAGATGTTTGGTAGTTGAATTCCATCCTTCCAGGCAGTGCTACTATTCTCATTCATATCAGACTGTAAATCAGGCTTGTCAAACATGTGTTATTCCTGGCAGAACAACAACTATGTCGCGTTCTTTGCCCAGTATTTGACACACCTGGGTGGTGGGAAGCCTTCAGCTTGGTGGATTACAAATTGCTCAGACCTTATTTAAACCAGTGATTTTTAAAAAGGCTGTGCACCATAAAAATTAAATAAAAACAATTTGAATATTTTCAAAAGCAGATTACATTTATAAAACAATGTGATCAACATTCTGTGCAACTTCCACGTTCTACACTGGAGCTAAACCACTCAGGGGATCTGACAGATGTTTCAAACCTTCTTAGAATCATAGAATTGTACAGCTGCAAGGGACCCTGAGAATCATCTAGTCCAACTCCCTGCGATGCAGGAATATGCAGCTGCCCCGTATGGGGATTGAAGCTGCAACCTTGGTGTTATCAACACCACATTCTAATCAACTGAGCTATCCAGTTGGTCCCATATAGATTCTGCCACATATGTCCAAGAGAAATGCTTCAAGAATTCACGAGAAATTCTGTGTGGCATTGCATGTAAAACAAGGTAGACATAGCTTGTATTTATTTATATTCATACAACATGCCCAAGAAAGCATGCATAGGATGGCAGTGGCAGTGTAATGTAGCCTTTTTCAACCTTGCGCACTCTCATTGTTGAACGCCAATTCTCATCAGTCCCAGCCAGAGTAGCCAGTAGACAAGGATGATAGGACAGGTGGTCAAAAACATCTGAAGAACCCCAGGTTGGGGAAGACTTTATTATGTGTGTATGCTGCCCACAAAACTAAGTTCTCTGGGCAGTTTACAGAATATTAAAAGGTAAAAGGTAAAGGTACCCCTGCCCGTACGGGCCAGTCTTGCCAGATTCTAGGGTTTTGCGCCCATCCCACTCAAGAGGCCGGGGGCCAGCGCTGTCCGCAGACACTTCCGGGTCACGTGGCCAGCGTGACATCGCTGCTCTGGCAAGCCAGAGCCGCACACGGAAACGCCGTTTACCTTCCCGCTTGTAAGCGGTCCCTATTTATCTACTTGCACCCGGGGGGGGTGCTTTCGAACTGCTAGGTTGGCAGGCGCTGGGACCGAACGACGGGAGCGCACCCCGCCGCAGGGATTCGAACCGCCGACCTTTCAATCGGCAAGCCCTAGGCGCTGAGGCTTTTACCCACAGCGCCACCTGCGTCCCTCTACAGAATATTAAGGTGGTTTACAAACCATTGATTCTAAAGGATACCATGCAGGTGGATTTTTTTCTGGTTCCATAGCTTGAAAATAAAAATATGATAATGCTATCCTGATGCAGGCATCATGGATCATTCTTTCTAATCGCCTGAGGAAATTACCTCAGAGAGGGAGGGAGCCAGGGAAGAGAATTGCCAGTTATATTTCCTATCACTTAAGCAGAGAGTGTGAACTCGTGCTGCGTTGTGCCAGTGTGAGTGCTGTGTCGTGCAATTTTGCTATAGTAATTCTATCAATCTGCAAGCTCAGCAAATACATGTTCTTACAGTGAATAGCCTTTGAAATGACACACTTAACGGGAACAGTCCTCCAGCCGTGCATTTCATTGCTGCTACTTGGAACAAGTCACAGAAGCATTGCAGCTGTATTGCTGTCAACTAGACCTCAAAAGGGAGAAGCATTATCTGAGGTTGAGAAAAAGATCAAGGTTCAAGTGCTTCCGTTCCAGATAAATAGTTCAAATAAAGCAATATGGGATTATCGTCTTAAGTTGTACGGGGAGAGTTTTCTACTTCATACCTTCACAGGAGTCGAAAGCCATATCTACACATGGAAAATAGAGAGGCAGCCACTACCACAGGGGAAGTTGCAGGGGTGGGTAGGGTAGGATAATAGAGAGAAGCCGCAGGTAGGAAAATAGTTAAAGACACACACACACACATCCTAGTCACCATTTCTGTCCTAATGTGCATCAAGATTTCATTGCATACATTTGTAGTCACCATATAAATGACCTTGTATGTACGGGACATATGAAGAGGTAGCTTTTTATGGGCATGGTTTTCCATGCAACCAGGTTCTTCCAAGTTCTGACCATGTAGTAGTAGTAGTAGTAGTAGTAGTAGTAGTAGTAGTAGTAGTAATTTATTATTTATACCCCGCCCATCTGGCTGGGCTTCCCCAGCCACTCTGTGTGGCTCCCAACAGGATATTAAAAACACAATTAAAGATCAAACATTAAAAACTTCCCTAAACACAGCTGCCTTCAGATGTCTTCTAAAAGTCAGGTAGTTGTTTATTTCCTTGACATCTGATGGGAGAGCATTCCACAGGGCAGGTGCCACTACCGAGAAGGCCCTCTGCCTGGTTCCCTGTAGCCTCACTTCTCTCAGTGACGGAACCACCAGATAGCCCTCAGAAATGGACCTCAGCTGAATGATACGGGTGGAGACGCTCCTTCAGGTATACTGGGCCGAGGCCTTTTAGGGCTTTAAAGGTCAGCACCAACACTTGGAATTGTGCTCAGAAACGTACTGAGAGCCAATTTAGGTCTTTCAGGACTAGTGTTATATGGTCTTGGCGGCCACTCCCAGTCACCAGTCTAGCTGCTGAGGTAAGCTCTCTCACACATGTGCCTGCCATTGACACAGACTGACCATGTCTACTGACCATGAGAGTGAACCTTATGCACACATCCCAACATGCAGGAGCTCTTCAGCATGATGTGAGGGGCTGTCCTCCTCCTTGTCGAGACCTTTCTTACAGTCACCAAATGTGTGTCCAGTGATGCAGGTGGCTCGGTCAGAAGCTAGCCTACCCAGGTCTAACATATCATCGTATTGGCTTTTAACATATGGACATAGTCATTGGAATTCCCTCCCACACACCCAGTTAATTGTACGGACAAAGTAATGGGTGGAACTCCACATGGGGCCAATATGATTGTTCCACCAGTGCAAGCATTTCTTTTTGCCAAACAGAATGCTCTTCTCTGTGCATGTGCACTGTTCTGGGGATTCTCCCCATGTGCCAGAGCAGATTTGGGTGACACAAGTAGAAGAAATGGGGGAAGATCTATATAGCACAAGCAGGAGTCCTTGTACTGGCTTCTACTAGCACACTGGGTTTGTAGAATCTGGGCCAATGTGTCTAGGTAAATGGCAAATGTTATGTACGAGTTGAATAGGATCCAAACTGCAGCAGTCTGATTGGTCCTAGAACAATAGGATCCAAAAGGCAGCAGTCTGATTGGTCCTAGAACAATAGGATTCAGAATGCAGCAGTCTGATTGGTCCTAGAACAATGCAGCAGTATGATTGGTTGGCAGGAACTACCCAATCATGCTCCAGATAGAAGTGAATCCACAACCTGATTGGCTTACAGTAGAATTCCGGAACTAGCCAATCATGTGCAGCCCATTGTGTAAATAATGTATATAAAGCAGATACTTTGAGGGGACTTTCATTCATTCCTCCTCACCACTATGAGCTGAATAAAGAGCATGAAATCACTTTGCGACTCTGAGTATATTTCACTGGCGACGAAGGTGGGATCCCGCTGAGCTGACTGCCACACACAGCACCGCAGCACCGCCACCTGCCGCACCGCTGCCTCGCACCGTGTATCCAGGCTTCAGCTCCGCGACACAAGGAACTCAGAATGGCAACCGACAACAGCTTCTCGCCGTTCAACCCAGCATCTGGAGACTGGGAAGCGTACGCCTCCCGTTTCACCTTCCTCCTAGAAGCCAAAGGGGTCACCGACGAAGAAGACGCCAAGAAGAGGGCGATATTCTTCAGCGTCTGCGGAGAGGAGACGTTTGAAATCGCCCGGGCTCTCCTTGCGCCTGAAGACGTCGCTACTGTTCCATACAAAACAATAATGGAACAGCTGAAGGGGCACTTTTCGCCACAGCCCTCAGTGGTGGCTCGTCGAAATGCCTTCTACGCAAAGCGGCAAGCCCCTGGGGAAACCATAACTGGGTTTGTGACCTCTCTCCGCCAAGCCGCCCGGTTCTGCAACTTCTCAGAGCTGGAGAACATGCTTCGTGACCGCCTCGTCGGTGGCCTGAAGGATGAGAAGCTGCAACGACGCCTCTACGCTAAGAAGGACCTAACGTTCCAGGTCGCTCTGGAGGAGGCCCTGGCAACGGAAGCTGCCGAGAGGTCGACGCAAGAGGCACGGCCGAGCCTGTCATCCCAACCGAGGGTCCACCACGAAGACCTCACCGACGACTCAGGATCCGACAGGGAGGAGGTGCACCGAGTACAGCAGCGCACTCAAGCAGCCCACATACCACAACTGCCTCGACGAGAAGGAGGGAACTGCGCAAGCTGTGGAGAAAGTCACGAGAGGAGGACCTGCCGTTTCCGCAACGCAGAGTGCAGACAGTGCAGAAAATTGGGACACATCGCCCGGGTGTGTCGGGCTCGGCCCACCCGACGCCAGGCATCAGATGACCAATCCAAGAGCCCCAGGTCCCGGGGCCCAACACACCAAGGCAACTCGACGGAGCTCACGGACTTCCAGGTATACCAGTTGCCCCACCCCAACGTAGAGAAAATTTATGTCGAGGTACAGATAGAGGGGGCCCCATGCCGCATGGAGCTTGACACGGGTTCAACTCTATCCATAATCTCGGCAAAGACCTTAAGAAAACTGTGTCCTACGGGGGGTCCCAAACTCAGGTCGGCCCCATTCACCCTCCGGGACTTCCAGAAACGTAAGGTCCCCACAATGGGGGTGGGGACCTTCAGGGTGCAACACCGAGGGCGGACGCGGCAACTGGACTTGCTTGTGGTCAAGGGCCCCTACATTAGCTTACTGGGATTGGCATGGTTTGGACCACTGGGGCTAGCCGTCACCGGGGTGAACCACACTAGCTTACAAGTAGACGTGGACGCCATATGCAAGGAATTTCCGGGGGTTTTCGATGGGAAATTGGGACAGTATACGGGCCCCCCCATTGCTCTACAGCTTGACCCCGCAGTACGACCGGTCAGGCTCAAGGCCCGCCGGGTCCCGTTCGCCCTGAAACCCCGTATAGACGAGGAATTGGACCGGCTTGTGGAGCAAGGGGTGCTGGAGCCGGTGCCTAATGCCCCCTGGGAAACCCCAATTGTCACACCCGTCAAGCCTAATGGTTCGGTCCGCATCTGCGCAGACTACAAATGTACCATAAACAAGGCCCTCACGGCCCATGCATACCCAGTGCCAGTGGTCAGCCATGTTCTTGCCACCCTGGCTGGGTCGAAAATTTTTGGCAAGCTGGACTTGGCCCAAGCATATCAACAGCTGCCAGTAGATGAGGCTACAGCAGAGGCACAGACGATTGTGACGCACAGAGGAGCATTCAGGATAAAGCGGCTGCAATTCGGTGTCAGCGTGGCACCAGGCATATTCCAGAATCTAATGGACTCTCTCCTTAAAGGGATTCCTGGCGTCACCCCCTTCTTCGATGATGTGTTGATTGCCGGGCCCACACCAGAGGAGTTTGAGGACCGCCTCCGCACCGTTCTGCACCGTTTCCAGACGGCGGGTCTCAAGGTGAAGCGGGAAAAATGTCTACTAGGAGTGCCTCAGGTGGACTTTCTGGGATTTATGGTGGACGCAGAAGGGGTCCACCCGACTGGGGACAAGGTACGGGCCATTTGTGATGCCCCAGCGCCCAAGAACAAGACTGAACTTCAGGCCTTCTTGGGACTATTGAACTTTTACCATTCCTTCCTTCCCCACAAGGCGGCGGTAGCGGAGCCCCTACACAGACTCCTGGACAAGCGGGCCCCTTGGGTGTGGGGCCAGCGCCAGGAGGCCGCATTCCAGGCAGTCAAGGACTTGCTTGTCTCAAACTCGGTCTTGGCACACTTCGACGAGAGGCTGCCGGTGGTGCTAGCATGCGACGCCTCGCCCTATGGAATCGGCGCTGTCCTGGGACACCAACTCCCGGATGGAAGAGAGGTACCAGTGGCATACTTTTCCCAGACACTCAACGCAACCGAGCGGAACTACTCGCAAATCGACAAGGAGGGTCTGGCAATCGTGAAGGGAGTAAAAAAATTCCATGATTTCTTGTACGGGCGGCCCTTCACCGTGGTGACTGACCACAAGCCGTTGCTTGGCTTGTTTGCCCCTGAAAAGCAGACCCCCCAAGTGCTGTCTCCTCGCGTCCTCAGGTGGTCAATTTTCCTTGCCAGCTACCAGTATGCACTGATTTACCGTCCTGGGAAGGCAATGGGCCATGCGGATGCCCTCAGCAGGCTACCACTGCCAGAAACAGGCCCCGACCCAGCACCTGCACAAGAGGTTATGAGCCTGGAGCTGCTTCCCGACCGCCCCATTCAGGCACAAGAAGTTGCACACCATTCCAAGAAAGATAGGGTCATCTCCCGGGTCCTGGACTGGGTGTGGAGGGGATGGCCCAGCAGCAGCCCCGGGCCAGAATTCGCCAGCTACACAACCCGCAAGCATGAACTGTCGGCCCACAAGGGGTGCCTGTTATGGGGAAGCAGGGTCATTGTTCCCCAGCCCCTCCGCAAAAGGGTCCTCACAGCCCTACACGAGACACACCCAGGGGTAGTAAGAATGAAGGCCCTTGCCAGGAGTTATGTGTGGTGGCCGGGGATCGACGGAGAGATAGAGGCCTGGGTCAAACACTGCCAGGCCTGCCAAGAATCCCGCCCAGATCCCCCAAGGGCCCCAGTCCAGTCCTGGGAGTCCGCCCGAGCACCATGGTCACGCCTGCATGTGGATTTTGCGGGCCCCTTTCAGGGGAAAACATTCTTCATAGTGGTGGACTCCTACACCAAATGGCTGGAAGTCGCACTGGTACCGTCCACTTCTACGTCCGCAGCCATCCGGGTACTACGCAGGCTGTTTGCAACCCACGGGCTCCCTGACACTCTCGTCTCAGACAACGGGACTGCATTTACGTCAGGAGAATTCCAAACCTTCACAGCACAGAACGCCATCCGCCACATCCGTTCGGCGCCATTCCACCCTGCCACCAATGGCCAAGCAGAACGCATGGTGCGGACCACCAAGGACACCCTTCGCCGCATGACGCAAGGGGATTGGGAGTACCGCCTTGCCACATTCCTTCTAGCACAGCACAGCACCCCCAGCTCAACGACTGGCCGGAGCCCCGCTGAACTACTAATGGGTCGGCGCCTTGCAATCAGATTGGACCGCCTTCACCCCGATAGAGCTCAGGATGAGGTAGTGGTGGGGGAAGGCAGGAACCCCCGGACCTTCGAGGCCCAGGACCCAGTGTATGCAAAGAATTTTGGGGCAGGCCCAGCTTGGGTACCTGCCACAGTCACCAGGGTCACTGGCCCCGTGTCGTACGAGGTGCTAACAGATGGGGGGCAATGCTGGCGCCGCCACTGCGACCAGATACGGCGACGATTCCCGGGAGAAAACCAGGAGGAGGAAAGGGCAGAGGAGTCCCAAGGGAACAGAGGGGCAGTGAGGCCCATAGAGCACGAGGGGCCAGCAGGAGAGGCAGAATCAGTCAATACAGAGAGGACCTGTGAGGCCGAAAGGACACCGGAACCAGAACCACGACTGAGCGAGCCGGTTGCGCCAGACCAGACAGCCCCATCACAGCCAGCATCCTTGGAACACGAGCCAGAACCTGAACCTCGGACCAGGGAACACCCCAGGCCGCAACGCACACGTAGGCCGCCGGCGTACCTCAAGGACTATGAATGCGACCTCCCGGGCAGGACTGGAACTTAGAGGGGAGGGGTGTTATGTACGAGTTGAATAGGATCCAAACTGCAGCAGTCTGATTGGTCCTAGAACAATAGGATCCAAAAGGCAGCAGTCTGATTGGTCCTAGAACAATAGGATTCAGAATGCAGCAGTCTGATTGGTCCTAGAACAATGCAGCAGTATGATTGGTTGGCAGGAACTACCCAATCATGCTCCAGATAGAAGTGAATCCACAACCTGATTGGCTTACAGTAGAATTCCGGAACTAGCCAATCATGTGCAGCCCATTGTGTAAATAATGTATATAAAGCAGATACTTTGAGGGGACTTTCATTCATTCCTCCTCACCACTATGAGCTGAATAAAGAGCATGAAATCACTTTGCGACTCTGAGTATATTTCAGCAAATATAGTGTCAAATATAGTACTATGTGGACCCACCTTTGTCACAGAGGTTGGGCTGTCTGGCCGCCGGGCCAAATGCGACCTGTGAAGCTTAAACCCTTTCACCCTCCCACCTCTACAAAGAACAAATTGGACTTGAAAAAGCATTCCCCCACCCACCCAGCCCTACTCCCTTGTGGGAAGCGTTTTTTGAGAAGGGTCGTAGGTGATGAAGGAAGGACTAGCTCTCCACTTACCACACAATGTTATGTCCCTGCTTAAAATCGACCACAATAGGAGTCTTTTGCCATGCCTAATTATTGGGGGGGGGGGCACCTATCATTGTGGAAGCTACTGCAAAGACAAATGATTATAAAAGGTGAGCCATAAAGGCAAGTCTCAGCCACCTACCTTCTTTTTTTACTTCCCACCTAAAACAGCCACATAACAGATGTAGGATGTTCCCCAAGATGGGTGCCGCCACAGAAGAGATCCTGTTTTCTTGCAGCTAGGCATTGGGCTTTCTAAGGATTACAAATCTGAAGTAAATAATGGACAAAGTATGGTGGGGTGGAGGTGGGTGGGTAACATATGGCAGAAAACAGTCCTTAAGTTAGCTTGGTTCCCAGTCATTTGCAGTGAGCAGCAATATAAAATAATAAAACTGCCCGGCCTTCTGAGGAAATGAGCGCAGAGAGCATTAAATTGCACACATCTGTCTCCTGCTTGATTTTAATATTTATCCCACTCTTTTCATCTCCCTGGTATCAGAGGAAATCCAGGAACGAAATAAGCATTTCAAATATTTATGATGCATCTTCTTGTTACTTTTTAAATTGCTGGGGCACTTTTTAAAAGAAAAAGAAAATAAACACTAGCATTGCTGTGCTTTTCTATTTGACTTTATATAGTATTTATCGTGCTGCACAGGAGTGTGTGTGTGTGTGTGTGAGAGAGAGAGAGAGAGAGAGAGAGAGAGAGAGAGAGAGAGAGAGAGATGCGGGTAGGGAGAGTGCATAGGGCAATTTGCACTACTGCAAATTGCTGACTTAGAAATCATTCCAGATGGCTTGGAATGTCTCTACAGTCGTTGAATATCTTAACAATCTGGCTGAGGATTTTTTAATATATTTTTTTACTGAAAAACTGAAGCCGTCTTCAAAAGCGAACTGCAGGAGCTGCAAAAGCAATCAAATGCCAAGAAAGTCGCAGCAATTAAGCGGCATAGAATAATGGCCGCAGATTCAGATTAAAATTATTGCCTCTGTTCGTTAAGATGCACAGATGCAAATGCATCCATACCACCACCCTGTGCCCAAACAGAGTAGTGTGGATAGTTTTCCCCCACCCTCTCTTTTTGAGCATGAAAATCTATTAAATGAGATCAATGGAATTGACAAGAATTCTGTTTATTATCAGGAGTCTCCCCACCTATGGGAAGCCCGGGCGAAATTGAGCCCAAGTCATTTTTCCCCTCTCCTGAGTTTCCAAACGGCAAAATGTCACTGCCATTAATCATGGGCTGACACTTTCCTTCCCACTCCATCACGTGCTAAGGGCCAGTGCTCCTTTGGTGTAAGAGAACTTAGCTGTGCTGACCTCACTGGCTTTAATTGATTCCATTGGCATTGCAGTCAAGTTACAACCAGGCTAAGCTGCTCTGGCTTCCTTCCCTCAAGCACATGGGTGCGGATAGAACATAAATTAAACCCAGAGGTGGGTAACTGGCACTCACAATTTCTTCTTTTTGCACCATGTCTATTCTCTCTCCTGCTGATAACAGAAAAGTGAAAGCCTAGCTATTCACATAGTTTTCTATCGTCTCATTGTGTTGAAAGCACAAGACATTTTCAACAGCTTGCATGCCTCTCACACACCATCTTAGAATCATTTGGAAACAAAGGCTGCCTGGTTATACATTTTAAGGTGAGTTTGCAGCTAAAGATTGATGGTTTGGTCACCCAGCATCCCCTCCTTCCTCCCTCTCGCACAAGTATTTTCATAGGGATTTTCCGCATGGAGTCATTCCTAATAATACTGGGCTTTTGATTAGAGGTCACATGCCTAAGGTTGCCTACCCAGTTCTTCTGATGGCCAATCTAGTAAAGCTGAAGGGCTGTTAAATGTGGCCTAAGATGCTTCCAGATAACCTGTTTGGCAGGGTGGAAAAGATGTTCACGGGTACCGAGGTCTGTGTATGTTTGTGGGTGCCCAGGATCTGTTTACCTAGGATCCTTTTAGGTTTATAATGGATGCCATACGGCCATTTCATACATCACGCAATGGTAAAGTAGAGTGATCATTTAGCATATGCTCAGTAGGGAACTGTAGCCAATCAAACCTCCCAGAGTAGCTACATGTTTTTCATTTCCAGGTGTACACTTAAAATATCTTTAAATGCACTGTATGAAATGACCTGCATTTATGCACTCCAGTTGCAATTCTATGCAATCATTTCTCCAAATCTCCCTTAACTGTAAGAGCTAAGGTAGGAAGTTGAGTGATCCCAGGCAAAAATCTCCATTTAGTTGTTGTTCTTTGCTTCAATGCTGAGGTCCCCAACATGGTACCTGTGAACACCATGGCATCCACTGACAGCTCCTTGGTGCCTGCCAAAACTCCCTTTACCCTCCCAATTTCACTTTATTCTTCTCCTCTCTTTTTTGCTTCGGGGAGAGATATTGGATTATTTTTGTGGGAGGTTGCCTTCTTCGTCTATGTTTCATTTGTTTTTATGGGGAGTATATAGGTATGATGCCTGCTTTGGATGATGGGTTCACCCTTTTCTTCTGTGAAATGGGTATTTTATGGTTCCCACCACAGTTTCTTAGTTTTCCCTGGTGCCCCCAAAGGCTGAGGACTCCTGATTTAACATGATGAGCTGCACTGAAATCAATAATAGGGTGTTTTCTGTGTACAAAGACTCTAATTGTGCCTGACCCTTGCGCAGGTATGCAAGACAAGGTGATGGTTCACAGGGAGCTCGAGAACTCTCATAGTTCTCAAGATTAATCCTCTTATATCCTAATGCCTCTTGAGCTACAAACAAGGCAAGAGATTTAGACTAACGGGAGTCCTTTTTGAAAGCAATCTTAGTATTTAAGCCAAATTTTCCTGCAGTTGTAAACAAGCAACCAACACTAAACTACTGAAAAGCACCAATAAGCCCATGTTGGTTAGGTTCCCAGATTTTATTTTATTTTTTAACGAGCTATTATTTAAAAGAGAAAACTGACTCCTGACATCATGTTTAGGCATCGTGCATGGAATGCCAAGAAGCAGCTTGCTAAAGCTAGTTGAAGGGGGATTGATCACTTAAAAGAATGTCCAACAGATTTCTGTCCAGCAGTTTTTCAAAAGCATCCATGGACTGAGTTTCCAAAATCACCTTAGGCTGATCAATCCGTTGCTTGCAACATGTTTCTTGTAGTTAAGATTAGGATGGTGCCAAATGTAGATGAGTCATTTCTCACCTTTTTTTAGCTGCCAAGAAATCTGCTTGGCTTTTTTTGTGGGTTTATAGAAATGGGTTGTGTCCAATACTCATCCTGCTCAGAGTAGACATGTTGAAATCAATGAATTTGGAGTTAGGCAGGTCTATTAACTTCAGTGGTTCTGCTCTAAGCAGAACTAACATTGAATACAACCCAGAAATTGCCCAAACCTACTACTGATTGCCATGTATACATCCTTCTTCCTTTTTTTCCATGGATATAATTGAGGTTAAATATTGCAGGATGGTTAAACGTTAGACAAAAGTTTGCTACCCCTCCCTCCTTATATATCTAGATTACGTGTGAGTCTCTGGCATGCTCAGTTTCTATAGAGGTAAATAATAATTTCCCTGCTCTCTTTCAGATTTGTTTGGTGAGATTAAATGATTAGGACATTCTGTACTCACACCTTGCTCCCACTCTCAAGTTTCATTTACTGGAAAATCTCTTAGTGAATCAAGTCAAGGCTGATGGGCCAGTAGATCAGGCTGGAGGGCCTGATCTAAGAAGTATGGTCAACCTTTTATGTCTCACTATGGCACAACTTTGAGAATTGGGAATTTCCATTTTGCCTACTCCGGAAGAGAAGTGTGCCTGCTTGTTTTTAGACTGTCATGTGTTAATCTATCATTTATTTATTTTGAAGATGTATCCTCTGCCTTTCAATCAAATGATTCTCAAGGTGGCTTTCAAGCAACAGGTAATGGCATCCCCAGCTGCCCCCCCCCCAAAAAAAATTTCAGAATTCTGTTACAAATATACTCAAACACACACAGCAGCCAGCCCTTAGTCCTCCAGCTGATAGATGGGGATTCCTTTTGGTTCTGCAGTCCCAGGGAGGACAGTTGGAGGCAGTGGTGTAGTGTGGGCAGTAGCCCCAGATGCAAAATTATTAGGGGTGCAAAATTTAAAGAAAAGCATAGCCTCCTCTCAGTCTGTGCCTCTTTCTATACACAGGGAGTACCTCAAATACCACCAACCCCGGTCCCACGATGGCACTCCCACACCTTTCCCCCTCCCAAAGCCTTTGCTTCTTCCATTAAGACTGTTTATATATTTTCTTTTAATGTTGGGTTTGGGGGGGCCGGCAGTGGCTGTGATCCACATTGAACTGAAGGTGGAAAGGGAGAAATGGGTAGGTTGCAATCAGCGGCGTAGCGTGGGTTGTCAGCACCAGGGGCAAGGCAAGTAATTTGCGCCCCCCAACCCGTGGATTTGCGCCCCCTAACCTGTGGATTTGCGCCCCCTAACCCATGGATTTGCCCTAACCCCAGATGTTGCGCCCGGTGCGGCCGGCCCCCCCTGCACCCCCCATGCTACGCCACTGGTTGCAATTGCCATGCCAGTGCTGTCACTGGTTACTGGGCACAATACTTGTCTCGCCCCAAGCACTGGCAACCCATGCTATGCCACTGGTTGGAGGCAGCTGCAAGGAATCACAAGTGGGGATGAACAGAATTGCACTCAGGTGCTGCTCAGGCGGGATAAAGCTGCTATGCTAGCTTCCTAGCAGGTGGGTGGCTGTTGCTCTGGAGAGGGTCACGGCGTTGCTATGGTTGGCATGATGCAGGAGTACCAGATTGATTGCCCCAGTGGATTTGCACCACACCAATCACTCTGAGGCCCTGCCCCTCCTCTCCTTCCCGGTAAGCAACAGTCAGGAACGTGGCACAGCTAGTATTCCTTGTGGACTTCCCACAGTCGTCTGGACAGGATGCTGGACTAGATGGGCCACTGGCCCAACCCAACAAGATCTTCTTACAGCCTTAAGATTTGGGAGGGAGGAAGCAGAAAAGCAAACACTCTGCAGCTGCTCCTTGTCTGGCTGGTGTGCTAGGCTGGGTTGGCTTTCCTGCCTGCCTTTCTGGGTATTGTGGCGTGACCCTTGGTCCCTGGCCAGCTGCAGAAGCCAGAGGTGCTTCCCTTCTGCTTTCCAGTCCCAGGACTACTTTACGGCCCTAAGGATCACAATGTTTGATTGTGAATGCAAGTTGTTCCGGGAGCAGAAAATACCGTCCTCCACCTGCACGCCATTGTGTGTACTGTTACTTTGCTTGCTCTGCATGTTTCAGTCTTCCTTTCATGATTTCGGAGAGGGTCACCCAGGCACTGGCAACCCATGCTATGCCACTGGTTGGAGGCAGCTGCAAGGAATCACAAGTTGGGATGAGCACAATTGTACTCAGGTGCTGCTCAGGTGGGATAAAGCTGCTATGCTAGCTTCCTAGCAGGTGGGTGGCTGTTGCTCTGGAGAGGGTCACGGCGTTGCTGTGGTTGGCATGATGCAGGAGTACCAGATTGATTGCCCCAGTGGATTTGCACCACACCAATCACTCTGAGGCCCTGTCCCTCCTCTCCTTCCTGGTAAGCAACAGTCAGGAACGTGGCACAGCTAGTATTCCTTGTGGACTTCCCACAGTCATCTGGACAGGCATAGTGAGAACAGGATGCTGGACTAGGTGGGCCACTGGCCCAACCCAACAAGATCTTCTTACGGTCTTAAGATTTGGGAGGGAGGAAGCAGAAAGGCAAACACTCTGTGGCTGCTCCTTGTCTGGCTGGTGTGCTAGGCCAGGTGGCTTTCCTGCTTGCCTTTCTGGGTATCATGGCCTGACCCTTGGTCCTTGGCCAGCTGCAGAAGCCAGAGGTGCTTCCCTTCTGCTTTCCATGACTACTTCATGACCCTAAGGATCACAATGCTTGATTGTGAATGCAAGTTGTTCTGGGAGCAGAAAATACCGTCCTCCACCTGCACGCCATTGTGCGTACTGTTACTTCGCTTGCTCTGCATGTTTCAATCTTCCTTTCATGATTTCGGAGAGGGTCACCCAGTGTTAGGGAACTTGGCAACCCCTGCAAGCAACAACAAACATTGCAATCATTGCCATTGTCGTTGAAGATGCAGTGAACGGGGTTTGGGGTAACAAATCACAGGATTTCTTATGTCTGCTTCCCCACCCTTTCTCCTTTGATACAACCAGAGCTGAAAAGGTAATAACAATGCTAATAGCATCACGCGGTGTAAAAGCACAGCCTTTTGAGTTTCGTCTCCTTTTGCAGTTGTTGCCGGAGAGTGCCATCTGCTGGTAACCTGGAATAAAAGAAGGAATTAATATTTCCTTAGTGAAATTTTTAGCTGCATAGCTCTTTTTGGTCTCCCCCCAGGCCAATTATTACTATTTTTTAAGGCCAAGCTACACATTATTTAGGAACACAGGAAACCGTCTTGTACTTAGTCAGAGCATTGGTCATTTAGATCAGCACTGTTTTCACAAACTGAAAGCATCTCTCCACAATTCCAGACAGACAGAGGAGATGCCAGGAATTGAACCTGGGACTTTATGCATGCAAAGGAGATGCTCCACCACTGGCTTCTGTCAGGTGCCAGCCTGGTTGCTCGAGAGCGAGCAGGCAAGACTCTCACCGGTCTTTTCCAGGCTTTATTATCTGTACAAAACCTTTACAGTGCAGAGCGTCTCAAGTCCATGTCTGCTCAATCGCTTGCAGAATCTGGGAGTGGGTGGTCCTTAAACTTTCCCCAGTATAGCAGTCTTTTGACCCCCATCCTACGCCTTCCCTCTCTGCGCGTCAACCGACTTCGCAGAGAGGGCGTGGGCAAAAGGGGACCTGCCTCCCCCTCGCTTTGCTCAGGCTTGGTGTTGCGGCTTTCTCTAGCATCTTCCGAGCCCTGCATCCCTTCCCCACTGGTGGCGGGGCCTCCCTCCTCTCCGGAGGAAGAGCTGCTTCGCAGGATCTTCGGAGGCTCCCTGTAACCCAACTGCCCTTCCACCTCTCGCCTCTGAGCTGTTGGCAGTTCCCTGACAGCTTCCTTCTTTTATTTATTTATTATTATTTATTATTACATTTATATACCACTTTTATCCTCCAAGGAGCTCAAGGTGGTATACATGGTTCTCTTCCTCCCCACTTCCTCCTCACAACAACCTTGTGAGGTAGGTTAAACTAATAGATGGTGACTGGCCCAAGGTCATCCAGTAAGCTTCATGGCTGAGTGGGGATTTGAACCCCACTCTCCTAGGTCATAGCCCAACACGCTAACCATAAGGACAGCTTCTCTTAAGAGAATGGTTACAGTGAAGGGGATTTGGACGAAGGCTGTGGTTTATGGGCGAAAGGATCTAAAAACCTGTACTCCGCATTGATTCCCCCATGAACTTTTCTGCTGTATTAAGCTTCTATTAGTCACAGAGAAGAAAATACACAGGTACAATGTGGGGGCCTATATATTTCACCCTCCATGTCTAATAGGAGCTTCAGGGGAATGGAGAGTTTTTATTGTGAAATCTGTGTGGGTGAGAAATGTGTATTTTTGAAAAACCATTCCGCCAATCCAAATCAGTTTCCCCCAGCGGTTTCTAAGAAAAATACAGCTGGTCATGACTATTGCATGTAGCACAGTAGCTCCCAAGGTGGGCGGTAGGATTACCTAGGGCGACTTTAACAGGTAAGTGGGCAGCAGGCAGCGCTAGAGGTGAAAATGACTATCACTATTTGAAAATCACTGCATCAGGTTCATCAAGTTTTAATAAACTACATAGTTTTAACTGGATTTTGAATAAATGTGCAATTAAATGGTTGTTGCTTCAAATTTTATTGTGTTACTATTTCCCCGAGTGGGTCGTGTAAACCGCTACTCTGAATAATGCTATTTATAGGGTAGGGTAAGGGGCACCGAAGAGTTTATGGAACCAAAGGGGCAGTGGTCCGAATAAGTTTGGGAACTATTGATGTAATGTGTAACTTGAATGATACTATATGGGCCATTTTTTTCATTATTATTTTTTTGCCTAATTGTAAAGCGCTTCATCATTTTAGGTGCCTTACTGCGGTTGTGGTGGTGATGTTAATCATGTGTCTGTCTGCCTTTGGCTCACAGCCATGGCTGAAAAATGACTCTCTTCTTTCTCAACAGAGCCACCCATATGGGTAACGAAACCCAAAAGTGGAGTTTACGGTGTCGGCGAAAGTTTTGTGCTGTTGTGCCAAGCCATTGGCTATCCTGAGCCAACTATAAAGTGGAAAGTGAATGGCAGGTCTCTTGATGGTAAGGACAAGGTGCAAAACATCCAAAATAATAGTAGTAGTAGTAACAACAACAAGGGGCAAAATGGATGAAAGCTTCTCCCTGAAAGCCCACTTATTTCTACATTCCCAGGAAGGCACAGTTTGACTTACTGTGACCCTGTATCCTATTGTTGTGTTTTTGGCAGAGGCAGAAATAAAATCCAACAGGGCTGTTTTTTCAACAAGGGAGATCAGCGTCACTGACCTAGAGCTGCAAGACAGTGCCGTGTACCAGTGTGAGGCTACGAACAAGCACGGCACCATCCTCGCCACAGCAAACATCAATGTGCTTCGTAAGTCTTTCCAGCTTTTCGCAACATGCATGTAAAGACCCTGGGTTCAACCCCTGAATCCATCTCTGGGCAATGCTGGGGAAAGATCCAGGTCAGAAACCCTGGAGAACTACTACCAGTCATTACAGAAGACAATATTGAGCTAGGTGGACCAGTGGTCCAACTCAGTATAAGGAAGCCACCTGAGTAAAATAGGCCACTCTAGGGCTCAGTTTCTCTTCCAACTTTGATAACAATAGGACCAAGGGGATGAAAGAGCATCTCACCTAGAAGATCGTTGGGCACAGCTAGTGGCTTTATTTTTTTAGTAGTGACTCATACGAGTATGGTGACTGGAAAGAGTGCTGTCATCTGCCCCAAGGAAGCAATGGGTAGGACTCCCTTCTGTCTTATGATACTATTCCATTCCTTCTTTCCATTATACAAAACTGCTTCAGAAGGCTCCGAGTGGCTTGTGAAAATATTTAAGACAGGCATGTCCAAAGTCCGTTTCAGGGGCCTAATCCAGCCTGATGGTCAATTTATTTTGGCGCCTGTAGCAGTATATGTCCTGGGGTAAAATCCTAAAAAAAGCTCAACAACTTGGTCAGCCCTCACGCATGTTCACTTCATCAAATCTGGCCCTCTTTGAAAAAAGTTTGGGCACCCCTCATTTAAGATTTTGGCATTAACAAGGAGGCAGAAGAGGAATTCCCTCCATACCCCAGGTGGCAGTTCATGAGGCAATTTGCTGAAGGTCTAAAGCAAAGAGAGAGAACCTCAGGCACAGGGGCCAAAAGCAGTCCTCCAGGTCTTACTCTCCTGCCCTCCACAGGCCCCATCCCTCCCCAGCCATCTTTTGCACCCACCTTGAGTGTTTCTGCATGGCAAGAAATGTGTCCTTGAATTCTGGCAATGCTTCTTGCTTGCGTGGACAGATGAGTTGTGTTGGGGGTCTATGCAGAAACAAGCCTACTCTCCAAAGGTTAAATGTACATTTGTTGCTCCACCTACTTTTGCTTCTGGCTCCTCCCACCATGGACATGTCCCTCCTGGAAGTTTGTGGCCTATGGGCTGTTAAAGGTTTCCTACTCCTGGTTTGGAGGCAGCTTCCAATGGGAAACCCTTAGTTAACTGACTAACCAATACCCAAGGAGGAGAGGATTCCCATCTCCTTATGAGAGGATGCCCAGGGGTACAGCAAAGGCACGGGATTGGTCAACACATAACAAGCATGGTCTAGCATGGGCCACGATTTCAGCACTTTTCACTGGACACTGCTAGCCACTCAGCAGCCACATGCCTAAGCTAGCAGCTAAAAGGTAAAGGTAAAGGTACCCCTGCCCGTACGGGCCAGTCTTGCCAGACTCTAGGGTTGTGCGCCCATCTCACTTAAGAGGCCGGGGGCCAGCGCTGTCCGCAGACACTTCCGGGTCATGTGGCCAGCGTGACAAGCTGCATCTGGCGAGCCAGAGCCACACACGGAAACACTGTTTACCTTCCTGCTATAAAGCGGTCCCTATTTATCTACTTGCACCCGGGGGTGCTTTCGAACTGCTAGGTTGGCAGGCGCTGGGACCGAACAACGGGAGCGCACCCCGCCGCGGGGATTCGAACCGCTGACCATGCGATCGGCAAGTCCTAGGCGCTGAGGCTTTTACCCACAGCGCCACCCGCGTCCCTTGGAAAGCTAGCAGCTACTATCTTGCAACTCCTTTTGGCCAAGGCATGAAGGTCCCGTCAGCAGAGTTGGATCACTCAGCATCCATAATCTGACCAGATTGCAGCAATGCAACAGTGCACCTGAGGGGACAGCAGGCTTGCTTGAGGGGTGCCAGTCAGACTGCATGGCATCCAAGCTCTGTCTTGCAACCACTCGCTGCTGCTCTTCCCAGCATCTGCTGCCTGAGGTGGCCACTCATTCTGCGTAATGGTTGCACCAGTTCTGCCCCCTCAGTCTTGTTTGCTGCTGCTTTCTTCCTCCAAGAAGCTGCCTCACAAGTTGTTACTGCTGCCCACAAAGGTAGGGGACTTCTTGCTCAAAGGGACAGATGGGATGTCCTCTCTCAGTAGTTACTGTTCCTCTGGCCAGTGAGTATGATGTTAGATTGGGCTGACCATTAGAAAAAAGCACCCCTCCACTCTGGTCTGAATAGCAAGTGATTTGTAAACATCTGAGCTAACTCCTAAGTGCAACTCACTTTTGCTGGATTCTAGACAGCAATGTTTTCCCAACCCCATGGGATGGCAGGTGTTTCTAAATCCAAGCTATTTATAGATCTGTAGTTCTAACTTTTTTGTTGTTGTTGACATTTGCAGACATTCCTCCAGAAATGTTAACTCCAGATGGTGAAGAATATGTTGCGGTTGTGGGTTACCCAAGCCGCCTGTACTGTCAGTTTTTTGCCGTCCCATCACCTGATGTTACTTGGTAAGCTCATTTTAGTTCTTTCCTCATGTTCATAGGCTGCTGTTGGCATTTCTGGCTGCAGAGATGTAGTTCCATTAAATCTCTATTGATTTGTTTTTTTAAAAAAAATCAATCCACTAAAAATTGCTGTCATAGGATGCCAAAGATGATCCAAATATATTTCTACTTTAAAAGTTTCAAAGACTAATATGCCAAGGTTAATGAAACCCCACATTGTTTGTTAGCAATGGAAATGATAAGGTCCCCCATGAGGTGGTGTTCCATTTCCTTTATCTTCAGGAAGGCAAAGGTCAACAGAGCTTAGTTTGTTCAGAGGCTTTTCTTGCTCAGGCGCAATTTAGATGGCTTAATAAAAAGCAAATGTTAGTTTTGAAAAGATAACAAAGAACACTTCAGAATTTAACTTGTGTTGCTTCATTCTTTAGGGAACTTTGTTGTGTGCTAGGCCCATTTTCCTTGCGTTTTCCTACTCAGGATCTGTTATTGTCCTCTAAGAGGCCCTGTTGGCCAAAGTATAACCCTGATTGGTTATAATCTTGGTTTCCATGAAAAGCTAGCAGCAGCTCCTCTGAGTAGCTACAACTGATTTGAGTACCCTAAACCAAACCACTAGTCACCTGATAATCCAGAGAAAGAGAGCGAGGTTGAGAGAGAAATGCACAAACATCTCACCATTCACCCCAAAATGGGTCAATAAAATTAGTCACTATTGTAAGTTGGGTCCTCCATCATGGAGGGCACGTGTTGCGGTGAGGTCACCAGAAACTGCCTCCCTGTTGTGGGGCAGGACCGTTTGGATGGCCACCATGACTCATTGGTTGCCCCTCTGTTGCTAGGGCAGAAATTTGGCCAGTTGGGTTGGCTATTGGCTGCTGAGGGGCTACTTAAGCTGCTGCACATTGCTGGAGAGTTTCACTTTCTTGCGACGTGCAGCAGATCACCCGCCCTCCTCTCCCTATATTTAGGGTTGTTCTTATGACCTTGCTATGCTTGTGTAGGGGTCGTCTGTTTTGGAGCAGGGGCCCGGTAGGAATTTTGCCATTTGGCTGATTGGCTGGTGCCACTTGGTTTTTGTCTACCGTGTAGCAAATCGTCACAACTTTGTACAGTTGGCAGTTAGGCATTTGGTTCAATGTTTTGGGGAGGGGACGTGGTTGGCTGTGCCTGCCTCTCCATTGCTGCTGCTAGGGAATTCCGTTACAGGAATCCAGGGGCTCGCCTTGCTTTTGTCCGAACCCTGTCAAGGGGCTAGGGCCACGCCAGAGCCCCTGGGAGCATCTGGGGTGAGCTGTGAGATTGAAGGAGTTCTTGCTCCCCCAGGATGCTTTCCCTTACTGACATATGGTGGTGCTCAGTCTCAATCCTCTTCCTGCCAGGTTCAGGTAGTCTGGAACTAATGCCTAAGCAACCACTCACATGCTTTAATCAATAAAGTTGTGGCCAAAATTTAATGCCAAAAACCTTAAACTAAAATCTGTGTCTATTGCGTCTTCATTTGGGGGTGGTTTTGGGGGGTCTTCACACACATTTATGAAGGACCAAGGGTTTGTAAGTATAGACAGAAAATTCTTGAAAGGCACCCTGCCCCTCTGCCATTTCCCTCCTTATTTTCTTACACAAAACATATGCAGCAGAAGGAGAAGGCAGGAGCAGCAACAGCTGGGTCTAAAGCAGAACATCTTTTCTCACATAAAGACTTGTCTGCAGCAAAAAGAAGAGGCTTTGCATGCCATCTCTTGACCATAAGTATGCTTATGAGGGGTATTGATTAAGGAGGATCCAGAAATCCCACTACTGGAATTCTGTGATGGCTAATGCTCAAAACAAATACGCTGAATTTAATTAAATGAAAATATTGTTGAGTAGCATTATTCAAAAATGCATTTAAAAGCGCACTATGGTTTGACACAAAACCATAAAAAGAAGAATACGGTATGTTGTTAGAGTATGGAACTAGCCAATCATCCTAGATATTCTAATGTGGTGGTGAGAAATTTCGGGACATGGCCACTGTGGGAAGAAGGTGCATATTCATTCTGACAGTGAAGAAAACCATTTCTGGGAAAAGGAAATCTAAGGTAAAATCCACACTGTACATTTAAAGCACATTTATAGCACTTTAACAGTTTTGAGACTCATGGGAATTGTAGCTTACTCCACAGCACCCTTAACTAACTTTGGCTTTCTTTGGGTGAAGCCATGTATTTTAAAAGCACGGTGTGAGTGTGACCCTAATTCAAAAGTATGTGATTCCAGCTCATTCAAAGACAAGTCTTCCTTCATTTATGAGCTGAAGCATCTTTTCAGACTGAAAGGAAGAAATGTCTATATTGATTTATAGCCATTGCTTTGCTTCTGCTTCCTATCACGGTAGTTAAGCTAAGACCTGGCTGCCCTGACATTCTCATAATCTCTAACCGCATGAAATAACTTGTGGTTGTGGTTTACTTCCTAGGACTAAAGATTACGACATGCAGCACCTTGATCCTGATCAGAATGGAACCCTGGAAATCAGAGTAACGAGAAAGGAAGATGCTGGGTCTTATACTTGCTGGGTGAAAAATTCTGCTGGGAGACGTGCTATCACTGCTACCCTTACTGTCAGAAGTAATTCTTCCTATGAACACAAGTTACTATTAAAAATCTGATTGCTTTAACCTCATGTATAGATGTGGAAAATGCCCCGTTTAATTCTGAAGACAATTCCATCTCCCCAAACAATGGTATCACACATTGCATCAGAAGCAACTATGCAATTTTCTTAATGGATGTGCTTAACTCATAACATTTCCTATTCAAAACCACAAATATAATTGCATAATGCAGCAAAATATGTGTAATGCAGTATAATGCTGTTTTCACTTTTGAAAATTGGCATAATTGCATATTGTTCCTGATTTAAAGGCTGGTTGATCACTATGGATGTTCCCCATTCAAAAGGAGAGACCTGATGCTGATATTAATAATGGTTGTGGAGTTTCCTCAATGAAACATTATTTTACACAGTGAATGGAACAGACTGCCTTGGGAGGTGGCAGCTCGTCTTTGGTGGAGGTATTTAAGCAGACGCTGCACAACCCAATTTCAGGGACGCCGTAGTTGCATCCTGAATTGAGCAGTGGGTTGGACCTCTAAGGTCGCTTCCAACTCCATGATTCTGTGGGCCAGCACTTTTTTTTAGTAGATCAGCAAAAATGATTTGCGAACCTATTGCTTTCCTAGGTCACATATCCGCAAGAGCAAATTAATCACATTTGCTGACATTGAGTAAAATGTTGCTCATCTTCACACCGGTGCTTTCAATTCATGGGAGGTGGGCCAAGGGACCATGAACCATTTGCCTTTTGTTATTTCTTCCTTCTCCATTATCTCCCTTATCTACTGTTCTTAGCAAAGGACAGGTGGGACATGATTTGGCTAAAATGGAGGTGGGATGGGAACTCAGGAACTATGAATTTCATCAAGGGCCCTGCTATATTTCCTACCCATAGCGCAGTGCCATCCCACACTGCAGGGGCAAACGTGTGAATAACTGAGATCCTACCCCACAGGTGTGTCTTTCACTCTAGGGATGGGAAAGGAATTCAATTCAGTTTGAATTTTAATGCGAGCGTATCCAATTCACATTTTCCATAACAACTTGTGAACCAAAACAAAGCTGTCCTTCCAAATTTGCAGCTCTCCAGATTTTGTGATTCAGTTCTTCAGCTGATTGATGACGTAAAAATGGAGAGGGAAAGTATTCAGAAATGCATTTTATTAGGGGAAACGGCTTGCAAAAATCTGTATAAGAAACAATGGCATACAAAAATGTGTATATTGTGAGAGAAACTTGCACAAGGATTTCTTTTAAAGTATACAGAAATATGGAGGGCCAAACTTAAGAGTAGGAAAGCAAGAAACCTAGAGAAGCCAAAATCGACAGATTCACTCATCCCTGTTTTCATATGTTTCACTGGAGAGCTTTTCAGGAGTCAGTCTGAAGAATGAATGATGGCCAAATAACTCTGGCTCACTTATAAAATGTGAAACTAATTTAGTACTTCCGAGGAATGTCAAGGGGAAAGTAAAGGGTTTCAAAAGGAACAGTGACATTTCTCTGGAAAATCTGTACAACCCTCAGTTATCCTTGGAGTTTACCTAAAGCAAAATTTGAAGTAAAGCTGCTAGTCATTCCTGGGTGAAATATACAAGGGCAGCCAAAAGTATTTCAATAAGACAAGCGAAATTTCTCAGTTTAAAGTATAATGCATCATTATCATATGCAAGCGGGATTGATAGCTCCCCTATTATTATGCGAAGGAATGGCACAAGGACCGTAAAGCAATTTGCTCATTGTATACATGAACAAATGGCAAATGTCTTTCTTCACTTATTAGATGCTACCAAAATATCTGTTCTGCCTAAGAACCCACAAATTTTGAAATCACACCCAGTTGCATTGAAATGCCACGCTGAGTTTGACTCCCATTTGAAACACCACTTTCAAATCTCTTGGAGAAAGGATGGAGAGGAGCTTGTAAAGAATGACACAGAGGATGGGAGGTAACAAATGAGAGTTTTCTCTTTATTCTGCTTTCTTTTTACATAAATAATTTTTATTCATGGGAATATGATTGTGCGCTTATGGTCCTTCCCTAATGGGCAGTGTGGCGATCAAACAGGGTCCACGGACGTTTGACGGTCTATTGATCCCTGTGCCACCACTGTGCTCGCTTCCCCGCTGCCACCAACCCGTTACTCTCGGGTAAAACACTGAGTCCAGACAGTTGTTAAAATTGAACCAAATAAACAAGTTTATTTTATAAGCATTAACAAGTTTATGGTTTCTCAGATAATATTCCTGTCAGTTTCTTAACCTTAGTTTCTTTACCAGCCTATACCTTCCTAATACCTTCTGACTGATTATATCAACTGTTTGACTGACTCCTCTTTACAGATTCTCTCACTCTCTCACATCAGACTAGCCCAACCCACAGACTTATTCTCTCTGTCTCTTCTCTAACTCCTGACTGACTTCTCAACCACCCTAACTCTAACTCTAACTCCTCCCCTTGGGTTCCCATTGGTTAGTCATTTGACAATTAGTTAACCCTTTCCTTATGAAGCCAGTATGATGTCACACACCTAGGAGGGCAAACGCCACAGGCAGCTTCTAATGACTGCTGATTCTGGCATCAAATAGTTGTAGTTCTGCTGTAATCCTCTGCAGCAGAGAGCCAGGCACAGTGAGGTATTATCTGGGACTTCCCATTGATTTCCATAGGAGTGCTTAAAATATCACCACCCTTTTTGCAGGAGTAATAACATAGGCAAGCTTGGACATACGGGAGTTCCTGGGTCAGCAACAAATAAGTGGAATGGGATGTTTTACACCATACTTATATGTGTTGTTTTCAGAGTGACAGTGGATCAGAGAGAGGCTGTAGCCCAATAGCAGGACACATCTGCTTTCATGAAGAAGGTTCCAGGTTCAATCCCTGGCGTCTCCAAATTGGGCTCTGGGAGATTAGTACAGACATGATTAACCTGGAGGGATTCAGTATATGTTAGCTTCCTATGTTCCTAGCAGCACCCTGGGTTTGGGGAGTTATGCTGTGCCATTTAGCAGGTGGACGTTGGAGACAGTATCACATACCGTGAGGCATGCCACTTGCCTTTCTCGTGGCCTCATTTTTATTTTATTTATTATTTTTTGCAACACAGACATAATGGATTTGGAGAAGCGTCCGTTGGGAAAAGTTGCACCCTGCGACAGAGAAAGTGCCTCCATCGGAGGAAGCTTCTCTTCCTCCAAGCCAATGCAGATCTACCTAACAGTGCTGAGCACTACTGGGATAATGTGCATTGAGTGAAATCCAGGCTTCCCAAATCTGGTATAGTCTCCAGATATTTTGCACTACAACTACCATGGTCCCTATTGACCATGCTGGCTGAGTCTGATGGAAGTCATAGACCAAGATATCTGGAGGGCACCAGCTTGATGAAAGTTGCTCTAAAAGTATTACATAAACCATTTTAAAAAAAATCATGTATTTGCAGCCTGCCTTTCTGCCCACTTGAACCCTTCAGAAACTTTCCAGTGCAGAACCATAAAATATACATATAAATCACTATGCAATCCTATCCTGGTACAGTCAACTGGAAAAGTAGAGTATGGGATTAAGGATTCTTTTGGCAGTGGCACATTGTAAGTCTTACAACCCATTGGTTGTCCCTGTATTTTGCTGAAAATATCTTGTTTTTCCTAGTGGGGTCAATAGAATATCTCTTGTTGACCTTAGCAAGATGTTGTATGAGTCCTTGAAGCACAGGTGACTAATCTTTGGCCCTCCAGAAGTTGTCAGACTCCAGCTACCATCAGACTCAGCCAGCATGAGCTCTGGTCCAGCAGCCTCTGGACTGCTACAAAAGGGATAAAATTGGAAAACTGGTAGTCGGTATGGCATGAGACTCTTAGTCTCAGAGCTGTGGGTTCGAGCCCCACATTGGGCAAAAGTTTCCTGCATTGCAGTGATTGGACTGGATGATTGTTGGGGTCCCTTCCAACTGTACAAATCTATAATTCTATGAAACTGGAATGACTTTCTATCTCAGTAAGATATAAGCAGCCTTACAGTTCTGCACATAATTTCATAGTTGTCCTGGAAGGACCTCTAGTGGTGAAAGCACAGCTCTAAATCTACATTTTGTATCCAGTAGGCCAGATGTACAGTTATTTTGAATAGCTCAGAACTGAACAAACCAGTCAAATAAAACCACCAAATACAAGTCGTGTTTTGCTGATATCATCACATGTTCAGATTATGAGGTATTTTATTTTGTTAAATAATGTAGCCAGAACAAGTAAAAACAAACAAACCTCCACCTTGTTAATTCATTAAGCATGTACAATGTGGTTTACCAGATTTCGGCCTATGGGCCACATGTGTCCCTGAAATAATTATCTATGGTTTCTGGACATTCTACCAATAATGCTTTCAACATTCCTTTGCATCTCTTTTTTTTTTCTTTTGAGTTGTACATATACTGTGTGTGTGTGTGTGTGTGTGTGTGTGTGTGTGTACACACACACACACACACACACACACACACACACACACCCAATATTGATATGCAACATTATGCATGAACAGATGGTGCTGCTTATCTGTTGAAACCTGCTAGAAAGCCTGTTAATTTGTTTTTTTAAATTTTGTTTTTGGGGTGGCGGTTATGAGACAACAGCTGATCATTCCTGGCTTTAAAAGTGAATTTATTGTCTAAATTCAAGGGCCAATTAGGAACATAGGGAACTACCTTTTCTCAATATAGCTCAGTGTTGTCACTTCCAGTACGGACTGGAAGTGGTTCTCCAGAGTTTCAGAAATGGTGTTTCCCAGCCCTATCCTGGATTGAACCCATTCCTTTTGACTGCAAGAGTGACTGGTTCACTGTCACTCTGAAAACACATCTGTGCAGATGTCCACGCTCTTGAAGGGCACATTTAAACATTCCGTTCCACAAACAGGGCCTTTCAACATAGGGCAAAGTAGATGAGATGTGGAATATCCATGATTGGCTCTCCCAACTTTCCTTTGCATTTTCATGGGGAAAGCGAAGAATTGGATCAGGACTTTTGTGACCCTTAGGGAAGGGAATATTAGCTCTTCCCTTGTGTTGCTTTCCCAATATCAACCCCTCGTAGCTATTATTATGTATATCCCCCCCCCCAATGTTACAAGCAATAAATTGGGAGGCCTTCGATATTACATATATAACCAGTGCTTTTTTTATTTAAAAAAATGTTTAGGGATACTCTCATTTTGACTCAAGAAAATTACCATTTAGTAGTTCAAATTGGGAAAAATAAATACAGTAAATGGACAAAGATTCACAAAATATTTAGGGACATGCGTACCCCCGCATTCCCCCAGAAAAAAGCACTGTATATAACATAATTTTATTTGTATGCCACCTTTCCACAATTCTAACCATGCTCAAGGTGGCTTACAACACGAAAAAATACATAACTACAACATCACAAAAGTAGCCATAAAGAATAAAGGTAAAGCTAAAGGGACCCCTGACCATTAGGTCCAGTCGTGATCGACTCTGGGGTTGCGGCACTCATTTCGCTTTATTGGCCGAGGGAGCCAGCGTACAGCTTCCGGGTTATGTGGCCAGCATGACTAAGCCGCTTCTGGCAAACCAGAGCAGCGCACGGAAACACCGTTTACCTTCCTGCCGGAGCGGTACCTATTATCTACTTGCACTTTGATGTGCTTTCAAACTGCTATGTTGGCAGGACCAGGAACCGAGCAACGGGAGCTCACCCCGTCGTGGGAATTCGAACTGCCGACCTTCTGATCGGCAAGCCCTAGGCTCTGTGGTTTAACCCACAGCGCCACCTGCGTCCCAACATAAAGAATAAATTAAACATTAAAAATATTATAAGCAGACTGGACAATTTCCACATAAATCACAACAAGATCTAAAATAAAGATGCAAAAAACAAACAAACATAACAGCGACAATCCCCCCCCCACACACACAACAAAACACTCCAGCCCAATAGTTTGTTCAGCAGCCTCAGCTTTTGTAGCTGGAGTCAGTCAGGCCCTCCCCTCCCAGGCCAGGTGGGAAAAGGCAACTGAGATGCTTTCTGGCCATGCACATGGGAAATAGCATTGTGGGAAGGGGTTAAACCTTCCCTTTCCTTAGTCCTATGGTGCTGATCCAATTTATATCTTCCCCTTGACTTCTGTAAAGGGGGAGGAAATGAAACACTGGAAATTTAAAGGTAATGGTAAAGGTAAAGGTACCCCTGCCCGTACGGGCCAGTCTTGACAGACTCTGGGGTTGTGCGCCCATCTCACTCAAGAGGCCGTGGGCCAGCGCTGTCCGGAGACACTTCCGGGTCACGTGGCCAGCGTGACATCGCTGCTCTGGCAAGCCAGCGCAGCGCATGGAAACGGCGTTACCTTCCCGCCAGTAAGCGGTCCCTATTTATCTACTTGCACCCAGGGGTGCTTTCGAACTGCTAGGTTGGCAGGCGCTGGGACTGAGCAGCGGGAGCGCACCCCGCTGCGGGGATTCGAACCGCCGACCTTTCGATCGACAAGCCCTAGGCGCTGAGGCTTTTACCCACAGCGCCACCCGCGTCCATTTCTCATCTTGTCTGGTTTGACCCGTAAGAATTTAGTCTTTAGCACTCAGTCTAATCTATCTCACAGGGTTGTTGGAATGATAAATAAGAGTTGTCTAGCACTTTGTGGACTGGGGACTGTAGATGAATAATCTCCAAATTTCCTGAAAGCAGATTACTAGAACTATGGCTGTTATAAGTTGGTATGATCAGTTGCAGGTGCTTGAAACTGTGCTGGTAGTTAATGCTAGCAACATGTGTGTGTGTGTGTGTGTGTGTGTGTGTGTGTGTGTGATGAATTTGCTACCTAAAATGCAACTTAAGCATTATTGTGAGTTGCCTCGTTGTGAGAGGATTTCCATGTGCAGGCTTGGCAAGGTGAGGTAAAGAAAGCGGATTCAGGATGCTAGTTTTATTATTGCTCTGTCATTTGTGTCTTATTTATACTTTCCTTCGCAGAATAATTATGGAGATGGACACTTTGATTATATCAAATGTGGAATTAGAAGATCAGGGTGTGTACACCTGCGTAGGCCGCACATCTCTTGACATTGCCACAGATGATTCCCGCATAACTGTCCTTTGTAAGTAAATTTTAAACCACTGCTTGCATGCTAAGTTATTCTGATGCTTTATTTAAATCCCTCTGGGAAAATCTGTTCTTACTCCTTCTCTGCCAAGTAATGGCTTTTGTTCTGAAGATTTGGGCCCATTGCAACATCAGTCAGATTCGGCACTATTTATTCACATGCACATTTCACAAATGGCCGCTTTGCCGCCTGACCCTGAGGGCTTTGGACAGGGGTGGGGTTGCTTCTGGGACAGACGGGGTGTGTGTGTGTGTGAGTCATGGCTTTGGGGGATACGCCATGTGGATGTTAGGAGAGGGAAACACAGGAGACTGTCTAAGGCTCCTCCACTTTCTGCCCCTTTAGCCTCTTCTGTTTTCTCAGTGCAAGATTTTCTGTTCACTTCAGGACTGTGTAGGATTGTTTCTGGCCTGTCTGTTTGTGTGCCCTGCTGACATTCTTCCAACTCCCTGACTACTTTAAAATATGTACCAGGTTGATGAGGAGCCAGTTTTGCAGGCATGCCATTGGATTAGGTTAATTCAATGGCCACATTTAAGCTGGGATAGAATCATAGAATTATAGGACTGTAAAGTTGGAAGGGACCCTGAGGATCCTCTAGTCCACCCCCCTGCTATGTAGCCGCCCCACACAGGGATCAAACCTGCAACCTTGGTGTTATTAGCACCACGTTCTTACCAACTGAGCTACCCAGGCTATGCATGGGAAATTCACTAGGGAGGGACAAGGGTCGGTGAGCACCCTTAGGCAACGTTTAGGGTGAATGGCAGCTCCCAACACCTGCCATTCAGGGCTCTGGGATCCTTGAGCAGGATATGTCTCACCTTTGGGGTAACCTCTCTCATTCAGTTGGAGTCATAAGGTTCTAGGAGGGGTGACTTTCAAAGGCCTCCTGCCCACCTGAAGGGTTGTTTTTCAGTGCAACTCACATATTTATTGATGAATGAGCATCACATAATAGGGGTTCATTTTTAAACTGGATGAAATCCACCTCCTCCCCCATTTTTCCTTACACATATTAAAATCCTCCTGGGCTGCCAGTCTCATTATGGCCCTGCAAATGCTACCCCCAACTGCGATCCTTCTTTTTCCCATACATTGTCATTTCAAATCTAACTCCCAGACAACCACACACTGCTGCCTTTTAAAAACCCTGCACTTCTATTCTTAGCCATCTATAAAAACCACATATTTATGTAGAAATCCTCCTCCAGCTCTGCCTCATTGCTTTCTTGCTACCAGGACAGTTGCTTAATAAGAATCCTGCTGCGGCTGAGACAAGAAATAGAATTTGACCTTTGTTGGGGAACGGTTCTGGCTATTGGAGCGGAAAGAAGTATCATATGCAATGCATGAGGGACAAATAGTGGATGCCAGTGCCCATCCCACTAGTATTATAGAGTGTATGCCTGAAATGCGTTTTGAGCCTGGCCTTGGAAAACAACTGTATTTCTCACTGCATACGCTTTGCTCCCAAGTTTCACATGGAACTGTTTTATTCGCTCAACAGTCTTCCTGTGAAGGAAGTGGTGAATGCCAAAGCTGGCCTTTTAAGTTTGATAGGACAGACCACCTTCTGCTCTGCCCCTCCAAAATAACAGAAGAAGCTGCCTTAAACTGAGTCAGACCATTGGTACATTGAGCTCTGCATTGTCCACACGGACTGGCAGTGACTCTCTGGGGTTTCAGACAGTGGACATGCCCAGCCCTACCAGAAGATACCAGGGTTTGAAACCTTTGCCTGCAAAGTATGTGGCCTGCCACTCAGCTAAGGCCCAGGTATTCTGGCACACAAGTATGGATTACAGATTACATAGCATTATTACATATTTACTCCATTTTTTGCCCTTCTCTTACATGGGACTCCCAGTGACCACAGAGCTGATCAGATCTGTACCTGTTTGGCATCTGTATGCAACAATGCTGCAATTTCAAATACTCCTAGTTAAATCATTGGACCCCTATAATCTGGGTGTTTTTAATATTCCCTGTAGGATTTCCCCTCCTGTACAATTTTGCTAAAAACAGCAAGTGTGGATATGTGCAAAAATCTGTGCAGATTATACTTTCTAGAGCAGACCAATTCATGCAACAGACAAGTGTTGCTGTAGTCCTCAGAAGCCTACGCCACAATAATTGTGCCAGTCTTTAAGGTGTCAAAGACCTCTTTGCAGGCATAGCTTTTATTCTTGTGAAATAGGTAAAGATGAAGAGTGTGGCATGCGGCTATGTCGGCACTGGGGGGGCATAGCTGGCTGGTATGACGTTTCTCTCATGTATTCCGTGAACAGATGGACAGGGTCATATGCACAGCCCTAATGTCAGAAGCAGCAGTGTGATTTCTCTGAAGGCCCCACCTGAAAATATTGCACATGTCTCTTGCTCAGAGTGAAGCACGGCAGCCAAATGCCATTCTTCTTATGTTTCTTCTGTTTCTTGTACAGATGTCCCTGACCCACCAGAAGACCTCCACCTCTCCGAAAAACAGAGCAGAAGTGTGAGGCTATCATGGAATGCTGGGAGCAGTAACAACAGCCCAATTAATGGTAAGCGGGAGTCTAGTGCTGCCACCTCACTTTTATAGAGTGACAGCCAGTGCTTGGAATTAGATCAAAACTACCCTGAAAGCTGCACTTAATTAGTTTTATTGGTGAAGGTTTTATTTGTTGCTGATCATTTCCTTCCTTCTTTCCAGTTCATTTCTGGGGATCTTAATTGTGTCTCCACTCCTTGTCCTTTCTAGAATCTATTGTGGAATTTGAAGAGAACCGGTGGGAGCCCAGAAAGTGGCAGGAATTAATCAGGCTCCCAGGGAACGACAGTACAGTTGTCTTACCACTGTCCCCTTATGTAAATTACCAGTTCCGTGTTATATCTGTCAATGCCGTTGGGAGAAGCCAGCCTAGCGAACCGTCAGAACGATATGAAACACCACCAGCTGGTATGCTTTGCTACCTGTTTCTTGTGTTTAATTATATCATATTGAACAGGGTATACTAGCCTAGAATACACCTGATGCATATTCAGGAGCCTTTGTTTTGATTTGTGGGGGGGGGGGGAGTTCCTAAGCTTTGTTTTGTTTTAGATTAACTTATAGGTTTGGTTGGAGGTGAGTTGCTTTCTCCTATCCCACTCAGTAATTGGTGCCAAGGCTTGACATTGTGATGCCAGACCCTGTTGTGGATAATTATAAACATTGTTTGAAGCAGCCTTCCCCAATCTGTGTTCCTTCAGACGTTTTGGAATAAAACTTCCATCATTCCTGACTATTGACCATGTTGGCTAGGTCTGATGGGAGTTGTTGTTCAAGATGTCTTGAGGGCACCAAGTTGGGGAAGGCTGGCTTAATGTATGTGTTCCTCTCTTTTCAAAGTGTGGCTCTTAAGGAGATATAGTTTTTTATTGAAACTTTTTTCTCACACAATGCAATAAAAAACAAACAAATCTAGATTTTAAGGCAAAAGCAACAGAAAAAAAAGAAAGAGTGAAGAAAATAGAAAGCCCCCCTCTTAATCCTTGTCTCACACAGAAGAGGGTGGACCCTCCCAGCTGTCACCTAGGAGATTCCCTTTCTTCTTCAAGCCTCCCACCCTGGGAGATCTTTCCTTCCCTGCCTTTAGAGTCCTTCACTAGCCAGCCATCACCTTCATGTGCATATAGTCTCTCTCTCTCACACACACACACACACACACACCAAGGAGAAAAGAGGAAAAAGAAGAAGAAATATAAAAATAAGAAGAGAAGCAAAAAGAAAAGAGTGTTTTATTTAATTGAGGACACAGTATTGTACATTAAAAGTGTTGGGATGCTGCCAGGGAGACGGGGGCATCAGGCAGACCCCAAGCTGGCTCCAGCCACCGGCCGGCAGCCAGGTGATCTCCAGGTCATGGAACAGCATCAATCAATCAGCGACTCGAGCCTCAGTAGCCTTCTGAAGCTACCGAGCACGCTAATTAGCAGAGTGAATAAATCTCCACAACGGAAGTGGCGGACAGAGCCATGTGTAAGCATTATATACAGCATTTTATTCAGCAGCAGGGACAAAGGAAAAACATGTCTGCTTCCCTTCTTCTCCAGAGCAAAACAGCAATACAAAAGCAATATACAAAACAGAAGTTCCCAGCAGACTGTGCTGGAAATGTAAACAGGCATGTGACACACAACAGTCATGCCTGTCCCGTTTAAGGTGGAACGGAACTATATCTTAACAAAAAGTACAGGTAGCTGTGTTGGCCCATCAGAAACATTCCAAAATTTGTTTTAGAGCAAAATCATTATTAACCAATCAATCTGTCACAAAATAGTGTGGCAGCTTTAGAGTTCTCCACACCTGTACACCTGCTTAGTCTCTTTAGCCAACTAAATGGTAAACAAGGGGTTGGGGGCTGATGGTTATGCTCTGGAATTCCATTCCATTCATAGTCCCAAGATGGAACGTGGAATGAGGCATTCTTAAGGGCTATACAGGTTTCAGGTTGTACCAAAGACTGCCAAAAAACAAGACATATATGATGATTCAGCCCCAATCTTTGGGAATATAAGATCCAAGGAATAGAAGTTATTTGTACATGGCAATGCTCCATACAGGTAGGACAATCAGTAAGACAGAATTTGGAATACTTTGTACAGTTTGGGTTGCAACACCTCAGAAAAGGCTGTTTTACAACTAGAAAACAAATGTACTTAAGCATTCCATTTTTAAAATATCTTCTGAGAAACTGCACAATTAACAAAACATGTAGTTAGGCTCCAAATATACTGCTTTTAAGACTCAGGCTAGCTTTCTTCTTCTTTTATGTAGACACCATGCCTTCTGGATGGGCTATTTAGCAAGATTTATAGTGAGTCTCATAGCAGCACAGGACTTTGGATAAATTTCTATTCACAACCAATTTCTCTTGGTATAACATGAAATAACTGGCTCCTGAAAATCCTTTTATAGAACAGCTGTTCTTCAAGGTTTCTTCATTTATATTCTCCTAACATTTTTTAAAAAACTTTTGTCTCTGTGCCTTTCCTAGCTTTCAAACTGTGCCTCCTTCTAATGATACACCTTCTGTTTTCCTAGTCCCAATGGGCCAACTCTTTAAAATAATCCCATTAACATCTGGTGCTTTGTGAAACTCCCATTTAGTTCTTATTCAATCATTTTAACCAAAATGACTGAAACTATATCCATTTTATGGTGTGGGGTTTTTGTTGTTGTGCTTTTTACATGACAATTGATCATATTATCCAAGGGTGTCCTGGGATGAATTTATTTACTGGTGTCTGTCATAATGTAATTCTTTCATCTCAAAATGGCTCCTTAAGATAGTGGAACTCATTGTGCTCATTCCCTCATGTGGGCCAGCAAACAAACTACAGTAGGAAGGCTCTCCATTCACTATTATTATTTCCTGGTTTTGCTGAACTGGCAAACTATGGTTAATGGCTGGACCAAAACGAAATATTAAGCCATCTTCCCATGATAGCATAATCCTGTTCAGAAGCTGTTAACCACAGTTTCCCAGTTTGGAAAAAATGAGAAACTATAGTTGATGGAAGAATTACTGATCTGTTTTCTTGTAGGTGAGAAGGGGGAAGCAGAGAGGCTGTGTGCATGGCCCAATGCCTTGTTCATATGTCAGCTTATTAAACAGAAATCTAATAATTTGAATGTAGCTGATACATCCATTCTTTGAAATCCAATTTGCAAGGAGTTGTGTGTGGTTATCATAACATGTCACAAGCCACCATAAAGGGGGCAGTGTGTTAAAAATGATAACTTTATTGCACAGTGAATGTAAAATTCATCTGAAGTTTTTCAAACTTTATTTTGGAATAATTTACTGCTGTATAATAATCATTACTAGGAAATTCACATAATTAGCCAGCAGTTAATCGATTTACCATATAATGTAAATGTAGACATATAAGTAACAAAGACTGGTTAATTAAAATACTCTTGCATTGTATTTTATTGATGCATAGCTCCAGACAAGAACCCGGAAAACATCCGAATTGAATCTTCTGAACCACATGAAATGAACATGACATGGGAGGTAATGCTCTTTTAATTGAAGGTATAGACACAATTGCTATGGTCCAAGTGAAGTCACCTGGTTCATTTTTTAATAAGCCTCAAAGAACACAGTGGACTTTCGGAGTGGGCATGCATAGCGCTGGGCTGAATATGTGATTTAAAAGCAAAACAAAAGCAACCTTCATTGCAGCTGAAAGAACAATTGTAGGATAACATCTAGGAAATAGCTTTAATCTCCACCATCCTTGATTTTGCCTTTTATTCCTTACATGCTCCCTTAGCTTCTGTTTTCTAATAATTTCTTACTAATTATTCTGTTTTTAAAAACATAGAAGTAGCTAAGAAGGTCTAAAGAAAGAATTAAGTTCAATTACTGCTTTGGATTCTACCTGCCCCAGCCCTTAAAAATAGTTTCAAAGGAGATTGTTTGATGAAATGCAAAATCCCTTGGGTAGAAATGAGACTGTGAGCCCATAACATCTTCCTTTGCCTCCAGTTTTCTGTGAATTGGTGTAGTGGTTAAGAGTGGTAGTCACGTAATCTGGGTAACCGGGTTCGCGTCTCCGCTCCTCCACATGCAGCTGCTGGGTGACCTTGGGCTAGTCACACTTCTTTGAAGTCTCTCAGCCCCACTCACCTCACAGAGTGTTTGTTGTGGGGGAGGAAGGGAAAGGAGATTGTTAGCCGCTTTGAGACTCCTGAAGGGGAGTGAAAGGCGGGATATCAAATCCAAACTCTTCTTCTTCTTGGCAGTTTCCATCATATCCTCCATTTTGGCTTCCTTCATTACAAGGACTGCAAATGTAGAGAGTATGCCATGTATTCATGAATGCAGGTGCCTTCTATAAATCACAACAAGCAAACTTAACTGTTTTTTATTCATCCTCATTCTCTTTTTCTTTCTCCTCTTTCCCTCTGGCAAATTATTTTACCAGCTATTATTATTTATACAAGGACATCATTGGACATAGCAATTTACAGAGTAACAGAGTGGCTGGGGCAACCCAGTCAGATGGGCAGGTTACAATGTTTATTATTATTATTATTATTATTATTATTATTATTATTATTGCAAAAAGGCAGGTCCTGCCCACAAGGAACTTGCAATATACATCTACGACAGAGGGAAATCAGAGAGGAGGAAAGATAGAAGTTTATACATATTACTGTTATGTAAATGACTCTGAGCTAGATGAGTACCTCAAATGAGCCATAAAAATATTATTATCCAATAAGTCATTCAGATATAGTTTGGGATTTTTGTTGTCAGTTGTTTAATACTCTGTAGGGTAATCTTATGTTTTAATGGACAAATCTGCAATGGAACATTTTTTTGAAAGAACTGTCATAGTGTAACCACAGTACAAATGACACATTTTCATGTGAGTTGATTGACATGGTAAAATGTACTGCAAATTGAGAGGTAATGCCTCCAACATTAAAGTATATGATTTAATAATCAATGTACTTTCAAGCCATATGTTCCCCTCTCTTGCTGGCTTTTAAAAAGCCATAACGTTCTGTCCTTCACTTACCTTAAGCCTATCTTTGTGATGTTTGCCTTACTTAAAGCAATCTTTGTGATGCACTTCTGAATTATATAGCCAACTGTTTCATGAAAGAGTGTTTCCTGTAAGCCAGCACAACAACAACAGTACCTGATTCCGTTTCTTCTTCGTTTGCAGCCACTGAAACCCATGGAGCAGAATGGACCAGGGCTGGAGTACAAAGTGAACTGGAAACAACAGGATAATGTTGAATGGGATGAAGAAACAGTGAAAAAACATTTCTTGGTATTGAAGAACACCCCCACCTTTGTACCTTATGATATCAAAGTTCAGGCAGTGAATAGCTTTGGGTCTGGCCCTGAGCCCAATATAATAACTGGCTATTCAAGCGAAGACAGTAAGTAATGGGGAAAAAAAATCTTTATACAAAGAATGGTCTGTGGGTGATTTTCAAGCTGAAGGGTGAACGAGCTTAGAGTTAAGAGTTGGGAGTTAAATTATTAAAAAGACAGAAAGCTGAAAAATGCGGAGATACAGAAGCTTTTTGCTTCCCAACATTTGGCAGGGAGGGGGGAAGCAACCTAAAGCACAATTTTCAATTGAAATGCAGAAAAATGTGGTCAGTTGTTTGTCTTTCATGATAACCCCATTTTGTGATCGTGTGTAACACAGTGTTTCTGTTACTTCAGTAACAGAATTCCAAACATTTGTTATTATGTAATTAATTCTGACTTTAAGGGGCGAGTTCAAGGAAGGTGAATTGTCACAGTCATTTTTGAGAGGTAGAAAGCTTCACATGGTAACTTTTCTCAGTTATCATCCTAAGCTTTCTTGTGAAGATTTGTCCATATGGCTAGATCTCCCCACAAAAACTTTACAAAAAGTAAGCATCTTCCTCCCAAAATTATATTGTGAAAGCTCATCCTAAATGTGTCTCAAGCATATTGATAGTTTATTTAATGATGATGATAGTGATAATGATGATGATAAATATTTATATGTCATCCATCTTTGAATCTTACTGGGTTGCCCCAGCCACTCTGGTTGAATCCTAACAAAATGTTAAGTCACAATAAAATATCAGCCGTTGAAAACTTACCTGAAGCCTTCAGATGCGTTCTAAAAGTCATTTATCTGTTTGACATCTACCCACACTTACCTGGGGGTATGTCCCCACTGAACTCAGTAAGATTTACTTCTGAAAAGACATGCACAGGATAGCACAGTTAATAAATTTACAAGGATACAACCAAATTTGCTGCCCTTTACACCTAAATGACACCTTCCAGCCAAATTGCAGTCACACATAAATATCTGTATATGTTCCAGCCGAGACTTTACAATTTAATATTTAAAAAGAAGTGGCTTAGTTTAGATTTTAAACCTCCAACAGACATTTATCCCTGCCTAATCAATATTGTTCACTTGAAACTTGCAAGACATAAAATACCCATTTCCCATCTCAATATCCCAGAGTTATATTCTGTTATTACATTAGTCTATGATTTCTACATCCTCTGTCCTTCCCTCCCACTGCAGGCACCACTGTCATAAACCACTGTACAGAATTTTAATATAAGTGCACAGGAAGTCATAACCCTAATAAAATAACTGTGAGTGTACAGTAATAACACAAAGCAATTGTTTCTTGTGTAAAATATGGAAGACTGAGAACCTCTGCTCCCCTGTTGAGAAAATTGGACAACAGTCTTTCCAGAAGCCTTGCTGCTGTTACACTGCAATTTTTTCTCTCTTATCTTGTTTAGAGAATGGATATATATATACTTGGAAGATTATAAGCCCCCTGCTGCAGTACTAGGAATCAAATACTTTTGCAAGCAGAACAGCCCTTTTTTTTAAAATGGGCTCACTTCAAAAAGCAAACCAACCAAAAACCTAGCTTTTAAGGATTTAAGGCTTAAGACTACAAAAAGAGGAAACCCCACAGTAGTCATTTGGGACAGGATACCTCAAAGTCCTTGATGTGACTGAAATATGCACAATCTTTTAGCATGTGGCAGCAAGTGATTGAGATGCAGACAGCAATACGTTACCGAATTGTTTAAAATCTTACGTTCGTATTTATGCAGGTACTGAGACTTCTTAGTTCAGCCAGGAGGAATAGTTATTCAAGAAGGCCTGCTAAAATGCTCCCATGGTAGGGGTGGTTATGCAGAAGGCCCCCGAGATTGTACTCAGAGGGAACTTTTCACAGCCTGCAGGCACATTTTAGAATCTGAAAATCTGAGCTATCACTAAAGGGGGGGGGATGCCAACCCTTGTAAAAATATATTTATTTTTGCTGTTAGAAAAAGTAATGGTCAAGCTAAAAATGGTGGAGCCTATTTTCTGAGCATTTTTCTCCACCCATCCCCATTTTTTGGAATTTGTTACAGAAGTATGAAAGGGGGCTTTATATATATGCAGGCTGTGTCAGTATCAGGGCACCCAGATGTATATTCATTGAATCATTGAATTGTAGAGTTAGAAGAGACCATAAGGATCATCGAGTCAACCCTCTACAATACAGGAATCACATCCAACATTCATACAGCAATTAATGTGTGTGGAAGCTCTGACTCCAGAACTCCACCTCTCATATCTGGCATTTATTGGCTCACCCCTAGAGAAATATCCTATGCACTGGAGCTGGGCAATTGGATCTGGCCAGCAGGCTAGCAGCAGGTCCTGTGGTTTGACAAGTGGGTGCCACTCACCTATCACCTGACATCAGGTGACCCATTTTCTCACACGCTCTTTGAAATTAAACCATACTGTGTGTGGCACTTTGAACCCCGGATGATCCTTGGGGATTGCAGAGAACCATGCATAGTCTTTTGCAGCCCTGACAACCAGCTGATCATTGGGGCTTCAAAGGGTCTCTCATGAGTCTTGCAGGCACAGATTATCAGCTGGTTATCAGGGCTCTCAGGGCATTGTGCTGTGTACAAGGCTTTGCAGGTGGTCCTTTGCCAAAGCTCCCGGTTCAGCACAGTTGTGTCTTTACATGCCCTGTATCTGACATCATATGTTATGCCCAAAGCAGCTTTGAGAGCTAAATAGAGAAGCTGGGTGGTCTAATTAGACTAGCAGACCTGAGGTTCCTCACCATGGCTACATACTAATATGAGTGACTATCCTTATGTAGCCAAAAAAGCACTATTTGCACTATTCAACAGGCTTGGAGTGATTTTGCAGAAGTACAAGAAATATGTGGTATGGGGGAGGGTACTCCAGGCAGGAAACCCCCACCCAAAAAAAAAAAAAATAGCCAGAGGTGGACAGAACCAGCTCAGTGGGCACAGAATGCTGATGAACTGTTTGAAGAAATGGAAAACCAAGAGCAAAAGAACACAGTATCATGGAATATGGCAGTGACTGAGCAGAAGCCCTCCACACTGCAACATTTTGTTGTAGGCCCCACTGATAGCTCATATAGTACAATTCTGTGCATATTTATTCAGAAGAAAGCCTTGCCAAGTTCAAGCTGAGCCTATTCCTAGAGAAGTGTGCATAAGACTGCAGGCTTTGGTGCACAAGACACAGATGGAGGCTTGGTTTGAATATGATAACATCTAAATATCACAAACAGCTTGCCTGTAGTAGGGATTTGATGGGACCTAAAAGTAGGAGGCTTTTGAGTAATCCAGAACCATCATTTTAAACCCAGGTCAGTAAGTGGGTGTCAAAGAGCCAGTTGCAAATGAGGAGTTGAGGAAGATCTTACCAGGGCATTTTAAAGGAGTAGCGTGCAAAACTCTGGTTCATTAACTCTCACTCTCTTCTCTCAGTGGCCCACCAAGAGAGTTAGTTAGCTGGCCATCCTTTTAAACTCATCATGCATGCTGGCACAACTTCAAAATATATGATGCTTAGCACAACCATTAACACAACCCTGTCACCTTCCTGTATTTCCCAGTTCCGGAAGCGGCTCCTTCCAATGTGATTGTACACGCTATCAACAGTACTCTCGCTAAAGCCATCTGGTCTACCATTCCCAAGGACAGAGTTCGTGGCCACCTCCGGGGCTACAAGGTGATTACGGTTCTCCACACTACCCTCTCCCTCCCTTACTCTACGTTTCACAGCCTCTTCTAAGGGTTTTATTTTTGGTATGCTATGTAAGGGTCCTGGTTGTTGTCCCCTGCCTCAAATGTTCAGTTGGATCTTCCCACTACAGGTCAGCTGGTGGAAAATACGAAGCCGTTTAGATGGAAAAAGCCATCGCCAGGAGAAACGTTTCTTGACATTTAACGCAGACCGAAACGATGGAATGATTCCCGGCCTGGAGCCATTCAGTGAATACCTCTTAACTGTTTTGGCTTTTAATTCCAAAGGAGCTGGACCAGAAAGCAACACGTACAAATTCCAGACCCCCGAGGGAGGTAAATGAGGGAGGGGAAGGGAAACAGTAGTCAATGTTCCTAACTCTATTTTCTCTTTGCTTCAGCTGTGTGTGGTGTGCTAGCTGTTTTCCCCATGTCTGAGTATTCTCACAGCCAGAACTATGGCATTAGCATCTTTCAATTGCTACTTATGTGTTTCTACGACCAGATTTTGTTTATAGTCTGCTTCCTGCACCCAGCTGGACATGAATGAATGTGGATGAATGATTACCAGCTTTACATAAATAATCACTGCAATTGTGCATTCATTGGGCCTCACACAATTATTGCCATTGTCTTTCATGGGAATATGTTTGGTGTCATTCTCCTGCCTTGGAAATCTCTTAAGAGTATAATGGGCATGCATCTGTCTAGATGGCCCACGTGAGTAGCTTCAGAGAATCAAAATTGCTGGTGGAATGAGTCACACTCTCTTTTTTCACATTTCCTGGCTTTTGCATCTCCATCCGGGAGAAGTTGCACAAACGCACTTCCCTGCACTGCGGGTATGGTTCTATAGTCCTTGGGAGTTCATTGTCAATATCTGGGGTCCCCTCTGAGTTCAGGTTCTTGGGTCAAATATGGTAAATTAGATTGTAAAGGATCTATTTGGCTGTGTAATGGAGGATGGCATGCCTAAGGAAAACAAGTCGGCTCTGAAACTTTACTTAAGGTGCTTCAAGTGGTGCAGTGTGTTTAATAAAGGAGGGGGAAGAACCAAATGGAAAGATGCTGTAAGCTTATCCAAAATCAAATGGAATGATCTAGTACGAAGAAAGTGCATAATGTGTTTTTTTGGTTGTGTTTTCCAGTACCAGAAAAGCCACACTTTCTAAAGATACTAAACTTAGATAAAGACTCTGTAACACTATCATGGGGACCACCGAAGAAACCAAATGGCATTGTCACTGGATATATTTTGCAGTACCAGATAAGTAAGTACATGAATGGTGCGGTTGGATGTAGAGCTTAATAACAAGCAAATTTTGGAGACATACTGTTGTTATCCAGTGCTCAAACAACAGAGGGGGGGCCAAGCTCCTTTCTTTTGCATCATTCTCATTAATCCTGGTTTTTTGAAAGCTACAGTGGGAACAGAGCATGATTTGGCTACAAGTAGGAGGAATCACAAACTAAACAACACTGTATGTAGTTTTAAAAAAACAACAATAATTTACAGCATTTCAGCACCTTCTATTACATGAAATCTTATATAATATATACAATAACAAAATAATAATAACGACTCACACAATTCAGTATCTCAAAGCCAAGCAGTCTAAATATTCCTGAAATAAGTCCGTGAGAGAAACCTTCTATGTGTATACTTGTGCTGGTGTGGTCCCAACGGAACTCCGACAACGAGATACCCGGATTTCTATCTCTGTTTCATGAATCTTCTCCTGGTCAGCTCAAAAAGGAACTACACAATGGCAATTCAATGCTCCACCAAATAGGTCAGCTTCAACCTTAGAATAGCACTTTGCTCCTTTTTGTAAACTACATGCAGAGTTGTTTAGTTTGTGATTTATCTCTCTGTATTTATTGGGCATACAATTGGGAGGACTCAAGGAATGGCGCTTCTGAGTTTCATTAAGGACCTTCTGGGTTTTCTCCCACAACTCAAGCGCCACTGTTATTTTCTGGAATAGCTAGGAGGCTGAGGCTATGAAGGGGGGCTTGTGCAAAAATCATATCTGGAGCTATTGCATTTTGAACTGAGCAGAGCTGGCCTACCACTAGGCAGAGTGAGGCAACTGAATCAGATGGAAGATGGCAGCAGCAGCCCCAGCAGTTCCTTTTGAGCCCCATAGCGATTCTTCATTGCCACATAGCTTCTAAGGCATTGCTATTTTTCTACTTTTTTGTGATACTCAGAATGAAAACTGCACTAGATATTCCCCCCTCCCCCCATTTATGGAAATCGATCAACATGTCATGAAAGCTATGTATTTCATAATGTGCGCATAGAGATTTAAGTGCCTGTTTAGCTCAGTGTTCATGGATCAGGGACCTGGTCCATGAGGCATGCTTTCAACAAGTCAGTCTCCTTCCAGATGATGGTGTCTGACTGACTACTATTCTTTGCTTCTTCTTTTTCCAGTTAATGAAACTGATGACATTGGGCCCTTGCATGAAATCAATATTACTAACCCATCATCATTCAACTTCAGGCTCTCCAATCTGAGCATCAGTACAAAGTACAAGTTCTATGCAAGAGCCTGTACTGTACAAGGCTGTGGGAAACCAATCACAGAGGAAGCAGTAACAGTAAGCGAAGGCAGTAAGTTACAAATAGAGTGGTGCTGAATTTCCATTTGATGTTTTTGCATTAAAATCCTGTAGGTTTAATGCCAATGACTTTCCCCCCTGCTTTTCATCCAATTCTCGGATACAGCTAACATTTAAGGCTTCAAAGAGCAACAGAGCTCTGAATGTCGTTTAAGGATATGACAACATTACCATTTTGTTGCTGTTTCACCATTACCATTCTGAAGTATTTACAAAATTGCTTCCTGTGATAATTCTCTGAAGAAATGAATTTGCATTTTATTCAATTTGTGAGCCTTCACATTTAGAAATACCTGGGCTTTAAGGGATTGAATATCTGAATTTTGCATTCCACTTTCTCCTGGAATGAGAGAGAATGGTATCTCAAACATTTAGAGGTGAGGAAACATTCAGTTCACCTTAAAGGTGAACTTGTCTAATGCACACTTTATGAAACAATGTGTGAACTAAAACACGACCCTCCTTCGAAATTCATACTTCTCTGAATTTTGCAGTGCAGTTTTTCAGTCAAGAAATGCATACAAAAATGCAAATACTGGGTGGGAGGAGTGTGCATCAAATTGTATTATATTGGTGAAATTAAGAGACAGCCGTGCATTATATTAGGGCAGTGATGGCCATGCTCAGCCCTCCAGTTGTTTTGGGACTACAATTCCCATCATCCCTGACCACTGGTACTGTTAGCTAGGGATGGTGGGAGTTGTAACCCAAAAACAGCTGGAGGGCCAAGTTTGGCCATCACTGTATTAGGGGAAACTGGTTTCCAGAAATGTGAATATTAAGGGGGGAAAGTACACAGGAAAAAGTGTGTATTAGAAGGAATTCACATTAAAATAATGATAAATTTTCATGAGGTCCCTTTTTAAAAAATCACAAAGTGATGTTGAAATGTGAAGAACTGAAGACTTAAAAAATGGGATACTGTGAGAAACCACAGTTGTCGGATTTGCCCATCTGTATGCAGTTCAGCCTGATTCCAGGCTGAACAAATGGAGTGCAGTCTAAACATTCAGTTAATCAATGGACATTAGCAAACTTCATAAATTTGTTCCAAGTTAGCTCAATGCTGAATTCAAAGAGCTAACATGCACCAGCTAACTTTGGGTCAGACTGCAGCTACCAGGTATAAGCTTGTGTCTTGTATAATACAGTGCTTGCTGCAGGCAGACTTTTACCATAGATGTGGCCCAGAGTAAAAATAATAATTCAGTTTTGAATTCTTCAATCACTCCTTCATTGGTTATATTCAGTGGTTCACTTGCTGATCTGATAACCAAACCCCTGCTGATACAATTACCCATCTCACTCATCTAAAAAACAATCAGAAGAATGGCTTGACCAGTCCACAACTCCAGTCCTGTTACTGAAAACCAACTAGATATTAATTGGTACAATTAAGTGAGATTGGCACACCAATTTGCCAAAGGGAATGAGATAAGAAGAAGATGCCTGAGCTTATCAGTGTGGATAATATGCAATAGCAGTGTTGACAGGGAAAAGTCAAATATTTTCTTGCACTTTCTTGCATTTAATAGACTCTGACTTGTAAGTGGCACAACCCATTTAGACTACAAATCAAGTCTATGGGACTCTTACCAAGGTTCCTCATGTTAAGATAAATTAAACACACAGCATGAATGGTTTCTTTGAATGTCTGGTCAAATATACTCCACCCCGTTTTACAAATGATATTGTCTGCGTCTGCCAGCCAGACCTGGCATGTTATGATCCTTACTCTACAATATTAAGTCCCACTGAAGTCAGAGGGTCTTATTGCTGAGTAGACCTGCATAGAAATGCACAGTTTTCTACTTCGCATGCTTGAGACATCTGAGCTATTTGTTCTGCAGGTCAGTTCTGCAACCTCATCAATAGTTTGTCAACTTTCCAGACTAGGGAACCACCTGCTCCCAGCTCCTCAGAATTCACCTTCAGCTTATTGGCCCTCACCCAGACCTCCACTGTGTCCAGGCACAGATTCAAGGCTGGTTCCTATGTAAGAAGAAATACAGAACGGAAGATCAGAGGGAAAGAATAGCATAATGATGACGCATTCACATATAGCATGCAATTAGCCTATCACATGCACTCCATGTGTCCACAACTACCATCCTTAGTCAGTCAATCAATCAGTTACCCAATGACTATGTGCAACCCCACCCCCTAACATCAGCATCACACTCCAGAGTGGAGAATATTCACAATTTTCTACCAATCACCCCACCCAACAAGGTACAACAAACAAATCCAACTGTTAGCCAGGTTCTCCCATTGGTTGAATACCAACCAGATACCCCCCCCCCAATCTAACATCGGAATATCAATATTCACTGATTAGTGTATCTAAGGCACCTAGGGCCACCCATAATGTCAAGCAAGCGAAGAGGTTGGCACTCTCAGCCTAGTAGGGCTGCACCTCTCTATGTCACAGTGTGCTCCTTTAAAGCTTGCTGCCCTTGAACTTGCTCAGTGTCCTGGTACTCCATCTCTCCTCTTCCTCCCATGTAATGCAGATTAACCTAGCCTGTGAGGCACTTGGGAGCTAGGAGTGGGGAGGAATTCAATACCCATCTCTCTTCCCCCTCAATGACAGCTTGTTTCCTTCCAGGGAATCTGCAGCAGGTCTCCTCAAATCCCATGGTCCCTTGAGTTCTTAGAGAATGCTAGGAGTGTAAGAAATACGACTTAACAGTTTTTTGTCACCTAGGCAGATTCAGGTAGTCAGAGCTTCCTCTACGTGATGTACACAGTCTGTCCCTCGAGATGCATTTGCGTGGAGGTCTTAAATTGTTATTTGGGACAAACACAGTGGCAATTTTCATGATCATAGCAACACCTATTTCTAATCCTGCAATCACAGCAATTGTTTCTGGCTGGATGCAGCTGTATCTGTGAATGGCTCAGATCATATACTATATTCATAGCAATGATGTATCTGCTAAGAGAGCTTGCATGGGGAAAGTTCTGAATGCCTGAAGCAACTATCAAAAGCTATCTTTTGTTCAGAATGAGATATCCCAGAGTTAGCCAGGAGGTAGTTCTACTTGCACAGCAGATCACTACGGTTTTAATAGTCATTCTTTAGAGGCAAATTTCACCAAGACTGTCTTAACTTTCCATTTGTCATGTGAAGTTGTTGATCAGAGACCAGCTGTCCAACATTTTGTGATAAGTGTGTTGAATAGCAGACACATATACTATGGGAAAAATTGTATAATAGCTCATCTTTGGGGAAGGTTTAGCTCATTTTCCCTACAGTATCATAAGTTCTCATAAATCTCCAAACCCGAGAGAAATCTTCTGAAATTGCAGTCAGGTGTTTAAGGGTCATGTGCTTCCCTTTGTTTAAGGTTCATGTGCTCCCCTTGGTACAGCAGAAAAATGAGGAATGGTGTTAGTTGGTTTATTTTATTATGGCTTCTATCTTTCTGTATATTAAAAATACATTTAAGCTGGCCGCTTTCGGTTTTCTAAAGCAAATGCCTATAGCTCAGTGACCTTTCATTTTATTGACCATAAATATGTCCTTACCAATGTGTTTTTGCTTTATATTTTTCAGGTTTCTCCATTTCTTTTCCTGTTCTAGCCACAAATGCCTACCCAATTATCAATGATTTCTCTTGTGTAGCATTGTGTGCCTATTGTATAATGAATAACTCACTTATTTGGGAGGGTATAGATGCTCAGCTGTTCCTCAGTGGACTTCTGCATTAAACAAATCTTAAGACCTCCCAGAGAACAAGTGGTTGAATCTCAGTATAGATGTCTTCTGGAGGGCAATCCTGAAATCTGGCAAATTAACTAGATGTTTGGTAGATGTCTTTAAGATTCAAGGCTTCCCTGGCATCCAATCTCATAAAATCCACTGCACTTTTCCTCTCGGATGGATAGGAGGAATATACACTATCCATTTCAGCCCTTTCATGCCTACTTCAGACAGTTGGACTCCAAAATGTCTCTTTAAAAATCCCCTTCCCCAATCAAACAGCTGGTGAATTCCAGTGTTCAGCGTGATTTGTAGGCCAGGAAACCAGCAAGGCTTCAGTGGAAATGAAGCCCCAGAAACAGTGCCAGATTTACGTATAAGCTAAACAAGCTATAGCTTAGGGCCCCACTCTTTTGTGGGCCCCTAAAATATTTAAAGAAAAAACTGGGTGTACATTTCCAAAATATAAGATAAAAATAAAATAAAATAAAACCTACATACAACAACAGTGTTTTGTGTTGTGTAGGCTCCTATGATGTAAGTAATGGGCCCCGCCTGCTAGCCTGCTCCCTAAAATATCACTGATTTGCTCATTTCTATATCAATTACTTTGATAAAATACACATTTTGTTATGTGCAAATGGCTTTAGATACCTATTAGGTCCATAAATTACCATATAGTATATATTCAACACAAAAAAGCGACAATTTGTTGTTGACAAAGGACAGCTGGACATATAAAGGGCCCCATTACCTTCATTACCTTAGGTCCTCATCAAACCTAAATCCGGCCCTGCCCAGAAGTGTATTAAGGACAGAATTTGCAATGGAGAACTCTCTTCTACAACCATAAGGTTCTTGACTAGTGGCTACCACCCAGAAGATCGTAAGCACCACAGCTAAATAATGGAATGGCAGGTTCTGATCTTAGTAAAGAGACATGTGATCCTTTTGATTTTCCCTTGGCTCCTTTGCATAGTGATGCCCATGCACTGCTGTCTTTTAAATCACAGCCTTAACCACTGATTTATTACTATCATGATAAAATTTCCAACCTGAAACAAATATCTCTGAAAGGTCACATATCCAAATAGAATGTGGGTGTAAAATTACCGCCATACTTATTCTACAAATTAGAGTCTCTTGCTACTTTTCCTTTCAGTTTTTAATCTCACGGAGCTGACATTTTCAAGTGTTTTGCATCATTCATTATGACAGAAATTGACACAACAGAGTTTATTTTTTGCCTTGTTGCCTTTTAGACAGCATTTCTATTAAGTGTACCATTTAGACTTTGAGTTGGGGGGGGGGACATAATTAAAATATGACTTGTAATGACCTGCTGCTTAATTTGTGGTTTGATTAGAAAATGTAGTTTCAACTTTACAGAATTCATTTAGCAAAATCTACTCTGCTAGATAGTTTTAATTATGTTAAAACCCTTCGCATCAAATTTTGGTTAATGTGCCGATCAACATGTTCACTCTCTCTGTGGTGGTATAATAATTAAAGTAGTGATTGTAATTGATGGATTGTTGTCTTGGAGAAACATATCATATTCTGCTCTCTTTGACTATGCCCACAGTGTTCTTAATCTTTTCTTTTTTCCTTCAGTTGTCTTCTGAGTGTTAATCTCTCAAAGCTTCTCTTTGCTTGCTTTGTAGTTTCAGAACTAATGATCATAACTTCAGCACCAGACGGGCAGATAGTCCAAGAGTTTCCAAGCTCCATATTATGTGACTTAATAAACACCAAATATCTTGTTCATAGTGGGACCTAGAATGATAAATTACATCCAGCAAATTAAGCCACCGAAGTCCCTGTTTAGAAAAAGTGCAAAAGAATCAGCGCTATCTAATTTATTTTATATACTGCTACATATTCATAAAATATATAAGAGCAATTTACAACAGCAGCTTATAAGACCATGCAGTAAAAACCACATTAAAAAATAAGAAGTTTAAGAAATTAGTTGGGTTTAGATTGCAGGGAATGTATTGAAGTTGCCTTGGGCAAGTCAACATTTCTTGGCTCATTTTAAATAGGATTACATTTCTGTTTGGGACCAACTTATCACATCTAATCCTTGATTGATAAATAAAATAATCTAAGTCATTATGCCACTACCAAATTAAAGTACATCTCAAGATTGCTGCTGGGAGTTGAAGGAACCACATAGAAACATTTGCAACTTTCTGACAGTTCATATTCTGTCATTTTGAAAGTAGAGATAGGTCAACACATTAAAAAAAAGTCTTATGGATCAATTATTTTAGTTATCCTATTTCACAGTCAAAGTATTCTGTATTTTAACAGATCTTTATTAATGAGCATATGGCCGTGTTCAGCTTTAGGCTAGTAGTGATTGTGGGTTTTTAAAGAGCAACAAACCATGATCTCTGTTTTGCACATAGTGGGAATCCAAGTCTTCATGGTTTGTGTATCTGACTCACACAAGTGGAAGCGTGAGAATAGAATGATCAAAGAGTCTGCACTTATACACCACTTGTTCACAGTAAACTAGGAAGTCTCATTACATGCCAATCATAAGATAAATTGAATCTGACCAAATAGCCCTATTCCACTGACATTTAAACCTGAAACTCAGTGGAATTTAAGTTAAATCAATAAGACAAAACTCACTTTTCATGCAATGAATCCATACTGAGGTGTGACTGTAGGCTTCATATTAGATCAGGCATAGGCAAACTCGGCCTTCCAGATGTTTTGGGACTACAACTCCCATCATCCCTAGCTAACAGGACCAGTGGTCAGGGATGATGGGAATTGTAGTCCCAAAATATCTGAAGGGCCAAGTTTGCCTATGCCTATGTTAGGTAGATTCTGTTTATACTGTTTTGTGATGCTCAGAAACAAAGCTCAACGAGAACAGAGCAGTTAGCAGCAGATGTTGGTGGGGAAGTTTTCCAGCCTTTCTTAACAGATATAGATTTAAATATAAATGTTATCATATAAAAATGATTTATGTGATATTAAAATTATTTATGTGAATATAAAGATTACCTAGAAATAGAAAAGTATTACTATATTTCAAATACTGACATTTATATTCAGTGTTTTCCAGAATACTTCTAATTAAGGCAAAGCACCTAATAACCTAAACGAGCAGGTCTTGTTCAAAATTTTAATTAATATGTTATCTAAGGTAGATGTAAACCTCATCAGGTTATACTGTCAGTGTTAACTTCTTCTCCATACGTTTTGTGTTACATTATACATTGCAATATATACAACATACCGGTAGTTCTTTTAATTTGAATCCTAAACGATCCCCAAGGGAAACACTGATGATGTTCACATAATCGCTTACCTAATCCTTGGAAGGGAATAGCTAAACATGTTCATATTTACCTGTATTGATTTTGTAACTGTGCCTTCCAAGGCCCTAACCCAATTCACATATTTTACTTAACTCTGTACATTTCGTAGGTAAAGCTGTCGGGAAGATTTCTGAAGCAGTAAATCCCACCCCAAAGACTCAGCCTCTTGAGGCACTTGAGCCTGGAACTGCACACACAGTTCGACTAGTAACTAAGAATTGGGTTGATAATAATAGCATTTCTGCAGATGTAATAGACGCCAGGGGGAGAGGTGAGAATTTTCTAAGGCCTCTAACATGGCCATTATTTTTGTAAAGCAAAGTTTAGCAATATAATTGCAAGTTGCTTCAGATAGAGAGCATTATATAAACACATTTGGAGAATACAGACCCACTGTCAACAATCTCATTGAGATTTCTACCATCGACTTCAACAGAAGCAACGCTCACTCAACTCACAATTCTCAAGCCACTCTCTGTTGAGGAATTTCAGGCCGGGCCTTGGCCATAAAGGCTTCTGCTGATGGAACCAGAGATCAAGCAGTGAGTCAGTTCCATTTGTGAGCTGCTTCCTTCTTCAGGAGGACCTTGAGTCATGAGTTCCATCCCAAGCAGGCAGCTGTATAAGGCCAGGCATACAGAAATATTGCCGAGACTATAGAGGAGGTGACATTTTAGTAGTCAATACCTTTTTGTCTTGTGGGTGGTTATTCTCCCATCTTTGCTTTAGGCAGATAAAGTTTGTAAATGGTTTTATCTGTGACTAGAGTCATCCTACTCCACTGGTAGTGATGCAGCGAAGAGAAGAGCAATCCTATATTGAATTGGGAGGGGTGAGATTTAAGTGGTGGATGACCCACCATTGCCAAAGCCCTGCCATCTCACCTTCTGCTACGGTGGAAAGGGCTTGCATCTTTTTGCCTACATTAAAAAATAACCCAAAATCCCTCACATTGAAACCAGTAAGAGATCAGTTAATTATAACTGTGCCAGACTGTATTATTATAACTGTATTATTATTATTATTATTATTATTATTATTATTATTATTAAATTTGTATACCCATAGACCTCAGAGTGGTTCACAACACAAGGCGCTCAGTTAAGGGGCTCAGTCAATTGGCATATATGAAAAACAAAGAGGGCTGGATCCAGTAGATTCAAGGCCACCCACAGAATGCCCTGTTTTGCCCCCTGCACTGATGGAACACTGAAGGCAGTACATCACAGCCTAGAGACTTTTCTACAGCCACTCTTGGAAAGTCTCCAGTATGGGCAGCAAGCAGAGTTCCACCTCGCCAATGGAATCACTCTTCTGTCCAGTTCAAACACCATTCAGTTAGCCTTATGCAGAGGTTAAGGGTAGTCTCCTTGCTTTTGTAGCTTTTCTTAAACTCAATCTCCCATAAAACTCACTTGTACCAGTGTAAGTGAGTTTGGTGCTGGCCGATTTCCATTTGTACTCCAGAGTGAGTGGCTTGAGAATTACAGTCTAGATTTAAAATGCCGTTCCGCACATTGCATTGCCAAGAAGGGTGAAAGTGAAATGATTTTTAAAATGCTGAATGTGTATTATCTACAGACTTTAGCTGCTATGCCCAATGCCCAGCGGGCAGGTCTCTTACTCCTTGCATCTTAAATGCAGCTAGCTAAGCACTTGCATGTGTTCTGTATACTTTTTAACTCTGTCTCTATTCCAAAAACTGCTTTTGCATGACAGGCTTACCTAAGATCTGTATTGGCTTTCCTATTTGGCATGAATCTCTTTAATCAAAAATCTTTGTTGGAATTCTCATTCCAGAGATCGGTTGCGTGTGCTGCAAACTATTTCTTTGCCTTTAATATAAATGTTGATCCTCAGTTCTGTCCCACTTGGAATGATGGAATCCGTCCCTCTATAGCAAAAAGTGTTTCATGCAGAATCAGTTTTAAAATGCATCTTTTAAGTTATTGTAAATGAGAATATAATGATATGGATATTCTTCTTTTCTGATGCACGTACTCCCCCCCCCCCCATTTCTCTCGTTTGAAGCATCCATTGGGATTTATGAAAGAATCTCTACGCAAGGCTGGTTTATTGGACTGATGGGTGCCATTGCTCTTCTGACTTTATTGTTGCTAACAGTCTGCTTTGTTAAAAGGAACAAAGGAGGGAAATACTCAGGTAAACCATGCTTGTGCTCTCCACACTGAATACACCTCATCTAACTCATGCTCAAACCACTGTTAGACTGCCCCAAGCTCCATGATCCCATCCAAGAAATGGTGCTCTGTGGGTCAATTCCAGCCATTGAGGGGCCTTGCAGAATTTCTGGAAGTGAGCCTTCCTCTCTGTTGTCCCATCCCCTTATCCCAAGGTAAGGTTTCCCAAGGGGAAGATGGGAACTCCAGTCTGTGAGAGGAATCAATCACAGCTTGTAAGGTAAAGGTAAAGGGTCCATTAGGTCCAGTCGTGGCCGACTCTGGGGTTGCGGTGCTCATCTCGCTTTATTGGCCGAGGGAGCCGGCGTACAGCTTCTGGGTCATGTGGCCAGCATGACTAAGCCGCTTCTGGTGAACCAGAGCAGTGCGCGGAAACTCCGTTTACCTTCCTGCCAGAGCGGTACCTGTTTATCTACTTGCACTTTGACGTGCTTTCAAACTGCTAGGTGGGCCAGAGCAGGGACCGAGCAACGGGAGCTCACCCCATTGTGGGGATTCGAACCACCAACCTAATGATCGGCAAGCCCAAGAGGCTCGGTGGTTTAACCCACAGCGCCACCCGTATGCCAATCACAGCTTGTAGTTGGTGCCAAATTTGAAAGGTGCTGCATTCAAGCCCAGTTTGCCAGGGAAGGCTCCAGCTTCTTCCTCTGCAGCCGTATCATTACCTGCTCACAATGTCACATATGAGCAGAGCAAATGGAATTTGCAGAGAACTGAGAAAGTCTTATCTTTCTATACAGTGAAAGAAAAAGAAGATTTGCATCCAGATCCCGAAGGCCAATCGATAAAAGATGAAATCTTTGGTGAATATAGGTTAGTGTGTGCTTATAGCTCTTTGCATTGAACTATCAATTGTAATGTCTTTTAATAAAAACAACACAAGCAATCATTTTTCAGAGGAAATCTCGTGAAATCCTACATTGGTATGAAATGCATCTAGAATACTAAAGTTCACACACATTTTGATGAAGGAAAATGGCTGGTGGAATGGTTCTTCAATGTGAATTGTTTCTTGTCTAGATCTCTAGATATATTAAAGGTGGTTTTATTTCCAGATTGGGCACTTACTGTTGGTGACAAAGAAAAAAATAGGTATAGAAGGAGGATTTCCTGGATGCCAAGATCCAGGTTTGGGGGAAGTACTCTTTGGTAAGAGAACCCCAGCAGAGATTTAAAATCATAAAACATGTAGCAAGGTAAAGCATAGAAATATAGGCTGTTAGACCTTTAAAATATGTCCTTGTGAGTTCCAAAACTTTCTTCTTCCCTTAGCATAGAAAAGACCACACTTTTGGTAAGTTAAAAATGGTTTACTTACAAAGTCTCCAAAGGTCAGTTCCATGCGTTTTTCCATACATCAGTTAGAAAACATAGGCAGTCAAACTTGGCTCAGTTACAGTGGTGAAAATTCCTAAATTATTGGTATAAGAACACAAGAGTGGCTTGTAAAAGCCATGCAGTCTGAGCTTGGGGCATTTATCTCGTAGGCAGGTCTTGTTGCTATTATATAATGCATAGAATTCTACAAAACTGCTTAGTTGTTTTCTATAAGCTGGAGAAACTCACCACATATGCCGTGCAGATTTCCCTCTGTGCACATGGACAATCCCTTCCATAACAGAAACAAATGAATGGGGTCTCTGTTTGAAATTTGCCACACTGTTGTGAGCAATGCAAGTTATTATACGTATTAAAATCTATGTCAACCATATGTAATGACTGTTTCCTGATCCAGCAAACCAGCTGTTCCTCATGGTGAATTTAAAAGGTTTCTGACTAAATCTAAATGATCCACCTAAGGTACAAAACCACATAATGTACCATTTACAAGTTCTGCATAATTCCTTGTATATTTGATTTTTAATGCTTTCTTAATGGGACAGATAATTAGAAAGGTAAGCAAGTCATGCAGGTGGTATCTTTCAGTCCCCAGGTAAAGTATCAGGTTCACCTCCATGCCTTGATTATCCCTCCAACATTGGTTTCTTCTTCCCTTTCCTTGGTTTCTGCTCAAAGGTGGATGTGTCAGACTTACCTTCCCATTTATTCCTTCTTCCCTTCTCTTCCTACTTTCTGAGTAGAAATTGCTCCTCCGATTCAACAATATTCACACCAATTTGGGTGATCTAGGAATCTTTTTTAACTTGTTGTAACTTATAAGTAAATAATGTTATATAGACAAGAGTGTGGTGAAAGGATATAACCCAGGAACTTGTGTCAAGGAAAAATAAAACCAAGCAAGTGAAAGATTCAATCATATGGATCAGGAATGGGAAATCTGTGATCCTCCAGATGTTGCTGGACTCCAGCTTCCATGAGCCCTAGCTAGCATGGCCAAAAGTCAGGGATGATGGGAGTTGTAATCCGACAACATCTGGAAGGCCACCAGTTCCCTGATCGATTGTTTTCCTCAAGAAGCTTCCATGGTTCACAGAGTTATTAAAATAAGCAAATTTAAAATATAACTAGATTATACTGGATCCTATTTAACTATCTAATTTCCTTTTTACTTGGATGAACCAGCAGCTTCCAAAACTAAGCTATAATTAGAGTTGTGCCAAAATCTGTCCTCTGGGTTTTTTTTTTGGGGGGGGGGTATTTTTCCCTCTGTGAAGGAGACTTATTTGTTTTTCTTCCACTTTGTCAGGACACTTTAGAATTTCTTTGCATTTCTGTATCATGGTGCGGTGGTTGAGGGTGGAGTCTTTGTTTTCTATCCCAGAAAACATTTCTTTAGCATTCTGCAGCCACCCCAGCTGCTCATACTTCCTGATGTGAAAAAGCCACATGGGCAGAGCATATGGCTATCGAGCGCCTAAGTTTGCTGTGCTGGCTGATTTTGTTTTTTCAAGTTCTTCTCTTTCTTTCCCTTTCTCAAAAACACTTTCTGCCCTGATTTCTTTAAGAGTAAAAAGACTTCAAAGTTAAAGAACAATACTACATCTCCTCCTTCCAGTTAAAGACATCATGGGATTTTTCAGGAAGTGCAAGCACTTAGGAAGGTTGCAGGATGCAGAACACCGGAGACATGATTTGCAGAAAGAAAGAAATGATGCTCAGAAAACCCCTTGGCCATCTCGGAAGAGACAAACTAAAATTGACAGTGTTCTTGCTCCAAATAGTTTTCCCAATTGCTCTTTTCCCTTGATGTGGCTATGTGGAAAATGCCTGTGTGTGCTTCTCATCCATGCTTCTCCTTTTATAGTGACAGCGATGAAAAGCCACTCAAAGGGAGCCTGCGGTCTCTTAACATGGACATCAAAGCTGCAGAAAGCGCTGACAGTTTGGTGGATTATGGAGATGGGGACCACAGAATGTTCAACGAAGATGGCTCTTTTATTGGAGCTTACACGGGTTGCAAGGAAAAAGCATCGGTTGAAAGCATTGGCAGTTCTACAGCAACCTTCCCTCTCCATGCATAAGATGTTAGCATGAATAATTCATTTCAGATCACCATATTTATCGTTTACTAGCCATCAAATATCATACAGGTCAGACGTAGGCTGCAGGAAAGTTCAAGACCTTGACATCCGGCCTATGTAGAAATAGGCGGTTGACTTCGAAAGCTGGTTTTTGAGACTCTTCTTCCTCAAGGCGTGGTCGTTTTCAGTTAGTTAAAATGTGACTCAGACCTACAGTTTGGTAAGATATATGCCACTCAGTCTGACCAAAACCATGGCTACTTCAGTGTTATATATGTATATAGGGATCTGGTGCCCTCCATGTTTCTTACGACCCAGTCCTTTAGATATGTGTGGCTGCAACGGCACTCAAACAGCTTACACTAAAATGTTTACTATGGCGTCTTTGGTTTCGATGGTGGGTCACAGGAGTCCTCCTGCACTGCCTCTCAGATGCAATCGCATTTTAAAAAGTGACTACCAATTACTGGATGCTTAGGATTGTGCTGGCATGACTTACCCCTGGGTTGGCCAATGTCAGATAGGATGCTGTCTGACCAAATCATTGCCAGCCCTGCCTCTGCTAAACCCACCTGGTGCTCAGTTCTCTGCTGCACGGCAACACTATGCTATGCCGTGCCAGTGTGTTGCGTCTGCCAATGGTGTGCTAACACTGACCCATGGTAGCAGTGTAGGTAGCATCTTGTATCCAGAACGATCCCAGTGCAATGTACTCACCCACTCAATTCCGAATGTTTGTTGGCACACTATAGCTAAAAGGATTGGACCTTAAATTAGAACTTCCTTTGTTTCTCATTGCCTTTGTGCAAACATTTCAAAGCCCATTTTCTAATACTATCATAACCCCGGTACTTACAGGGATCAGACTCCGGGCAGAGAAATCAACAGTTACTTATAGTAAAGTCCTACATAGTAAAGAGAGAGAGAGAATTCTAAATAAATGCATTCCAAATGCTACATTATTTAATGTCCTAAAGGCAACTTCCCCAATGATTATGGAATTCGTATTCCGTGTTGATGGCAGGGGCTTCGAAATGCAGCACGATCTACCTTCTGCCAAACTTCCTGAAACAGCGGATTAAAAGTTTTTCTCCTCTTTTTGACCACTAGCTGGTGCTCTTTCTTTAGGAAATCAGCTGCAACAGCTTTCTTCTGGCTGGGGAAAGCACAGCTCTGATTCAGAGCAATTGAGTCAGTTCGGGGGGGGGGTATAGGTTCTCCGACTGCTTAGCACCCCTTTTAAGCAAAGTGCTGCCTTTTGAAGCAAACTGGGTTTATCAGCACCCTAGCTGTATATTTGTACACCCACACATCTTTTTGTACATATTCTGTTTATATTGTTGGAATGGGGGCAAGACACTTTTTTTTTTTGTTGCTGCTGTTGTTCTGGGTTTTTTTTTTTTTTGCAGCAAAACACAATGGTTTCTGGGACCATGGAGCTGAGGGTCAACTGGGTTTCTCTTGTCAAGTCCAGTTTTATATGAATGAGGTACATTTTCCATACAAAACATGTTGAGAAGCATTTCTGCTGTATTCAATTTCCCTCCTCCTGTTACACACACACACACACACACACACACACACACACACAATCCCCCAATGAATATTTTAAAATTCATTGCAGGCACAGCTTATGTGCTACTGAATCAAAGGAAATGCCATTACTGAAAAAAGTCTTTTATATATATTATTATTATTATTTAGTCCCAGCAGAGTTGTCTATTTGAGATTGTAGAACAACTGTTACCCAGTACTAGAATTATTCCAGTGAGTTTTATGCACACGTGGTCAGGTTAATGACAATGATATTGGAGGCTGCTGCATGAAAAATTATCCCAGGGTGAGATATGTCAGCATTTTGTGTGAACATATAGTCAGTTTGTTATTCAACCTTTCCCCATATTATTTGGTAAGCATTTACATAGACATACTGATAAATCTGGTGCATGCATTTTAAAAAATAAATTCTGAGCATGTACAAATATTATGCTACTATTGTTCTCTTTTGAGGTGATTATGGAATTTAACAAATAGTGATGGAGAACTAGCTCCACTTACTCCATTGCGAACTCAGAATCTTCATAGGGCTTCAGTTTAGTGCAAAGGGCATCCCAGTTGGCAACATTTCAGAGTTACTTTGGGGGGATTATTAGAGCATTTGGTGCCAAGATGACTGAGATAATTTAGGCTCTTATAACAGTTCACACAGGTAGTTCTTTTGGCCTGTTCCACAGGTGACAGAGGAGATTGCGTCACCAAGATTGGCTGTGTTATCATTTATCAACTTAAAATCTGGCAGAGAGTGAGGAAGTTTGTATCATTCCTTCAGTGGTATTTTGGAAAGTAGTAAAATCTGAACTAGATACACAGATGCAGCAATGCCTTCCTTGTGCAAATGCCACAGAGGAAAAACCTGAGCCAAAATCTCATGTGCCTTCTTTAGAGGGACTGAGGAGCTGGATGGATGCAAAGCATTCAATGCCCTTCAGGGCCCACCATATGCTGTGGATAGTTACTAGTCCTCAAGGACTCAAAACATGAAGCTGACCTCCCAATGTGGGTACAAAAATCTGCTGGGGGGACGGGACACAAAAGCCCTGTTAAGGCATTCAGTTACCTGGGAGCACCTTGCTGACCATAACATAACAGCAGTATGTATCAGACTTTTTACAAATGCTTTATGATGCTACGGCAATATCCCTTCTGTTTCCCATTTATCATATGAGTGCTTTTATCTATTCCAATTTTTCCTTCAGAAGGTGTAAACCTTAATGTCACATCTCAAAGCTAGAAGAAAACATAAAATGCCAAAAGAGAGTGCACAATGAAAATGTTTTTAAAAATTGCATTGAATTGTTAAATATGTGTTGGCTGAATATTAATGAATAGTGTGAGATTTTGGTTTTTTTTTTTTTTAAAAGTCTGCCTATTAATATCTTTCCATTGACACGCTCTAAAGACTTCTTTAAAAACAACATGAAACTCCTGAACATTCCTGGACATTTTCTTGAGCAAGAGAGGGAGGGAGTTGTGAAAAAGAAATATTAATGTTTTCCAGTATGAGCTTAATAGTTGAAGCCAGAATACATGCTGTGATTTTAGCAGGGATGTTGTTTCCCCCCACAATAAGTGTAAATTTGAGATGACAGCAGAGTTGATTTATCATCTTAAAAGCAGAGGTTATGTTGAACCTCTTTCTGCATTCAGAAATATAAAATTCCAGTAATATTAAATATTTGCCACTTGATATGCAGAGCTGATAAACTGACATTGCATACTTAGATTTTCAGAAAGCTTTTGTGAAAGGGATGGGCCATACTTGGAAACTTCTTTTCTTCATGTGATTCCTGCCCCAAGTCTACAGATTTGGAACTGTCATGGTAAACCAGATTGTATTCTGCACAGCCTGAAACAGCTAGCCACTGGAAAAACATAGTGAGAGCTGGTATATAAGCTACAGTTGGTCCCAATATCTTACTACGACCACCACCAATTACTATATGACTGAATAACACATTTGGAAAATATAGTTGCCATGCAAAATTAAAATTATATCTAAAAAGCATCTCATGGTGATTTACAATGTGAAATTGGGCTAAGATTACAAAATGATATGGCTTTAAGGGTTTCAAATTGTACAAACAATGCAACATAGTAGATAACACATCATAAGCCACTACTTACTGGAAAGGGAGAAATAACTAATTCTCCTTTGTTTCATTATATTTATAAAGATTGTACGGAAAGCGTTTCAATAATAGAGTAGTTCTAGCAATATCAGTGAGATTATATAGCAGCTGCTTTGAGGATTTTGAGTTGTTTCGGAGCTCTTTTCCATAGGATGTGGACCCATGCTATGTTTATAGAAAAAGAAGTACCAGAACACTTGTTCCCTTATAATGGTAATGGCGCCCATTTGAGAGGTGCCAGAACTGAGTTCTGCTGAGTTCCAGCTGAAAAAACCCAGCCCTGTTGTGGACCCATGGTTGTGCAGAAATGGTCCAATTGCCGTCATCCTAACATTTCCGTTGACTTGGCAACAGAGCAGGCCCTCTCAAACTAGGATTTGTTTCAGTTGGAATATTAAGTCTTTCACCTCTGAATGTGCAATCATGTGCAGACTCCTGTGGAGGTAAACTGTCTTAAACCAAACCCTGTCAGGTATCTGCCTCCCCACTCCCCACATTAAATTAGAATCATATTAAAAAGAAAGCCCTGTCTCCTCTTATCATGTACTCACATGTTGTTGGTAAAATTTCTCCAGTGAGTAGCCTGTTCTGCATGACGGGGGCTGCATAATATATTGAATGCAAACTCCTGGGTAGAAACTCAGGGAGTGCAGGATGAGTGCAGGTTAGTTAAAAGTGTGACATTGGAGGTTTATTTGCAAATCATCCCTATGCACAAATGGGAAACAGGGTGGCTGCAGATCAGGGTTCTGAATTGTTTAGACCAACTGCAAGTACAGAACAGGCTGCCCACAGCAGAATTTGCTCCTCCAACACATGGGGGCTGATGGAAGCAAGCAAGGACATGGCAACCATGAAACTTTTTCAGAGTAAACACAGAATTACACTATAAATCTGCCATTCAGAGTCTTAAATGTTTACATGTCAGTCCCATTCCTATTCACCTCAAGTCTCCAAATTTGGGATCATCTGTAATTTTTCAGCTTTTGCACAGAATTGGTCAGAGCCAAAGCATAGAATTTGTTTTTATATATATATACACATTTCTTCATGGGGGGAAAAAAAGATGGGGACATGAATACCAGGCGCATACTGTTACTTTTTGAAATCAATGTTAGTGGAGGTTTATTAAGGCTTAGAAAAGTGTGTTTGTATTGTAGTTGCTGTTTGTATCATGCCGATGTATATGTATGGTTTTAAAAAAAATATTTTCATTCTACATGAATTTCAACTTTGCTAATAAAAGTTTGACTTGATGTAATCTTCAAAAGCCTGACATGAGGTATCCTCTTATCCTATGAAATATGAGAGTAGCACAAATTTTTGATGGCTCTCAGCACTCCCAGAGGCTGGCAATTCCATCTATGGAAATATGTGACCAAATATTGCTGTGTGTGTATTTTACAGTTGAACACCATGCCTGGAATTTTCTTCCAAAAAGATCTACCAATAAGCCCATCTTCGATCTTGTGCCATTGGGACCCCTATTCTCATCACAGAACTATGCTCTCCATTGTGGTTTAACAGACAATCCCACTTTGCAGGGAACTCTAGATATTGTAGCTCTAGGAATAGTGGTCTCCTTACAAGTCTCAGCAAGCTTAACAAACTACAGTGCCCAGGATTCTGCTGTTAAAATGGTATCATAGTGTTCTCAATTGATGCAGATGTGGTGTTAAAAAGAAGCCACTGTTCATGATAATGCTTCCTCATAAAACTGGGAGTTTTGACGCTTTGAAAATATTTACGAGATATCCCCAATTCCCTTTCCCTCCAAATTCACCAATTATGAAAGAGGCAGAGAAATGTTACAGGGGATTTCATAAGACCCCAAAAGGGAGATAACGTTTCCAAAGCAAAGAAACTAAAAAGCAGATGACAGATACTGTGCAAGGGGAAAATAATAATAATAATAATTTATTATTTATACCCCGCCCATCTGGCTGGGCTTCCCCAGCCACTCTGGGCGGCTTCCAAAAGAATATTAAAATACTATAATACATCAAACATTAAAAGCTTCCTGAAACAAATATAAAATAAATATATATGTGTAAAATCTGACCGGCAGGCTGTTGTGAACTGCAAACTGAGCCATAATACTTATTGGACTGATGGGAGATGGGAAGATGATGCCATTCAATTTGCAACCAATGCTTAGCACCTTCACCTCAGTCCCCAATTCACTTGCAGCATTCTTCTCACTTGTGTTATCAAACAATTCCTCTGCGCCACGCACCCGTCTCTCTGCGACTGTGCATTTAATGTTTTCGACCTTTTTACCTTCATGAACTAAACACTCACCGAGGCCAAACCATCAGTGCAAATACAAATGCACCTTGGGAAGGTATTAACCTTTCAGGGAGGTCTCAAGGGCATTTGAAATTTTGCCATTACTATTCATATTCCACATATAATGAGATTGATACTTTTCTCAGTATCATAATGGGGAGAGGAAAAAACTCACAATCATGTGCTCCACTGGGCTGAGAATAAAGATGCTACTTCCACCTTCAGATACTGAAAGCACAGAAGTTCAGATTCATTGCAATATCATATGCTCCATGACTGACTGAAACCAGGAGATGAGGAGAAACGGCGGCAGAGACACAAAGTTAGGAGTGCAATATGGAACCATAAGATCCAGCCTGAGGGACTCAGAATGAGTCAAGGTGCCATCTTGTTTACTTTGCCAGCAAGGGGATTCCAGGTGACCCCTGTCTAAAACATGGGAGTAAATTACAGTGAGGGGTTGGCACTGCTCTAACAGAGAGGTACAAAAGAACAGAAGAATAGCCTACTAGATCAGACAAAGGCTCATCTTGTCCAGCATCCTGTTCTCATAGTGGCCAACCAGATGCCTGTGGGAAACCAGGGAGCAGAACATGAGCACAAGAGCCCTCTCCCTTCCTGCAGTTCCCAGCAATTGGTATTCAGAAGCATAGCTGCCTCCCGACTGTGGAGGCCAAGCATAGCCGTCATGGCTTGTAGCCATTGATAGCTCTCTCTCTCTAAGAGCCAGTTTGGTGTAGTGGTTAAGAGCGGTAGACCCGTAATCTGGTGAGCCGGGTTCCATTCCCCGCTCCTCCACATGCATCTGCTGGGTGACCTTGGGCTAGTCACATTTCTTTGAAGTCTCTCAGCCGCACTCACCTCACAGAGTGTTTGTTGTGGGGGAGGAAGGGAAAGGAGAATGTTAGCCGCTTTGAGACTCCTTCGGGTAGTGATGAAGCGGGATATCAAATCCAAACTCTTCTTCTTCTTCTCTCCCCATGACTTGGTCTAATCCTCTTTTAAAGCCACCCAAGGTGGTGGCCATCATTGCCTCCTGGGGGAACGGGTTCCATAGTTTTACTCTGCACTGTGCATCATTGGGTGTCCACAAGTCCTGGTGTTATGAGTATTTCTCTATCCACTTTCTTTGTAAATGTCTATTGTCTCTGGTTCACTTTTCTGAAACTTTTCCAACTCTCCTTTTAGAAGTGAGTTGACCAGAACTGTAAACAGTACTCTAAATGTGTTTGCACCATAGATTTGTATGATGGCATTATGGGATTGACTGGTTTATTTTCAATTCCTTTCCTAATCATTCCTAGCATGAAATTTGCCTTTTTCATGGCTGCCACACACTGGGTCAACATCTTCAGCAAGCAATCTGCTATGACCCCAAGGTCTTGCTCCTGTTCTGTCACCTACAGTACATATCCAATGAGCATATATGTGAAATTCAGATTTTTTTGCTCAAACATGCCTCTACACTTATTTACATTGAATTGCATTTGTCATTTTACTACTCATTTGCTCAGTTTGGAGAGGTCCTTTTGGTGCTTTTTGAAATCACGTCTTTGTTTTAACAACCCTTAACAATTTAGTATCATCAACAAGCTTGGCCACTGCCCTGCTCACACCTGACTCTGGAACAAGTTATGAACAAGTTTAAAAGCACAGGTCCCAATGCCAATCCTTAGGGGACTCCACATTTGGAAAACTGTGCATTTATTTCTGTTCTTTGCTTCCTTCAACTTAACCAATTCCTGGTCCACAAGATCCTCTTATTCCTTGACTGCTAAGCTTACTCTTGGGAGTAGGGTCACCATTTCTCATGTGCAGGTGTACTTGTCATTGATCTAACCAGAGCCACAATTTCATTAATTTGAAATATACCAGAGATCTAGTGCAATGTGACTGTTGGCAATGCAACGATGCCTTGGGTGTGGGAGAGATAATGTATTGCCTACATTATCTGGCCTGTCTGGCTTGTCTGGCCACACCTTTTCAGGTGACCTTCCTGTGGGAGACTTCCTGAGCAAGCTGGACATCAGTTATCAGAACAGTCAGGCAGATGCTGGTTCCCATAAGTCCTTACAGGGACCACTGAGACTGAAACCAGGCCTGCTGGGCTCCCACCAGCACTTGCCACTGCCATCCTCCCTCTCTTCCATTGTCATGAAATGACTTGCTCTTATTGGTGTTGGGAGGTGGTCATTTTTTAAATCCCATGGCAACGTTGTGCATTACTGACTCCACCTGTCAGGATACAGTCAGCGGCTCCTGGCTGGTTGCCCAGGAAAGTATAAAGACAAGGAAAAGTTTCTTACATTCTTTTTTAATTTCATACTTTATAGAGAGAGGCTATAGACCCCAGCCTCTTGGATAATGTGTCGGCCAGGTATTGCTGTGGCTCTTCCATGATTTCCCAACTTTCCCCCTCATCTGCCTCTGAGCTGTGACCTCCCTCAAACCCCTGTTATAATTCTATACTGTCTTCCTCTTCCTCCTCCCTGGAAGTGTTAAGATGGAGGGGGCGGTTGCCACCACTCCTCCTCTGCCAAGTCCCTGACACCACCATTGTCACCACCACAGCTGGATAAACCTGCCAGTCCAGAAGGAGAATATGAGTGGCAGCTGCAGCAGGATCACTAATGGAGTTCCTTTTCCTGCCCTAAGATCCCACAGCCCTTAGAAGCTGGCCTAGAAATCACCCTTCAGAACACGGGAAGCTGATTTATACCGAGTCAGACCATTGGTCTATTTAGCTCAGTATGGTCTACGTTGATTTGCAGCAGCTCATCAGGGTTCCAGGAAGGAGACTCCCAAGACTACCTGGAGATGCTGAGGGTTGAACTTTGGACCTCCTGCATGTAAAGAAGATGCTCTGCCACTGAGATTTGGCCCTTTACTTTTCTCATCTTGGTGCCTCTGGGTCCTCACTGATGATGTTCATGCTTAATTTAGCAGGGTCTAGGATGGGGGCGGAATTAGAATTCATTGGCTTTGCCTTCCATTGGCTCTACCTCTGCCTGCTGTTTGGGCTCCCAGCATTCTGCCCCACTAGTGCTGATAGGCACCAGCCACCACTGGTGCATAGACTTCCCCCATGTCCAATTGAGGATGATTTTATACCCAAAAGGCAATCAACAGAAAATTGCAGCAGACTGTTCTGTTCTTTCTTTTTCAGTGGCTTCATAAGTCTGATGAGCTTGTTCTACAGTTGTTTATTTCTATCTTGGCTGTTTATTTTATTTGATGCTCTGCAGCATCTTGGCATCTGCACTGGTGAAGGGCAGATTATAAACCTTTTGAATAAATAAACAACTGAGGTAGAATTGTCCAAAGCACTCAAGAGTTTTGCTCGAAATGTTCAAGGTGAGAGAGTATCATTCAAAATGTTCAGTGCTGAGAACTTTCTGGGGGGGGGGAACCCACTTTTCAAACTAAATGAAAGGACTTTTTGGGAGGGGACGGAGTCTGCTGAGCCCTATAAGCATTGCATAATACAGAAAGGAAACAAGTCTGTTATTCATTCAGAAAACATTGCTACCTGCTCTTCACCATAAGGTCCCAGAGCAGGTCACAACAACAGAACACAACATTATTAGAACAAATAAAAATATTGCAATTATAAAACACATAAAGACATTCAAAATGCAGCAATATAAATTCAGCAAAAGATATATGTCTCAAAAACCAACATAGAGTGTAAAGCTAGGCACACCACTATGGGGTGAGAGTTAGCATGTTGTATAATTTATTTAATCTGTTTTCACATTCCAGACACGCTGAGAATCGACAACTTCCCATGCTTTCCCCTTGAAACTGGTGTGCCACAAGAAACTATAATCTTACATTATTGAAATATGTGGGATCCATTTGCATAATGGTGGTTCTAATTCAGGGGTCAACAAACTTTTTTAGCAGGGGGGCGGTCAACTGTCCCTCAGATTTTGTGGGGGGCTGGACTATATTTTTTTTTTTGGGGGGGGGGGAATGAACGAATTCCTTTGCCCCACAAATAACCCAGAGATACATTTTAAATAAAAGCACACATTCTACTTATGTAAAAACACGCTGATTCCCAGACTGTGGCTGGATTTAGAAGGTGATTGGGCCGGATCCGGCCCCCGGGCCTTAGTTTGCCTACCCATGCTCTAATTTTTTGTCATCTTACCAAGCTTCTTCCCCTATGGAAAATGGTGACACTCTGTCATTCTGCTCATGCTGTTCATATATATGGCATCCCAAATCTTTATGAAGGCAGCAGGCGAGAGTGATGCGTCTTCTAAAGCAACCAGAAGGATGTCATGTTCACATCGCTGCGGAACAGTGGACCAGTGACTACATGATGGATTATATGTCAATTTCACAACAGGGTAGAAAATGTTAGCCTGTTTGGTCTCTGCTATCTGAATCTAAATATTGTTTCATTCTCTTTGTGTTGTTATCATCAGGCATCCACGTTGTATGGGCTGCAGTAGAACGGGTGGTAGTACACAAATAGAAAGAAAGAGAAAATAGCTTCAAACTAATATTATTGAGAATTTAGGAAGAGCTCTGTCCCATCAGTCCAGCATCCTGTTTTCACAGCGGCCAACAAGATGCCTATGGGGAGCCCACATGCAAGCAGGACTTCAGTGCAACTTGTGAATCGCAGCAACTAGTGTTCAGATGCAAACTGCCTGTGACACCAGAGCTATAACATAGACATCATGGCTCATAGCCATAACGGCTGGCTGCTAGCCATAATTGGTATGTTTTATCTCCAGTGTCAAAGGCATCATAACTGGGAAGCTCTGGTACCCAGGACCTGCTTGCAGACTTCACATAAGCATTGGATGAGAGTATAACACAGCCATCGAGTCAAAGTTCCAGATCTGTCAGCTCTCAGTCACAGCATTTATGTCATCAAAACTGAGATGCATATAATTCAAACAATGAGCCTTGCTCCCCCCGCAACATTCACTGACATCTGCAATTGTCATGTGACAAAACAAATAGAACCAGAATGGTATTCATTAGAGGTTTTTAAACAGAGGTTGCATGATCGTCTGTCATGAATTATTCACCTGTGATTCCTGCATTATGGGGAGTTGGCCTAGATGACCTTTGTGGTCCCTCCCAACTCTATAATTCTACAATTCTAGGAAAACAGCAATATTGAAATGGGAAATCACACCTGGTAGATTATTCTAGCATCCCTGAGAGTTGCCTGCAGTCACATATGGAATCTTGCTCTCCAGAGGTTTTCAAGGAGTTGAGCAAACATTTGTCAATAAAAGGTTTCAGTTAGAGCTTTTTCCCCTGAGAAAATGAGATTTTCTGAGACTTGTCTCTTTCTCTCCCAGAAAAAGCATTCACTATTCTCCAAAATTTCTCTATGACAGTTTCTTTCGGTGGCAATTCCCATTCTCCTCTCCCTGCCCTCTAAGGCCATGGAATCTTGTGAAGTCAAAGGCATGGTGCAAAATGGTGGACAGGTGGCCAGCATGCCTCCTGCTCCTGCTTTCATTATTTGCAATGAAAACAATACACACATACATGGTGTGTGTTAACAAGGTGTGCTATTCAGGTCTGTGCAGAGGAGTTAGACAGCTGGGTACACTTGCCCCAAGCCTCAGAGGGCTATGCCAGCCAGAGGCCTGCTGGACCAGGGGCCTGCTGGACTGACACTGTCATGCCAAGAACAAGGCCTCAGGTCTCAGACCAACTCTTTGTGTGCTTGGTGCTATGCCACTGCTAATGGTGTGGCTCTGGGAGGTGGGACTCATTGGAGGAGCAATGACAACATATATTATAGAGCATATGATGGAGGTTGGAAGATAGGTATGTCCTGGAACATGATTCCAGGGCCGTCCTTTCCCAGGGGTGCAAGAGGTACAGGGCACACTGGCGCCAAATTCTGGGGGACACCAGATGGCTGGTGGGTGGGCAGCTTCCTTCCCAAGCCTCTGTGGAGATCAGTGGTGGAGCTTCATGCTCTGGCACTGGGGGGCAGAGAGCAGGCGAGGTGGGGCTGGCGCGCATCCTGGGGGGCATGGCGCACCACCCGCAGGGGCATGACAAGCATCCTGGGGGCATGGCATGCTGCCTGCGGGGGTGTGGCACCCAGCACGGGTGGGGGCAGCCACGATGGCACCCCACAAGGATCACCCTGCCAGGGGTGGTGAGCTCCCCCTGCACTCCACTTCCACTGCCAGTGGCGGGGATTGCTCTCATCCCGCAGAGGCATGGGGGAGAGTTGCGTGCAAGCCAACCATATGGCTGGCGGGCACGCAGCTTCCCTCCCAAGCCTCTGAGGGGATTGCTGTCCTCCCGCAGCAGCATGGGGGAGAGTTGTCAGCCCACCAACCTGGTAGTGTGCAGCTCCCCCCCCCCCCCCCCCGCATGCTACTATCTATGTATAGGACAACCTTGTCTAATACACAGAAGAATATGGTAATTTAGGGGCGCTGGGCAGATCTTTGCACCCCGGCACCACATATGCTAAAGACGGCCCTGCGTGATTCCTTTGTTTAGCGTCAGACAGAGAACCTAATAATCTGGGTATTGTGCTATGTGCTGATTCTCTTGGGAATATCTTGGATATGAGGGTAGGCAGTGGGGGCAGGGGTGAATCCTCACAGCTGCCAACATTGTTGTACTACCCTTGGGGTGTTTGGCTGCAGGGGCTGTTCTCCTGCATTCAACATTTACTACTATAAGATTGCGGTGAGACCCACTTCTGAGAAACTGTTGGAGAATTTGTCCTTTCCCCGAAGAAACCTGGTGAAAAAGTTCTCTCTCCAATTTCTCTCCCAGGAAATAAGGTGGAAAATTTTGAGAAGCCATTTGCAAACAGTTCTATTGAGTTCTGTTAACAGTGCCGGGTTTACTGATGGTTACCCTGAAGGCTGCTTTTAATGTAATAATTCTATCAGTAAATAAGACGGGACATTTGTGGTAGGATTCAGATTTTACAGGAAATTTTTGCTTAAGAGGGGAGAAGATTGAAAATATGTGAATGAAGAGCTGAAACAGCAAAACAACACTTTCCACTGTTGCTTCTCCTAAACCTGACTTCAGTTATCAAATAATTAAGCTAAGATGAAATTCACGCAACAGCCTGAGAGTCTGTGAATCACTGAGCCATGTTCTTGGTAAGTTTGCCGATTGCCTGGGAAGCTAAAGCATCTCTTGAAGCAAAAGACAAGATGCTTTAAGGTTAATTGAACCAATAATCAAGGTTTCTGTCTGTAATTCCTGGGTGATGCAGTCAATTACTAAAATAAATCTGACAGCAGGGAGATGATAATTGCGTGCAATTACTCTGTAAAGACTCAATTATGTCAACAATTAATGGGTATTTCCCATTGTGGTGAAATCTATCAATTTTTAGGGTTTATTATCTTGATTATAAGAAGAAAAGGATTCAGCTCAAAGTTGTCAAGCTGTCTGGTATTGAGAAATCAGCTTGAAAAACAAGTTGAACCAACTTAGAGAAATGAAGGTTCATTTACATGATTTTCAGGGCAGTGAAATTGGAGCTGAGAGTGCATCTGAATAGTAAAGCTGCAGTCTGATAGATACACAACTACTGTAGGAGAGTAAGCCCCATTGAACCCAATGGCAGTTACTTCTGAGTACATGTGCAGATGATTGCACCATTACAGCACGATCTTAAAAGCAAATGCTATTCTAGGCTGCATCAACAGAAGTGTCCCGATCAAGGGAAGTAAGGGTACTACACTATTCTGCCTTGGTCAGACCACACCTGAAGTACTGTGTCCAGTTCTGGGTACCAAAGCTTCAGAAGGATATTGACAAGCTGGAACATGAGCAGAGAGCAACCAAGATGATCAGGGTCTGGAAACCAAGCCTTAGGTGGAACGTTTGACAGAGTTGGATATATTTAGCTTGGTAAAGAGGAGACTGAGAGGAGATATGATAGACATCTTCAACTATCTCAAGGGCTGTCACATGGAAGATGGAGTGAGCTTGTTTTCTCCTGCTCTGGAGGGTAGAACTTGAACCAGCGGCTTCAAGTTACAAGAACAGAGATATTGACTCAACCTCTAGATTCTATAAGACCTTTCTGACAGTAAGAGCTGCTCGACAGTGGAACAGACTCCATCGGGAGGTGTAGATTCTCCTTCCTTGGAGGTTTTTAAGCAGAGGTTGGGTGACCACCTGTCATGGATGCTTTAGTTGTGATTCCTGCGTTGCAGGGGGTTGGACCCTTGGGATCCCCTCCAACTCTGCAATTCTATGAGTCTATGTCTATTCAGAAGTAAGCCCCATTGAATTCAGTGGGACTTAATCTGTAGTCAGTAGGTCTAGGATTGCAAATTTATTGTTTTACTGGGAACCAGCTCCCTGTATTGTTCGCCAGGTAAGTGCCACTGCAGAAAATATTCCAGCTTGCTTAAATTTGCTGAAATAGAAACTTCTTTAGCAGGTGTCACAGCGAGACAGTGAAAGTACCTGCCTAATATTAGTGGGTATGGAGCGCCAAAATGCAGGTGTTGTCATGCGGAAGGATCAGTTCCTTGCAAATTCAGAATGAAAGTTATGTGGCACTTTTAAAAGTGCCAGTTTCACAGATTGTCTCGCCCTTTCTCTGTTGGTCCCCAATGCCTTCTCCTCTGGAAGATCCCCCAGAGCATTTTGGAACCTGTCAGGCTCCATCAGGCTTCAAGGCTGGTCCATCTGAATGGGAGCACCACCACTGCAGGGTGGAGGAGCAGCCACCAGTTACTTGCACTGTGCAGGTTCATTGCTGGAAACAGCAGCAGGCAGGGTGTGTGTGTGTGTGAGAGAGAGAGAGTGAGAGAGAGAGAAGTTTTACAGGCAAGCTGATACTTGCTGGTGCCATTGATGTAGTATTGAGGATCTCCCCAGGCAAGCTGTTTTTGTTTTTTTAAACTTTGGAAGCCTGTCTGCTTCTTTATCCTCAAGATACATAGCTACAAAAACAAGCAAACAAGCAAACAGATATTACCATAACCCAGTAAAGGGGCAACCCACAAAGCTTCATTCTGATCAGAAAGCACAGCGAGCCAAGTGCTCCCACCCTTTTGACACAATATGGTTTGTTGGAGGTGCCCTTCGCTAGAAAGAGCCATTCTTTCCTCCCAGCTCATTTGAATATGTTGTGTCTCTGCAGGCTTGTGTGAAATCAAAAGTGCCCCTTAATTGCTCTTGGCAATACTTGTTGCACCATTTCTTTCACTGCAAAAAGCCTTGCACTCCCTCTCTGCAGATGGTTGGACACATGGTGACTAATTCGCTCCTTACAGCTTTAGCGACAGTTATTTTTATGGCCATTTATTAAACAATTAAAAGTACCTATTCTGTATCTGTTACTAAGTGTTTTCATGAAACTACTGCTTTATCTGCAGAAATCGAGCTCAGGTACTTATCATTCTGTGTATTTATATTCCTCTAAGTAGCAATTCGTTTAAAAACATACCTGAAAATTGCTAAGCTAGTCGAACTGTTACAATGTGCTGGCAATTGGGGGGCCACTAGGGGGCGCATCGGAAGATGGCTGACAATAACATCTCTCCGACCCACACGAGGTAATTTGGAGGCTATGATGGGGGTAATTAGCCTCCTTAACCCCCCCCCCCCAGGATGGTGGTGGGGGACTGCCTTGCCTGCTGTGCCCTATACCACCCCCGAATTTGTGGGGGTGGGGGCACTAGGCACAAAGCCCTCCTGTGGGATTCCGGCACTCCTGGACGCCATCCCTGATCCGCGCCACTAGCTGCAAGAACTTCAAAAGAAACAATTTGGATGAAGCTAATTGCACATATTTCAACGAAGAAGGGGGAGTAAAGACTGCTGACAGAAGAGATCTCTGATAAAACAAGACAAGAATAAATCATGAGAAGATACGCTAAGATACGGTATGGCAAATGACTGATGGGGGAGGGGGGAAAACTTTCCTTTCTTTCCTTATGTGATTAAACAAGAATCCCCTCCCCTCACGAGTCATAAATGTTGTTTTAAGGACTTAAGCTGTGGATTTAAGACTGTGTGGAGATAAACTTTCGAACCAAAGCATGTTGTAAGAAGAGCCTGGAATGTACACGAGCTCTGGAATGATGCAGTTAAAATTGCCGTCGCCATATTGGGAAGTTCTGTCGGAGGTTTTGAGTCTGGGAGGAGAAATAGAGAAATAGAGCTGCTTCTATACTGTGGGTGAAACTCCTCAGAGGGACTCAAGAGCAACAGTTTTGTGAGATAATGATGGAAAGAGCGATGTTATCTATGAAGGTGATGATATATGAAAACCATCTCGATTTGAGGATTGGAAGAACGGAAAAATTCACACAGGATTAATATTGGTGTTTATCGGCTTAAGGAGACTATCAGAAGAGATCATAAAGAAAAAAGAGAAAATATATGAACAAGATGTGATGTGGAAACAGCAAGATAAGACTGGATAGAATTATGAACTTTGTTTGGACTGATTTGGTCTGATTTGGACATTAATGCAGTAGCAAGAAGATGATCAGAATCCCCCTTCGGATCTTGAAATATGGGTCCCCCCAACAAAATTTAAAATTCGGCTTTGTAATTCGGAACTTATGTGATGTGATTTAATTTGATTTGATTGGCCAGTTAATAAAACTTATTTAAAAAAACAACAACAATGTGCTGGCAATTTACCATAAATCACAAGCCCTGGCTAATTGTTCCTAATAAACACATTCACTTAATCCAAGCTCAGTGTGGAACAAAGATAAGATTTAGTAAATGAATCACCTGGAAGCCCTTTGAAATCAGGTTGCCCAACACTATGATAGTGATACATATACAGTATTGTAGTGAGCACATTCACACAAAAGACTCCTCTCTGTGACCTAGACCTAATAAGAGAACACATAATAATAATAATAATAATAATAATAATAATAATAATAATAATAATAATAATAATTTTATTATTTATACCCCGCCCTCTGGGCAACTTACAACATATCTAAAAACATAATAAAAACATCAATACTTTAAATGTTCCCTAAAAAGGCTGCCTTCAGATGTCTTCTAAAAGTCAGATAGTTGTTTATTTCCTTGACATCTGATGGGAGTGTGTTCCACAGGGAGGGTGCCACTACCGAGAAGGTCCTCTGTTTTCTCCATTTCTTCCAGCATTTTGCCAAAGGAAATAGGTACGTCCTAAGGAAAAGTGGGTCATTCTGGAATCAAATCAGAAACTGGGACAGCTTTTGTAAATCCGGGACTGTGCCTGGGGAAAAAACAGGGACACTTGGAGGGCCTGGGATTGCATCTAGATTAGAGGGTGTTCACATGCCATGGCTAATCTTTTTTTTTTTTTTTTGAAATTTTTTTATTAGTTTTACAAAATATTTTAAACAATACAAACAAATAAAAAGACATACAAACATGTATAATTTCATAACATTTTTTTTCGTATCCCTCACTTCTCAGACTCCCCCAAACCTCCCCTTCCTACATCCCAGTTTCCAAAATTATTTCAGCAAATTCTAAATAGTTTTATCAAATATATTCCTTCTTATTCTTTTCTTTAACTTAATCTTATGTCGCTGTAATCTCCTTTTCTTTCTCAAAACCTCGACATTTTAGCATTCATCAATTTTATAATAGTTCTTAAGATAGATTTTAAATTTCTTCCAATCTTCTTCCGCCGTCTCTTTCCCCTGATCACGGATTCTGCCAGTCATCTCAGCCAGTGTCATATAGTCCATCACCTTCATCTGCCACTCTTCCAGGGTGGGTAGATCTTGTGTCTTCCAATACTTTGCGATGAGTATTCTTGCTGCTGTTGTAGCATACATAAAGAAAGTTCTGTCTTTCTTTAACACCAATTGGCCGACAATACCCAGGAGAAAGGCCTCTGGTTTCTTAGGGAAGGTACACATGCCATGGCTAATCTTGCTGGAAGTGGGGAAGGTTTCTGGGCTGATTGAAAGAGATAATAGAATCACAGAATTGCATCGTTGGAAGGGACCCCGAGCCAAGTCCTGTAACACAACAGCAAGACTTCGAGCTTCTATCACCCTGACTTTGCAGGTCCTATGTAAGACACATGCCTGGCACCACTGAAGATTGTTTTTGCACACTAGGCAAAACCAGTTTTACTTATCCAGGTGTTTGGTCCTTTAATTGGGTGGGTAAGTACCTACGCCTGCAGCTTCTTTGTTGTGTGCTCGTCCTTTTCTATTTATTTGGGTGAGCACTTTAGGGTACAGGTTTTTAAATAGACATTTGCAGTGAAATTATTTACAGTGAGAAATTATCCAATAGTCCAATTCTGTGAATTCACAACAAGGGCCATCCAAGAGAAGGAGCATCCCAGGAAGGAATAAAAATATACCTGCCCAACTCCGAAGAATGACTAACATCAAACAGCTATGGTGTCTAGATAATGACATAAGAAGAACCTGCTGGGTCTGGCCAATGGTCCATGAAGAAGAAGAAGAAGAAGAAGAAGAGGAGGAGGAGGAGGAGGAGGAGGAGGAGGAGAGTTTGGATTTGATATCCCACTTTATCACTACCTGAAGGAGTCTCAAAGCGGCTAACATTCTCCTTTCCCTTCCTCCCCCACAACAAACACTCTGTGAGGTGAGTGGGGCTGAGAGACTTCAGAGAAGTGTGACTGGCCCAAGGTCACCCAGCAGCTGCATGTGGAGGAGCGGAGACGCGAACCCGGTTCCCCAGATTACGAGACTACCGCTCTTAACCACTACACCACACTGTCTGGGATCCTGTTATTACAGCAGCTAATCAGATGCATATAGAAACCTGCAAGCAGAACCTGAGCAAAAGAGCACTCTCCTTTTTCATGGTTTTCAGTACATGAAGATTTAGCATGGTCTAACATTCACCCTGAATGTCACTTATAACAAAATTGGATGTTTCTGTTTGAGTAAAAAGAGCATTTTTCATTTCTTATTACCGAAATGGATCAGAAACAAATTCTTAGGTTGCAGGCAGCTAATTAAAATTAGCACTCACAATTAGCCAACTAAATATTTTTGCTGTTTAATCTGTATTCATCAATATTTATATATATATATATATTTGTGGGTTTCATCTACAATTTGCAGACCTCTTGGGAAACACTTTTGATTAAGCAGTTTATTTAGGGAGAAGAGTTATACCATTTGCAGCCCTAATAATTGCATGTTCCTGCTGCCTCTCAGGTAAGTAAGCAGGTCAAAAGTTCATAATTTACTTGTGTCTGGTTTATATTGAAAAGGCACATCTTCTACGACACAGCACAAGAGACAACTGCAAGAAAGAACATGGAATTCCAAAACGTCTTCGCTTCAAACCAGGTACTAGTTGCTGCCCTGTTGCATCCCCTGACACTGTTGGATTTAGGAAGCAGTGACCTGCTGTGTAATGAAAGATTAGGGTGGGAATTACAACAGTGAGGAAAGGTCCCCGCTGTTAAGAAAAAGAGCAGAAGATCCTGCTGTGTCTGGTGGAACCGAAGAACCAACCAGAAGGATTCCTGATGGGGAGTCAATAGAGGAGAGAAATTAATTGTCAGTGCCAAAGAGACTCCCAAGAGGTACCTTGGGGAAGAGGAGGGAGGGAGATGGAATAAGAATTGATTGGAACATATTGTTTCAAAGAGGAAGCAATTCAGGAGACCACAGCAGGCTCATTTGTACTCAATAGGTCCCAAAGACAGGCAATAAGAAGGCTGTTATGGCTTTTCTTTGCTGAAGAGTAGATTTGTAACCAGTAGTAGCAACAGAGATTTATGGAACAGCTTGCAATGATAGCCCATTGTCACATTATAGGGGCTCTTCTGCTGTTGTTCAATAAACAATTATTGTTTTTTCTTTCTTAATTATTGTTGACTATGAGCTGTTATATATGGGCTTCTTTATGCAGGTATGATGTAATGGTGAAAAATACCAAGGCCTCATCCGTGCTTTAGATGTATATCGAGCTTATACCGCTTTAACAGTCATGGTTTCTCCAAAGAACCGTGGGAACTATAATTTGTCAAGAGTGCTACAGCACTACAATTCCAAGAGTTCCCTGGGAAAAGGAATTGTGTTAAACTAATTTAAGTCTATGATATGGATATACCCCAAAGCTGTCATGTGACACTGCTATATGAAACTGCAATAACTATCATTTTGGTATACTTGTCAGATTCTTCCTAGGCTCTTCATGTGTCTAAAGATGTCTTTTATATATTAAACAGTGCAGTCAACAGAGAGCTGACTAACAGCATTTGAAATATATTCATACTTTTAGGTGTCCAAATCTGAGGAGTAGACCCCAAAATGTAATGAGTCGCCTAATAATTTTATTGGGCATTCAGCATCATCTTCCTGTTCCTGCTCCACTTTAAAAACAAAGCAGGGAAACTGCTTTGCACCATGGCATTTCAGGAAAGCTTTTCCTAATGTGTTGAAGAGAGTCTTGAAATAAATGACATGAAACTGTCAAGGCAAATTCGGCAGAGCCATTCTCGATGCCTCAGAAGCAATTGCTTCTTCAGCAAAAATCAAAACAATAGGAAAAAAGAAAACCACAGACAAACCCCAAACTGCAACACATCCCTGTCCCTTCATGAGAAAAGAGGTCAGCTGTATAAATCATGTTATTGCTATTATACGTTCGTTCAGCACTTGGGCTACATCAATGTGCATTTCAGTGTTTAGCTTATTCAGCCTAGCAAATCTCCTCAGTTTTTGACTGACAGATGGAAAACTGACTGCTCTTACACAGTGTATGTTGGAAACCACCACCATCCTAATGTTAATGCTTAATGCTGTCATTCTGAAGTTCCTTCCATGATGGAGAAGAAAAGAGAAAAGACACCCATTGCCATCCAAGCAAGTTGACATGATAAGAAATGTTTTACATTCCAAATTACAAGCTGTGGTTTCTTAATGGGACTATTTTGATAATGATTTGCTAAACTACAGTTCACTAGCTCTCTAGGCAGTATAAGAGCAAGTGAACTGCACATGGTGCTGGCATAGTTTCGCTTTTGCAGCTTGAGTGTTAAACTGACCAACCTGCCATTTTGCTTACTCTTTGTGGAGTCTCTGCAATGGTTAAACTGGTAGCAGTGCCAGAGGTTCCTCTGGGGATGTACCAAAAGTGTGTTTCTTTATCCCAATCCTAGGGGCAACACATAGCACATAGTAAAATGTAATCTGGTAAGAATGCTATCTCCTTTAGCAGTCTCCAGGTGTTTTTCAACGTTGACGGTAAACAGTTGAGAGACGGCATAGGGAATTACTAGCTACTCTCTCTCTCTTTCTCTCTCTCTCTCTCCAGAGCCTTTTGTGTCCGTGGAGGCTCCTCATACATTTGAGAACACCATGCAACCTACACTGTAAAACCCCAATGTGTTTGCTCTCACCGTGTAACAAGGGCACCAGCTTGAATAAAGTATTGGGTGTGTGGGTGGGTGAGTGGGTGTGACTGAAGACGCACACTGGGATGCATGAGAGACCAGGAGGCACCAGGGGCAGAGCTGAGTGCAGCAGCAGCTGGGAAGGCACTGGACCTCAGCGGCAGTTCCTTCATCCTTTTATACACAGCCCTCTCTTTCCACCACTGCCCACTGTCCCTTTTGCCCAATCCAGCAGTGAGGGAGAGGAAGAGAGACCCCCTTCACTTGCGTGCAGGTTTGGTGCAGCCATTGTTCTCTAGCCCCAAAGGACAGGCCCCACCAAATATTTTAATGTGGATGCTGAAGGGACCTGGTGTCAGGAATGAACCAGCTCCCAGTGAAGGTTTGCAGACAACTGAAGGAAGCAGCCAGGAACAGAGAGGGTTAACTGGCATGCAGGATGAACATCAGCTAGTGCCAACTCCCTCACACCTTGGAATACCGGTTGATAAGGGAATGACTGAGAGTGGGCAGGAACCCAGCCAAAGCTCTTGGGAAGTTCAAACAGGTGTGAACTGAGAAGGAAGTAGCCTTTCAGAATGGCAAGAGATTGGAGCTGATCCGATCCCTCCTAAGATTCGGCTAAGGGGAGGGCTGTTAGACCGGAAACAAAGCAAGTGACACAAAGTGCGAAAGTTCAATATCTTCTGTAAAAACTGGAAGGAGTCTTCAGAAGGGTCATCTTGATTGTTGATGCTGGAGGCTGTGTTAGAGCCGTCCAGAGCTATCTGTTTGTTTTGACAACAAATAATCCTTTTTAATTAACTACACTTACTGTGTGATGAGAAGGTCGGCGGTTCAAATCCCCGCGACGTGGTGAGCTCCAGTTGCTCGGTCCCTGCTCCTGCCCACTTAGCAGTTCAAAAGCACGTAAAGTGCAAGTAGATAAATAGGTACCACTCCGATGGGAAGGTAAACAGCGTTTCCGTGCACTGTTCTGGTTCGCCGAAGCGGCTTAGTCATGCTGGCCACATGACCCGGAAGCTGTATGCCAGTTCCCTCAGCCAGTAAAGCAAGATGAGTGCCGCAAACCCAGAGTCGTTCGTGACTGGACCTAATGGTCAGGGGTCCCTTTACATTTACCTTTACTGTGTGATCAAGCCAGGGACTGGACCCATGACACCTGGGCTCCTTAGAGTTGGCAGCCCCTATGATTTTATGGTCCCCCACCCCTGTACTAGTTTTGGAGAACTTGAAAGCTTTCTCACTATTTTGTGACTTTTTGGACACAGCAATCCTCCCGAATTCCAGTTACTGGAAATTGCAGTGGGGGTTGTGTGTGTGTTCCTTTGCTCAAATCCTGCTAGTGGGTTTCCCATAGGCATCTGGTTGGCCACTGCCCACTGTGAGAACAGGATGATGGATGAGATGGGCCCTTGGCACAGTGCACCAGGCTCTTCTTATGTTCTTATATTTGGCTTGGTCCTAAGAAAGGTAACGCCTAACAGTGGATTTTGGATTCCACTCCCCACCACCACCTTAATGAACCAATATGTCTGCTTCCCCTCTGATCAACCCCCATTTCTGTTTCCTGAATATGTACAGTGTCAATCCGTCTATCTGCACCATCCCTGTGCATTGCTGTTGCAGGACACCTTGAAGTACTAGCCAGTCTGGGCTGGATGATTAGGGTGTTAGCAACCAATATTTATTTATAGGATAATAAATGTGCATCACATACATCACTTTCGTTTATCCTTTGTGCAGTGGGTTGGAGAACAAACATCATCAGCACCTATACTTCCCAAGAGTCATATCTCCATTATTCAGCTGCAGTTCTATCTGCGATACTAAACATTATTCTCCGGACGATGATTTCTCTGTTGTGTCACAACATCATTTCTTTTCTTGGAGGACATCCCTATTTCCTTTGCTATGTTTTAAGTACATACAGGAGAGAAAGAGAGAGAGACTGATGGGTTCTGGGAGTAAAATGGTTCACTTGTATGCTACTACTGGCAGTAAAAATGGATTTGATAGGCAGCGACATTCCAAAACCTTCATATGGAAACGAGATTCGAGTCATGTCAATCATTTACTTTTCAGCAATTCTAAATGTGCCAGCATCAAACAGCGACATCCATCTACCCCAGTACAGAAATGGTAGCATCAATATGACTGTTCCTCCTAGATAAAGGTGAAGTGTATATCACAAAGGAGCACATCAGAAGCGGAAGAAAACTAGATCACATAGTCAACGGCATCCATTCTCAATGTGAATATCCACAGGGGAGAAATATAACGAGGACCCAAATGAATGACATCCTTCTGAATCAAGGAGAAAGGGGCAAGCTACATCAGCAACAAAAGCCCCTGCCATAGGATCAGACTTCTGGGGATCACGAGACAGAAAGATGCATTCACAATACATATATCAAATTAACTATGATGTGTCAGAAAAGAAAGCAGAATTTCCTGGATGTTTTTTGTCAAATGTAGCATGAATTTACCAAGGTTAGAGGTGTTGGGTTTTTTGGAAATTAAGCCAGCACAAACCTCGCTTTTTTTTTCTATGCAGGAAATTCAGGACGGAAATGGAAATTTTATTTACGGTGGGATAGATTTATTATGCATTAGTCACTTCATTATGCAATAGTTTGACATCAGAAACAATCCATAAAATACAGCTCACTACTTATTTATCTATTTCTATAACACTTCCAATATAATCCATACATGACACCTTAATCTCGTCCATTCTAACAGCAACCGTGTCAGGAACATTGATGTTATTACCATTTTACAGGTGAGAAATAGAAGATGAGATGAGACAAGTTGGCCAAGGCTTCTGATTCACACCTGCAGCCTTCTTGCTTTTCCAGCCAAAGAGATGATCATGCAGCCAGTGCTCCCCCCCCCCCACACTTCTAAATAGAACTGATCACTAGTTAAGTGACTTGCAGATGAGAATGAGGTACCGTATTTTTCGTTCTATAGGACGCACTTTTTCCCCTCCAAAAATTAAGGGGAAATGTGTGTGCCTCCTATGGAGCGAATGCAGGCTCCTTGGCTTCAGCAATAGCAACGTGAAGCCTCCGAAGCACAGAGGGAGCGCTCCCTCCACGCTCTGGAGGCTTCGCGTTGCTTTCGCTGAAGCCTGGAGAGCGAGAGGGGTCAGTGCGCACTGACCCCTCTCGCTCTCCAGACTTCAGGGATAGCCACCTGAAGCCTTCGCAGCACAGCGTGAGTTCCGGCTGCGCTCTGGAGGCTTCAGGTTCCTTTCACTGAAGCCAGGAGAGCAAGACTCTCCTGGCTTCAGCAGAGAGGGAGATCTGCACAGCGCCCCTTCAGCCAAGCAGGAGGAGAAATGGAAGGGGCTCCGTTTCTCCTGCCACTTCGCTGAAGGGGCGCTGAGCAGAGAGGGGAAGATTTTTTTCCCTGTTCTCCCCCTCTAAAACAAGGTGCGTCCTATGGCCCGGTGCGTCCTGTAGAGCGAAAAATACGGTACCTATGCCTCTTTTTCCAACAATAGGCTGTCTGTCCAGCGAATACATAAATACTGTGGGACGAAAACATTGTTACTGCTTAATATTTTGGGAGATGAAAAGGAAAACATAACATCAAAAGAACTGGTTACAGTGGTACCTCAAATTACAGATGCTTCAGGTTACAGACTCCGCTAACCCAGAAATAGTACCTCGGGTTAAGAACTTTGCTTCAGGATGAGAACAGAAATTGCACAACGGCAGCACGGCAGCAGCAGGAGGCCCCATGGGCTAAAGTGGTGCTTCAGGTTAAGAGCAGTTTCAGGTTAAGAATGGACCTCCAGAACGAATTAAGTTCTTAACCTGAGGTACCACTGTATTGGCATGGCGTTAGCGGCACTTTTCATTTTTGCTAGCCAATGGAAGACATCTCAGGACTTGGCATTGGATCACAGGTATCACTTGCTATGGAATATACCTATTATGGAGTGGGGTCATCACCCATCACCAGTTGCTGTTTGCTGTCATTTGACACTCTATGTTTGAGCTTGCTTCAAGGCAGACTTCTGTGGCATATCCAGTGGGGTGGAGGAGTGTGGCTCTTGTTCTCAGATGGGTCTTGATTGCATCCAGTCTCCTTTGCTTGGGTATATCTCCATTTAATAACCCTAGCCTCAGCAAAGCTTCTTATTTCTAAGAGTTCCAGGCCTCTGAACTCAGCACTGATATGAATTATGCTGTGCATCAGCATGCGCACTTCAGTGCTCATCCAGCCCCTCTGGGGCTAGCAGATTTTATGCACAGCTAGGTAGAGATGGATTGGGATTCATACGGTTGAATGTAGATTCAGAAACAATGTGTGCAAACTAAAGCAATTCTGCCAAGCTTAAAGCCCCATCGAAGTCAATGGAACTTAAGCACACAGTTGTGTATACAAGCTTTGTTGATCTCAGTGGACATTAGACAGGTCTTGCGTTTTCTGAATTGCGCTCATTATATTTTAGTTAACGTTATTTTGCTATGTCTCAATGGAGAAACAGAGTATTTCTGAATACCCAGGCTTTGTCTACCTCTCATTTTGATTCTGTTTGGCACTGTGTGTAATGTTCCTCATTTAATGCAGTCTTCCAGGGAAGAGGCAGGTAACGCTTACCAACTGCCCATCACCATAGGGCAAATTGATCTTCATGGGTGGAAATGTTATTGATTAATTCTTACTATAAATAACTGGGTGTTTTTGAAGCAGACATGCTCAGCATCATTGTATATTGACAAAATGTTCCTGTGATAGATAGCATACAAAATATGTTAGGCATGCATCCTTATCTGAAGGAATAGTGTTCATTAGCTTTTGTATTACAGAGGAGACAATTAATATTCAGCTCACAGAGAACTGCTGCACACCCAAGAGATTAATATTTGAATCCCTGGCTGATAGCCAGTGGGAGTGTGCCATGGGCATTATCTTTCTACAACACATTTAATACTTCCCCCGGAGGAGTTCATTCAACCAAGCATTGTATGTACAAGAAGTCCTAAATAACATGAACATAAAATTGCTGGCCTGAGAATTGTCTGCCTTTGTAAGAGCCTTTCCAATTAATCAGCTGTCAGTATTATGGGATGGTTCTAGACTGCCTGCAGTTCCCACTGCTGCAGAAGTCCAGCCTATTGGAGTCCTAACAGGCTGGCCAATCTTATAGTCAGATGTCATTCTTCAGCCCATGCTTAATTTATTTTTTTAATAGGCAACTGAAGGTCTTCCATCAATTCCTAAAATAACAGAGGCAGTAAAATTAGCTTTAAGCCCACCACCACCAAAAAGTCCCAAAGCACTGAAAAAGCTTTTGGTTGTCACCAAACTTTTATTTAGGTTTGATATAAAACAGTAATTATTAACCAGAGAGAGGAATCAGTCCTCTTAAGATATCCATGTGTCAGGTGACTACAAGCAACCAGGGCTGGGAGAGGAGCACGTGCAGGCAATGGGTCCTCGATCACCTCCGGAGCCAGAGCGGATTCAGCTGATGTCTGCTCCTGAGGATCCAGCACAGGTGGGGGCCCTTCAGATTCAAGCCCCTGCTCCAGCTCAGCTGGCCCTGGAGGCGGGGACTCCTGTGCAGGCTGGGATTCCTCCGGTTCAGCCTCTGAATCAGATTCCCAGGCCATCACACATCCACTTTTTATTCAGTATTTAACGAGAGAGGCTTTGGATAATGGCATTGTCCCAAGTGAATCTCCACCCCCCCTCCCACTCCCTCATGTGTCACCCCTACGGGTGCTGACAAGTCAAGTGCCCTCTGCCTTTGAGCTCTTTGCTCTCCTACATTCAAGGCTCGCCGGGTTCTGGGAAAGGGGACTGGTCTGGAATGCTTTCTAAAGACACTGTGTCCATCAGCTGTCGCCCCCCTAGTGCTTCCTGTTCCTCCTCCTCCTCTCCCATTATTTCCCAACTTTCTCCCTCATCTGTCTCCGGGCTGTGACCTCCTACAAACCACTGTTGTAAATCTGAACTGTCTTCCTCTTCTCTGGAAGGCTCAGTCTTCACCATTCCTCCTCTGCCCAGTCCCTGACACCATGGTTTGCTACTTTTCTGGGAATTAATGTGAGGAGCAGAGACCTGAAAGAAAGAAAAAAGTTCCTAAGCAAAATTAAGGGGCAATATATTGTCTCCACTCTTCTCCACCATTCTTTCCAACCCCAGAATGAATCCCCCTTCCTTCCCTTAATTTGATGGTGGGAGAAGCAGCAGGGAAGGTGAACAAGTGTATTCCTCCTAAAGAGCCCTTTGGATAACTATGTTTCTCATGGACCCCTGCTGTCAGTAGCAAGCATGATAGTTAATGGAAAGAAAAGGGGAAAACCCCAATCTTTCTCCCTGTTGCCATTCTCACTGAGGATGTAAGGAAAGACTGAGGAATAATAATAATAATAATAATAATAATAATAATAATAATAATAGTAATAATAATTTATACCTGATCACTGCAGATGGTGACAGCAGTCACAAAATTAAAAGACGCCTGCTTCTTGGGAGAAAAGCAATGACAAACCTAGACAGCATCTTAAAAAGCAGAGACATCACCTTGCCAAGAAAGGTCCGTATAGTTAAAGCTATGGTTTTCCCAGTAGTGATGTATGGAAGTGAGAGCTGGACCAAAAAGAAGGCTGATCGCCGAATAATTGATGCTTTTGAATTATGATGTTGGAGGAGACACTTGAGAGTCCCATGGACTGCAAGAAGATCAAACCTATCCATTCTTAAGGAAATCAGCCCTGAGTGCTCACTGGAAGGACAGATCCTGAAGCTGAGGCTCCAATACTTTGGCCACCTCATGAGAAGAGAAGACTCCCTGGAAAAGACCCTGATGTTGGGAAAGATGGAGGGCACAAGGAGAAGGGGACGACAGAGGACGAGATAGTTGGACAGTGTTCTCGAAGCTACTAACATGAGTCTGACCAAACTGCGGGAGGCAGTGGAAGACAGGAGTGCCTGGTGTGCTCTGGTCCATGGGGTCACGAAGAGTCGGACACAACTAAACGACTAAACAACTACAACAATACCCCACCCATCTGGCTGGGTTTCCTAAGCCACTCTGGGTGGCTCCCAACAGAAGATGATGATGATGATGATGATGATGATGATGATGATGATGATAAAATATCAGACATTAATAATTTCCCTAAATAGGGCTGCCTTCAGATGTCTTCTAAAAGTCAGATAGTTGTTTATTTCCTTGACTTCTGGTGGGAGGCTGTTCCATAGGAAGAGTTTACTTGGTGAGTGGGATGGTTTGAGTGTATGGGGCGAGGGTTGGGAAGCCAGGAATGTTGGTGGATGGATGCAGAAGGGAAGGCAGGACTTATCCCCCCCAAAAAAATCCAAAGAGTGGGGAAATCAGCTTTCTTCAGTTTTAATGTGTGTGTTTTTAAACAACCCCCTCAAAGTTATTTCTGAGACAGGCTCAGGACCACTTTGCCTGCATGTCAACGAAAAGCATGAGGGAGAAAGAACACAATGTCCCTGGTAGAGAGCAAGGTGGAAGGCCCATGTGCAGTATGATGCAGTCATAAAGAATATATTTTTATAGACTGATTAGGTTAGACTGACTGTAGGAAGAGGAAAATTGCAAGTGGGACTACAACATACTGTGACTGCAAAGCAATAGCCACTTTTCTTTTTGAACCTATAAATGCCAGCTTGTTGATAACACTAATCAAAAATCTTGGGTCCCGTGTAATGTGGAGAACAGATTTTAAAAAAATGAAAATTTAAATACTGAAGTCCAAATATCTACATTTTCTTCTCTATGTGACATTGGCATTTGTTCCAGTTTATTATTTCTCTATATTTACATTTCCTTTCCTTTCCTTACATTCATTTGCAAGTATGTAGCATTGATTTCTGCATCGATCAGAACATAGTCCAGATATCTACAAGGCCTCCTCCAACTCTGTAATTGATACTTTGCTACCGTAACTACAGAGGAATTCATTTTAAAATGTTTGAATGGTGACAAAGCTCTTAGCAATACCCAGCTTTCTCAAAAGATATGATAGTGTTGAGTAGAAAAGAAAGCATTTGTAATTCCCCCGGTATAACTAATTGATTAGTTTACTAATGTAAGATCTAAAATGTAAACTTGAATTGGAATAATGATGGCACAGTTGAAAACAACATAATCTTTTCATTCAGCTGCACTTAAAATGAGTCTTCAAACAATGAATGATTTGTCTCTGGTATTTGTTCAGAGAAACTGTTATCATCATTAACTAGCCTCAAATATCTTCTGCACTGTGATACTGGCATGCTCATTTTTAATTGGTTAATTAGTCAAGCAAAAAGCAAGAGAGTCAATCAATTAAAACTTATTAAGCTAAATAAGAAATCTGTTCTATGTGCAGACATTTCTGACGGTTTATAGGATTAAAGCTTTCTGAAATCTCATGCAGGGTCCTGAAACACGTTCCGTCCAAGAGAAAGCAGTAAGCATGCATATATAATCTCCTATTTCTGTTTGACATGTTGTCTGGCAAATGCCACAAGGCCCTCACATATCTCTGAGAAGTTGTAGAGGTGTCTAGTGCAGCCTAGGTATAATGTTATATTGCAGTATTTCAGGTTAGCAACCATCCTCAGCAGACATAAAAGTTTTATCTGTTACAGTATATTAAGTCAATTTTAAAGCATATGTTTCCCAAGTTTCTTTTTGTTCTGTTTGCCAGAGATGCTAGGGATTTTTATTATGTTTGTTATTTGGGGGAAACTCTCCCTCCCTCCCTCTCAGATAGATATACTGATTACTTTACAGCACCTACTGCATGAATTTTAGTGAAGTCAAGTAAACAGCTGAAATATAAAAATAGATGTACCTTTAAAATTCATGACCTAGTACATCACTAGAAATAACATTACCAAATCTTTCAACAAAGGCATCATTACATAGATTGGGAATGAGTGGATTTCACTCCAGATTGCAAGTCACTCAGAATCTAACTTGGTTGTGTAGATATGTGACTTGGAAGGCCACCCAACCATAATGTGTTAGTTGTTGTAACCCACCTTGGAACCTTCGGGTGAAGGGTGGGTAATAACTTACAATAATCATTTTTGCTTGGAGTATCTGACCAGCATGCATGATCTTATCGACGATGAAATTCACTTTCAGAAAACCTCTCCAATGAATAATTTTCATATAACTTTTTTTTTTTTTTTTTTGCAAAAGGAAGTACTATTGGGAATGCACATCTGCTTGAAGCACAGGGTGTTTGAGGAGCGGGCAGTCGTAGGGAAACCGAAAAGCTTATTTACTATTGTACTACCAGCTTTACTGTATGCTTGTGAAACATGGACCACTTATGAATGTCAACTCTTCAAAAGATTCCATCAATGGTGTCTTTGAGAAATTGTACACATTGCTTGGGAAGACAGGCAAATTAATGCCAGTGTATTGGAAGAAGCAAATATCACCAGTGTAGAAGCAATGATTCTTCAACATCAACTTTGTTGGACTGGTCATGCGGTTTGAATGCCTGCCTGATTATCATCTTCCAACGCAACTGCTCTATTCCCAACTTAAGAATGGAAGGTGTAATGCCGGTGGACAGCAAAACAGGTTTAAAGATGCTCTCAAAGCAAATGAAAAAAAGTAGTATAAACACCCACAACTGGGAAACACTGGGCTGCGAGCACTCCAACTGGAGAATGGCATCTACCAAAGGAATCATGGACTTTGAAGAAACACAAACTCAGGCTGAAAGGGAGAAACAAGCTGAGAGGAAGGCCTGTTTGGCGAACCTTCACCGAGATCAACTCCCACCCAGAAACCTATGTCTCCACTGTGGAAGGATGTGTGGATCCAGAACTGGCCTCCACAGTCATGGACACACCGTTAAGACCGTGTTCATCGAAGACGATCTTACTCAGCTACAAGTCATCACCAAAGAAGAAGAAAAGCACACTAAATGTAACAAGGGAAAGGCAATGTGAGATCCAGTTCTGCTTCTAATCTGCATGTAAGTCTATAAAAGAAATGTATGTCTGCATGACGCCATATTTTATACGGCCCAAGAAACAGAAAATTTGCTCAAGAGGTCAATATCTCATGCAGAATTGGAAGGAATGTAAAGGAGAATAGAAAAACATTCAAGACACATTTCCCCCCCAACACCAGCACAGCAACAAAATGGTGCCAACCAAGCCCTAGTTGGGTGTTCACACTAATACAATTACAATTGTGTGAGGTGGAGCTAACTGGACTGACAGATGGATCATATTCCAGCACTGGCACCAGGGCAGCATCTGTCGCTACCTGTGGGCAGCAGGCTTGCTTAAGAGGTGCTGTGCAAGTCATGCAGCACAGAGTCTGGCCTTTAAAAGACACCTCAGTCGTCCATACCTGTCTGAGGCTACCTCATCCTGCATCATGGCAGGGCTGCCCTAAAGACAGGGAGTGTCTGCTAAGCTAAGAAACTGGTTCCAGTGAAAGAATCCTAATGGGAATGGGGAATCCATTTTAGCAAGATGGAATGAACTTAAGGGCATGCCAAACCGCTGATTGGCTTAGTGGCCACTTTTACATCTAAGCTAGGAAATCTGTTCTTTCTTGTATCAATTAGTTGCTTTTGTCAGATTAGATTGAATGTCATGGGCATATTGGTTCTGAGATCAACATATGTGATACTCCAATTGCATTTAAATATACAATTAAATTATCACATTATGTTCCATTCCGAAACCGCAGAAGGATGATAATCCTGCTGGGATTTCTTTTTCTTTTTCCTTTTTGAAGAAAATCTGTTCAGATTTCTTAAGAACTGGCACTGAACCCACGTCCAATCAAACTGTTCAAGGGTTTGGGGTCATGACTGTTGCGACACAGCAGGTTGCTGCAGAGTTTAACGTAGCGTGCATAAGCGAGCCAGTTGGGAATATTCTCTCGAGATGATTTGCAAGATCTTTTAAAAGAGCTATTTGAAAAGCCTAGAAGATCTCAGCACTATATATATTTTTCATTACTTTCCTGCTGTTTTGGCAATGTTTCCAAAGTGTCAGTGCATTCAAAACAATGACAACGGCGACCGTGGAGAGGAAACGATGAAATAGTGCAGGGGAATGGCTGCTCTAGGCAAAATTAAAATCGTTCTCAATTAATTGTAGAATCAATTATTAAAGAATCCCCAGCAATCGTCACTGGTATACCCAATTGTTTTCCGGCTTTTCTTTTCTTTTTTAATGCCACCGTACAATTTTCAGGGGTTTTGTGTTAATCGTTATTTTCATCCTTAAACCTTTTGCATTATTCATATTGTCTGCTCTGTGAGTTCCCTCCTCCCCCAGCACTGAGTGAGGTCAGGAATGGGAACCTGTAGTGTATGACCAGATAACGTGATTTCAGGTTTGCGTTTATTTATTCTTATTGACTACTCACTCAGGTCATTGCTTTTTTAAAAAAATAAAAATACATCTTTGCTTCAGTCTTAGTTTCCATACTCAGTGGAGTGGACCACCAATGACATAAGCTTTATTCGTTTGTGGAATACTGCTTCAAAGCATCAAATCCCCATAAATATGGGTAGAACTCAAAGGCTTTAATCCATACAGCTGTCAATTTTCATTGTTCTTTCTTTCCCGGATAGCAGAGATGGGGTTTGACTTGGCAATGAGGGCTGAGGTTTCTTCTTAGTTTGCTAGTTTGACTTGATTTTGAAAGCAACATTTCTGAGCATTCAGAAGCTTTAGGTTGCAGTCCTATGTACACTTACACGGAAATAATAACCTCAATTGAACTCTGTGGGTCTTACTTCTCAGTTGACATGCATAGAATTGCACTGCTTATATCATTTGTTTTTTAAAATGCACCAGCCATTATTCTGATAGCTTGCTGTCCAGTGATGCCCTGGTGCAAAATATCCTATGCCTCAAGAATCCCCACATTTTATTGCAAACCTGCAAAGATGAGGAGGAGGCTTATAAGAATTTTCTTGCTAGATGATTCCAAAGGCCACCTAGCCTAGTCCATGTCTCTGACAATGAGCAATCATGGCTTTCAATAGAAAATGAATAAGTATGTTTACCTGTCATCCCCACAACATCTAAATGGCAAGAGCATTCCTTCCAAATGGCAAGAATACTACGTCGAACAACCAGATACAAAAGAGAAAAGTGCTTCTCTGTATTTAAATACGATAGAATTGAGGAGTTCACACCTGTAAGATACTGGCTTGGAAGATCAGAGTTCTCTGTTAACTTGGAAACCTCAATGGATACATAAGACTCCCTGCTGCAGAAGTTCACCACAACCACGTGAAGAGTTGGGAGGGTTCATGCAACAACATACATCTGTGTACATGATGACGCCCATCAAAGGCTAGAATTCCCGATCCAAGTGAGGATTCTAGCTATGTTCAGTTTACACAGTTATAATCTCCCTGCAGGCGTTCATGCTCATTGTTCTTCAGAGAAAGAAGAAGTTGGTCCAGTGTGCAGAAACCTGGGGTCCTACAAGGCCTTAGCCCTCATTCCTTTAAACACTGAAACAGTTAGCAACCCCTGTTCTCCGTAAAGTGCCCTTTTGAATTAATTTAGTCAGAAGGATAGGCTAGCAAAAACCCTGCTCCTGCTACAAAATAATTTCCCATGATCCAATTTTAGTTTTTCTGATGAATCTGGAAGAAAGGAAGACCCAAAGGGAAACACAAACCTGCCATATACAGAGCCAGCCCATGGATTAACCTAGTACAGTATGGTTATCAGGGTTGTGGGGTTTTTTTTGGGGGGGGGAGTGACTGTATGATGAGACCCTTCTAATTTCTGGATCCAACAAGTTTTAAAATCTAAGCAAGGATTCTAATTCCTGAAATAGCTGGGCTAGCTTCCTGGTGAGGTAATGGCTTGAGTATGGGTTGTTAAGGTAACAAAGGAAGTGGCTCTGTGCACAGGCAAATGAATGCCCCCCCTTCCCTCGACTGTCTGGTAGTTAGAAAGACAAAGGGCAGAGTTGAGAGTGGAGTTATGTGAGCTAGAAGCTGGAAACTGAAAGCAAGCTGGGAAGCAGACTAGGAAGCCAGAGAGACAGAGCCATGCCTTCATAGCTGTGGCTATGGTAGAAGCAAGACCCTCTTGGGGTGTTCATGCTGTGAACCCCTTCATTATATGCTCAGGTTGTATATTTGTATAAATAAACCATATATCATAAAGACACTACAGTCCCTGTTGTACCGCATTCCAAAGGAAGCATGAACCCTGGGTAAACACCTGGCTCCCCTGGAATCTCGCACCACTTGGAAATTGAGGTATCATGCAACAGTGGTTCTCCAGCAAGAGCATTTCAGAGCTCTACTGATCCTTTTCAGGAGGACATGCCAGGCACGGACAGTGTTTCATCTGCCATGGAGCTATGGTGCCTCTCCACCTAGGAGATTCAGTATCCTGTTGATAACTCAAGTATCTGCTGGATGTGTTCTGCGCCAAACATTTGGACATTAAAACCAAATGTGTTATCAATGAAGTGGAACTTCAGCAGGTAGAACTTTTCCTTTTCCCTCACAGCTATTAGTTGAACCGCAGTCCAGTCATGTGTGGCATCCAATCATCCCACTAGCACATGGGGAGTTCACTTATTTATATTTGTGATTAGCATTGTTCATCCAGATCCCCCAAACTGCACCCAGAATGGTATGCGACAAAATAGCAAAAGACCACAAAAACATTATAAACAGAGAAAATCCCACTGATATAAGGCAACAACAGGAAAAGTCTACAAATTCTAAAAGGTATGAAAGGCAACACTGAGGTTAAGGAAAGATTGATCTGTCTTAATGTTACAAACATCCATAAAGAATCTTTAAAACCTCCAATAAAATTGTTTCATAAAGAAACTTTTGGATCTGTGGTATCAGCTGAGCTATATGGTGGCTTACAACTGGATCGCCCATATTGTGTCAACAATTTCTATACAAATCACAGCAGATGCCTTGTGGTGGCATGGAAACACCTTGCCGTGGCAACAGGTCACGTGATGAGTCACCTTACATATGAAACTGCTGAATGTCTATAATCTGTGAGCTGACCCTCATTCTTTTTCTTTGGGGGATTGAATGGCATAACAAGGAAAACGAAAATGCTTGTTTACAAAGATATTGTGCTACCAACCTTACTGTATGCTTGTGAAACATGGACCACTTATAAACGCCATCTCCAACTCCTCAAAAGATTCCATCAACGGTGTCTCCGAAAATTTTTACACATGACTTGGGAAGACAGGCAAACTAATATCAGTGTACTGGAAGAAGCAAAGATCACCAGTGTTGAAGCAATGATTCTTCAACATCAACTTCATTGGACTGATCATGTTGTGCGGATGCCTGATGATCATCTTCCAAAGCAACTACTCTATTCCAAACTTAAAAATGGAAAGCGTAATGCTGGTGGTCAACAAAAGAGGTTTAAGGACAAGGCAAATCTAAAAAAAAAATGTAGTATAAACACTGACAACTGGGAAACACTGGCGTGCGAGAGCTCCAGTTGAAGAACAGCCTTTACCAAAGGTGTCATGGGCTTTGAAGACACTCGAACTCAGGACTCAAGGGAGAAATGTGCTAAGAGGAAGGCATGCTTGGCAAATCCACACCATGATCAACTCCCGCCCGGAAACCAGTGGAAGAATGTGTGGATCCAGAATTGGCCTCCACAGTCACTTACGGACTCATTGTTAAAACCGTGTTTATGGAAGACAATCTTATTTGGCTATGAGTGATCGCCAAAGAAGAAGACGTAGTCTAATTTCCATTAGCACGTTGTTTGCTTAAGAAGCAGGGGGGAAGGGAGTCAGGGGTCAGCCAAGGCATCAAAAGAAAGCTCTGACTTGCAAAGAAGATGGTTTTAAAGGTCTAAAGTTTCTCAGCTGAGATCATCTCCTTGAAATTGTCTCCATCAGCTTCCCACACACACCAATTTCAGTTTTATAACACCCCTCGCTGTGCTAGTCTTGGCAGGGAATTTGCCCATCTTGCAGAGCTGTGCATGAATAATTCATTTAAGTGTCATGCTGATTCTCAAAAGGTTGGCCTCTACTCCTTTTCCGAGTGTGCAGGAAGAAGTGTTTAATGGGATTCTCTCTAAACAATCCCAAATATAGTGTTGTGTGAGCTTAATGCGGCCTCCTCCTTTAAAAAGATTCTGGGCGATAACAGATTTAATGAAGGGAACAACTTAAAGCATATGGCTCCCTCTCCTCTCATTGCTCTGATACATTTCAGCACAGGGCAGGGATGGGAGATGGGGCATCTTAGGAAGGGATGGCATTTGGATCACACATATCTTCCCCAAAGCTCGATGCAAACATTATAGGTTGAAGCTGGTTACTGAGTTAACTTGTTGACTTTTGTTGTTTTATAGCAGAGTAGCAACAAGAGACGACTCTCCATGGCCTAAAAAAGGTTCCAAGATAAGCAGAAATATCACTTCCCGGAAAGCAAACAAACCCTATGGGCTTTTGCACATGCTTGCGTTGGCAATATAGAGGTTTATTTTTAAGGCATGTCGGATCTGCAATAATCCATCAATAGGCCCTTAGTTGGTGGCTGCATGTGCTTGGTCTGCAGTTAAGGCTCACTGCTGGCAGAAATGCTTTATACTTTCCCACATTTTGTGTTGCAGATCCCCAGTCGAATGTTGTATGCAAAATGCATACATTAGAGGAACGTGTGTGCATTAAGATGCATTATATGAGGGAAAATAACATGCAGAGGGGCATTACATTGGTTGAAATTGCTTGCAAAAATGGGTATATTAGGCAAAGCTGCATACTTCTTATGATAAATTTGCAATGGAGTGCTGATGAATCTTCATGATGATTTAAAACAAAAACAAATTTTTAAAAACCCCAAACCTCACACTGATGCAGAAATGTGGAAAAAACTGGAAAAATGAGAACTTAGAGGAACTGACATTGACAGATCTCTGCTACACACAAGGGGCCCTGTACTCCCACCACCATCATTCTCGCAATGGCTTCTGGGGAAAAGAGGAACATTTCTTAGATCTATGGAGACCCATTCCATGGACTAGTTGCCACTGGGACAAACTTCAGATCCCACATGCATACTTTGTGTGCACTGGGCTTTCAGGTAGCTCTGCAATGGGAACTCTGGGAATTTCTACCTCCACGAGGGGACTATAAGTCTCCTAACAACTCTCAGCACCCTTAACAAACTACAGTACCCAGGATTCTTTGGGAAAAGCAGTGACTGTTTAAAGCGGTATCACAGTGTTTTACATGTGTAATCCAGATGGTACCTGAATCCAACAGGCTTAAAGGATTACACAGTCATTACCGCAGAAATGTATTATTTCAACACCTTGGGCTCTTCCTCCGATTTCAGAATATCTGGTTTTTTGCAGGCATGTTGTCCAAACAGGAGAGCCTTATTAGTAACAATCAAAGGAAGTTGAGTTCTTTCACTGCACTGGCTCTTGTCCACCTCACCCTGAGTTGCCATTTAAGATGAAATTAATGTCGTGATTGCTCTCTCTAGAGACTTTAGAAGTGCACCCATTGTACTTTATAAAAAGTCACAGGGGATGATGTGTGACTAATGCTGTTTGCTTTGGCATTTCTTAAATAACTACAGTGTGTGTCAACCTTGTCTCTGTGAGGAGGGAAAATAGCTCCCAATTTCATACCACATCTTCCTTGAGGGGATGCTGTCTTAAAATTGCTATAATAGGGAGGATTATAGGTTCTGACTTCTTTGGCAGATCTTTCCCAGATAGCAATCCAATTTCCATATGCCATTTATAAGGAATAAGGAGGATGCAATGCATCTCAGACATAAAACAGACTTTGCATATTTAATATATCCAGTGCCACCTCATCACCGCACCCCCAACAAAGTTTTAAATACCATGCAAGGTTCACTTTCTTAAACTATTTCTTAATATCAAGTTTGAGCTACAGTTAACGTGAACATTTTTCCTGTGATTGTCTTGAAGTGTAGCCACCATAATTTTGGGTACAGCACAGCCACAAGGCCCAAATGAAACTTGGGAAACTAGTTTTTTGTCAGGACATGATTAGCTGTAGTCTTGGTCATGTTTTGCTTGGAGTTCACAAGGCTCTTCAAAATACAAACAAGTCAACCCTAGTACTTCAGGGGAGGGGGGCACAGTTTAGTGAAGGGACACATGTGTTGCATTCAGAAGGTTATCGATTGATTCATTGGCCTCTTTGAGGGAAACTGTCAGGTGATAGGGAAGTTTTCTGCCTAAAATACTGGAAAGAAGTTGCCAGATAAAGCAGAAGATATAGGAAACTGCATTATAGTGAGTCAGATCACTGGTCCACATAACTCAGTACAGTATTTACACCGACTGGAAAAAGCTCTCCAGGGTTTTTAGTCTGTCCCATCAGCATTTTAGTACAAATTTCTCCTTTTGTCTCTGTGTGCATGATATACACATGATATACACATTTTTTCAAAGCGATTTCCACTAATATAATGCATTTTCTTAAGTTGTTTTCAATAATATATGCATATTTATAACCCACTGAACCTTAGTATATGCATTTTTGCACACGTGATGTGGTTGGGCATCTGCAGCGCAAAATTTCGATAAATGTGAATTTCAAAGGATAGCTGTGTTTCAGTTCTGTTCTTAGACTGAGGTAAAGTTCACAAACCTACACTATTTCTGGTTTTGGGGAGTTCGTAAACCGAATAGTTTGTAAACAGGGCTGAGGTACCACTGTATTAACTTGTGTTCCAAAATGTATCTGTGTCAGACATTTGTGGTACATTAACAGCCTGAAAGCAACACATACGTGCACACCTATGTCAAAGTTGTTAAGAACTAGAGCTGTCCTTTGAGGTGTCTTTTGTTCAAATGTGACCTCTATTATTGCTTCAGTTTGTATCCACAAGCAAGCCACCCAAGATGGAAATAATGATACGGAGCTGCCTCACATGGTGATTGTAAGATACCAAGTTTTATTTTAAGGAGCTGCATCCTGCCTTTAAATAGTCCCACAAAGTGGCAGAGTGCACAAAGAAACAACCAATACCAATGCCATAAATACAATTTTAAGCATTTTAAATACCACAGATCCTTAAAATAGCCCACACATAAACAATGATCAGCTCTCATAGAAATGAACACATAATACAGTGCCAACATTTCTGCTGCTCAATTAAAATCAAGCCACAAAAGTAGCAAGGAAGATATTAGTCTTCAGAATCAGCTTTAACGCATGGAAAGATGTGACTTGGAACACTCTAAGCACTAAGGTTGTCCAGTGCCACTCGATGAAGTTCAAAGTTTCATTGCTCAACACTGCAAGTACCCTGCAAGGACATGGGGTCTGGAAACTAAGCCTTATGAGGAGTGCTTAAAGGAGCTGGATATGTTTAACCTGGAAGAGAGGAGACTGAGAGGAGATATGATACACATCTTCAAATATCTTAAGGGCTGTCACATGGAGGAGGGAGCATGCTTGTTTTCTCTTGCTCTGGAGGGTAGGATTGAACCAATGGCTTCAAGTTGCAAGAAACAAGATTCTGACTGAACATTTGGAAAGACTTTCTGACAGTAAGGACTGCTCAGAAGTGGAACAGACTCCCACGAGAGGGGGTGGGCTCTCCTTCCTTGGAGGTTTTTAAGCAGAGGTTGGATGGCCATCTGTCATGGATGCTTTAGCTGAGATTCCTGCATTGTGGGCAGTTGGACTAGATCGCCTTTGGGCCCCTTGGAACTCTAAGATTTTATGATTGCACTCTAGGGAAACAGGAAGGTGCACAGAGGTATTCTCAAGCAGACTGATTATGTTGAGAATATAGGAAACCACCTTCTATCAAATCATTGGTCCAGTAATCTCAGTATTGTCCACTCTGATAGCCAATGATGCTCCAGGGTTTCTGACAGGGAAAACTTTCAGCCCACATGGTGATGCCAGGAATCATAGATGCTCTACAACTGAGCTACAGCTCTCCCTTCTGTTTTCAGAAGGGAATGCAATTAGGTCTGTAAAGATCCTTCATGGCTACATGGGAGTGTCTAGCCTATGGAAAGAGTGCGGTGCGCATGAGGGGAGCAAGAAAAAAATGGTGTCCACTCATCTTCAGTAATTCACTGAACACCCTTTCCATCTCACTTGAAAACAAACTGTGCCTCTTCCACGTCCTTTCCAGGTGAAAGCAAAAAACCCTAGTTCAGTGGTTTAAAGACAATCTGTCACACCACCATCTCTTGAGGCCCTTGCTGAATCCCATGTTTATTAAGTCAATTGACAATATGGTACATTGCGGCATTTGTGTGTCCAGTTACTCTTTGATTACCTGCTCACTCCAAGGATTTCTCTTGTGATTCAAATGACTTGAAGAAACATCTGCCAGGTGAACTCTGGCAGCCTTTTCTGCAGCTCTTCATGAACTTTACTTTTCTTTCTCTTTCAGGATGAGAGCTATTTGGCATGCTGGGCTGTCCAGGGATTTTGTGTTGTTTTTGTGTGTTTTTTAAAAACGTAGTTCTGGATTCACGCTTTGGCTCCTGTGCCCTCCTCTCCTTTTTCTCATTCTCTCAGCGCCTCAGTAATTTTGGTGCAGAGACTGATTACTGTCAGTCCTGCCTGAGGCTCACCTCGCATATTCCTGCAGAAAAGCAAAATTCATGCTCTAAATGAGCTGGCTCACACCTCACAATCTGCTCACTCTCTCAGCATTATATGTAGTTCAGCACCTTTATTGGCTGAGTCCAAAGTTATAAAAGTTTAAATTTCAGAGATGTTCAGAAATAGAAGGCTGTTCTGAATGCCATGTGTATAATTGTCTCCTCCATCACCTTTGCTAGGATTGACACGGGTGGGGGAAATGTAGCAAGTAATATGAGCCCCACACCACCCTGTGTAGAAGTTACCTGAGGGCTGAAGGAATAATCATAGTTCGGTGGCAGAGTATCTGCTTTGCATGCAGAATATCCCAAGTTCAATCCCCACTGTCTCCACGTAGGGCTGCAAATGTCAGTCAGTGCAGACAGCAGTGACCTAGATAGGCCATTGGTCTGACTCGGTATAAGGCAGCTTCCCATGTTCTTAAGGAGACTGGGGGGAGGGAAAGTGAAATAATAGCATTGGAATGAAACTTTGTACAGTGGTACCTTACAGACTCCGCTAACCCAGAAATAGTACCTCGGGTTAAGAACTTTGCTTCAGGATGAGAACAGAAATTGTGCTCCGGCGGTGCGGTGGCAGCAGAAGGCCCCATTAGCTAAAGTGGTGCTTCAGGTTAAGAACAGTTTCAGGTTAAGTACAGACCTCCAGAACGAATTAAGTACTTAACCCGATGTACAACAGTACAGACAAGAAACTTCAGTGGCTTTAGCCTGAAGTGGTTGAAAACCTATGGATTAGCGCAAGGTCACCCAAGACTTCCAGAGAACCGTAGGAACCAGGTAAATTTATGCCAAACCCCTAGTGAAATTAGCATTCATTATTGTTGTTTATGTTTCCTTGGAAATGGAAAGGCAATAAACAAACCAAGAGCATGAATGTGCCCTGCCAAAACTGGGGAAAGCACAGAAGAAGTAGAAGCAGATGTGGCTTGCAAGGAAGAAGAAAGTGCCAACGGAAGAAGCTGGTTGAACTGAGTGCCTGGCTTGTCACCTCAGTACAGAGGTAATGCAGATGATTTAATGGGTGTTTTTGGCTTTGGCTTGAAGAATGCATAGCAAGAGTTCACAGCATGGCTCTGAATTTGAAGTCAGGGAATCAGGATGAAGAATGTTGTGTGAAAGGAGACATTCTGGGTGACAATAAAGGAGAGGCTGCATCAGGCTCTGCCAATGCCATACTTTGGGACTGGTGCCCAAGAATGCCCTGGGTAAGAACAGACTCACATCTCATCTGTCTTATCTGAAGGGAGCATCTGTTAATTATGCTCCAGAATTATGCTCAGTTGAGCATGCATCTTTTGACCATGGTGCAAAAGGACCCCAGAGCTCTTTTGGCCAAGTGCGACGTAAAATCTCCCTTCAAGCTTTTGCCTGTGCATCACGATGACTTTGATCTGTTGGGATTTGCATTTGAAGGTGAATTCTGCTTGGGCAAGGCTCTCCTGATGAGACGCTCCATTTAATTTTTGGAATGGTGCTTGAGGCAGAGAATGGAAAATGCAGCAGCCACACATTATTTTGAGGATTCCCTGTTTGGAGTGATAGGCTTCAGCACGTCAGAGTGCTGTTAGCTGTACACCCAGAAGTTAACCAGCATGGTGGGGAGCCCCGTAATACAAAACAAAACAGGACGTCCATAATCAAGCTTGTCTTTTTGGTTTTTGAACCAGGGGCCACCAACACTTCTGGGTCTGTGGGCACATTTGGCAATTCTCATGGGCTGTCATGGCTAATCACAAACTTGCCTAAGAAATTGAATGCAAGGCAGAGGCTGGCATTCAGCCCAAAATGTCAAACAGAATATTTGACTCCAGTTAGCAGAACAAAATACCCATTGCTCATCAGACAAACTGAATAGGATAAGAGGCAGTCTTACCCCAGAGTGCCATCCACCATTGCCTCCCTTCCTTGTTCTCTCACTCACACAACAATTACTACCTTCCTTCCTATGGTTGCCTGCCTACACGGGAACAAGTCCCACTGTGCAAGATTGCTCTGTCTAGCCCACTACTCTCACCCATTCAAACACCCTCTCCTCAATGTTATTCTCATGGATGGCATTCTTGCTCCCACTTGCCAAGCTCAACTAGTCCTGTCACCCATTCATAGGGACATGAGAAACTGCCTAATATTGCATCGGACCGCATTGGTCTACTTCAGTGCTGCTTTCACTGACTGGCAGCAGCTCTCTTGGGTACCTGAAGATGCCAGGGATTGAACCTGGTACCTGAGATCTTCTGCATGTAAGGCATAAACTCTACCACTGAGCTATGGCCACACATTCCTTCCCTGGGATGTCCTTTGCCTGGCACCTCTCAATGAAAGTACAACAGCTAATAGCACACTGAAAGCAGAATAGCAGCAGCAGGAACTGCACACAACCAGGAGGCTGCAAATCAATCCATGCATGGTGCTTGCAGACAGCACAATGGATATCACAAGTAATTGAGAAGCACCATGGAACAGCGTTTGCAACTCTCATTCGTGACCCCAGTATTAGGCATTGTGAAAGGAGTTTCTAGGTTACCAGTGAGATGGGTGGAGTAAACAGTCTGAGAATGCTAAAAAGACAAAAAGTAAGAAAGAAAATCACATGTGATGGTTCTAAGGTGGGCTCCCATGCCTGATTATAAATATCCACAGTGGGTAGGGGAACTCTACATTATTTTATGAGTGCACCCTTGGGGTGGGAGAGATTTCTAGCTGATTATCATTGAGAGTTAGCAATAGAGCTGTAGGTGCTTCCAGGTGTTGCAGAAAGGTCAGGGTCTGAGTTATCTTTAAGGGACAAGTACTGTGCAGAAAGAGGGATGCGGGTGGCGCTGTGGGTTAAACCACAGAGCCTAGGACTTGCTGATCAGAAGGTCGGCGGTTCGAATCCCCGTGACGGGGTGAGCTCCTGTTGCTCGGTCCATGCTCCTGCCAACCTAGCAGTTCAAAAGCACACCAAAAAGTGCAAGTAGATAAATAGGTACCGCTCCAGTGGGAAGGTAAACAGTGTTTCCGTGCGCTGTTCTGGTTCACCACATGACCCAGAAGCTGTACGCCGGCTCCCTCGGCCAAGAAAGCGAGATGAGCGCCGTAGCCCCAGAGTTAGTCATGACTGGACCTAATGGTCAGGGGTCCCTTTACCTTTACCTTTACCTTACTGTGCAGAATGTCCACAAACACACAAGACAGCATCCCATTTATCACCCTTGGTGTTCAAGCAAACAGAAACGAGTAGAACCATTTGAGCTGCATCCAAATAGTGAAACAGAAAGGTGTAGGTCTCAAGCAGAATATGAGAGATTGTGTCCTTCAGCCCCTTGTACTGATTATTAGCAGAATAGCATAACAGGAAACCACTGAAGACAGAGGGCAAGAAATAATGAAGAGAAAGAAAACTGTATATTATCGCATATAACACACAACACCAATAACCAATGTGCAAATATTAACTAAAAAGCAGTGAATTTATGGCCTAATGGTTCAGACCTCAGTGACCATATTTCTTCTCATGCAGATGCTCATTTACCATTACAGATAGACCAGTGTTAAAAAAGAACGGTTGGTCATCAGATCTACCCTTCAGCAGCAAACTGATCTGTATCTTTCTGCAAAGACATACACTGACAGCTGAAAACTGGTGCTTAAATATTACCTCCCAGAAGTGACAGGAGGAAAAAATATATACGCTTCCAGTGGAACTGAGTCAGCACTTGCACTGTTAACCTGAGGGAAAAAAGTGAAGGACATCTTCACAAGTGAAGTTTGTTCTTGTACATTATGAGTGGATAGTCTTGCAGGGAGGGAGATATGGTCTGAACTTAATCACGTTAACGTGGAAATAAGTCCCGCTCTAATTCAATGCAATTTAGGCTGCAATATTAGCCCCACTTAGCTGGGCGTAGGCCCTGCCGCACTTATTTCTAAGTAGACATGGTTGGGATTGAAGTCTTACTTCCTAATAGGAAAGTTTAGGATTGTAGGTTCAAAGCAAAGCATGACCAGTAGCTCCTGAAAAGTAAGCTTCTCCTGGACATTAAGCTCTCCTAGATTTTTCTTTTCTGTTGGGTCAGGAGGCTGTAGACAGCTTAAGAACATAGCATCCTAGAACTCTAGAGTTGAAAAGGACCCTGAAGTTCATCAAGTCCAATCCCCTGCAATGCAGGAATCTCAACTAGATCATACATGACAGATGGCCATGCAACCTCTGTTTAGAAACCTCCAAGGAAGGAGAGTCCATAAACTCTCATGAGAGTCTGTCAAACAGCTCTTACTGTCAGAAAGTTCCTCTTAATGTTTAGTAAGAATCTCCTTTCTTGTAATTTGAAAGCTTGGGTCCTACCCTCTAGAGCAGGAGAAAACAAACTTGCTCCCTCCTCCATGTGATAGCCCTTGAGATATTTGAAGATGGCTATCATATCTCCTCCCAGTCACCTCTTTGCCAGGCTAAACATACCCAGCTCCCTCAACCATTCCTCATACTTGCTTAGTTTCTACACCCTTGATCACCTTGGTCTTTTCACACATTCCAGCTTGTCAACATCCTTCTTAAATTGTGGTGCCCAGAATTGGATACAGTACTTTAGGAATGGTCTGACCAAGGTAAAATAGAGTGGTACTATTACTTCCCTTGCTCTGGACACTAGACTTCTGTTGATGCAGCCTAGAATAGCATTTACTTTTTTGCTGCTGTATCCCACGGTTAAGCTTGTGGTCTACAAAGACTCCTAGATCCTTTTCACATGCACTACTGGCAAGCCAAGTGACACCCCCCCCATCTTACATTCATTGCCCTAAACAGATAACATTTGATGAAACACTCAATTTTCTGTACATGTTCCCCATTAGTTGTTGTTGTCGTTTAGTCGTGTCCGACTCTTCGTGACCCCATGGACCAGAGCACGCCAGGCACCTCTGTCCTCCACTACCTCCCGCAGTTTGGTCAAACTCGTGCTGGTAACCTCGAAAACACTATCCAACCATCTCATCCTCTGTCGCCCCCTTCTCCTTGTGCCCTCCATCTTTCCCCATTAGTTAGACAGTTGTGATAATAGATGTGAGACACATTTTCAAGTGTCTCTGGATTTTAACAAAAGTTAAAGGCTTGTTCTGAACTTCGAAGAATACTATATAAGCATGACTGTGGATAATCAAAATTATGAATATTTTAGATGCCCCAAATGCAATCCTATACAGGCTTACCTGAGAGTAAGTCTCACTGAACTCAATGAGACTTAATTCTGAATAGAAATGCAACAGATTGTGCTGTCACTTAATTATTTGCACCATCTAGCTAAAATATAACCTAAGTACCACTGGGGATAGTGAGGAGTATTTAGCTGGTTTTGTGTATGAGACTTGGCTTTGAATGGCGTAATAAGACTGCAGATATCACAGCAAAAATGCTTCATGGTATTGGATTTTCTGATGGTGCAAAGTGGAATAATAGATATAATAACCCAAGACACATCAACCCCAAACACTCAGCTATAGTCCATATTTATTGCAGCAAGAGAAGTTGTCTTTTTAAAAGCAAGGCTTTGCTACCTATTTTCATAGACATTTGCTTTGTCTATTACGCTTAATGTGTTTATTCCAGCAGCGAGAGGCACTTCTGTTGTTGGTGATGTATTTGTTGCTAAATTGCTTTGAGATGTTTTATGGGAAGTGATTTCTAAGTGGAAATAAATAAATAAATGCTTTTAAAAAAAATGTTTTCTTTACTGAAGCATGATTGTGTGTTATCTGGACTATGAGCTATGGAGACCCCTTCCTAAATGATACTACAAGCAATCTGACTGGACACAGGAAAACTGTTGGCATGGAATATATTGTGGTCTAAGCTTAGGGAGTCAAATCTATTTCTCATAATGCAATGAGCCGGAAATTAGAAATCTTTTATTTCCAGTCAAGGTACTTCTCATTAGGAATGGGGGAGAATTTCAATTCATTTTATATTTAAAGGTGACCTTACCTACCACTTTCTAAAACAATACACAGACTGAACCATAGCCATCCTTTGAAATCCACATTTCTCTGAATTTTGTCACAAAGTTGTCTATTCAACTGATGTGAACAAAAATGTATATGCAGCATAAAAATATTATGCAGCATAAAATATTGAGTGTGGTGGAGTCTCCTTCTTTGGAGGTCTTTAAGCAGAGGCTTGACAACCATATGTCAGGAGTGCTCTGATGGTGTTTCCTGCTTGGCAGGGGGTTGGACTCGATGGCCCTTGTGGTCTCTTCCAACTCTATGATTCTATGATTAGAAAAATAACATACAAAATTGCATTATATTAGGGAAAATGCTTTGCAAAAAATCCATTAGGCAAAATTGCAATCAAATTGTCTATATTAGGATAAATTCACTGATGAATTTTCATGATGACTTTTTAAAGAAAATCACAAATGAATTTAAGTTTGGAAAACTGAGAAATTGAGGGAAACTGAAATTGACATATTCACCCATTCCTCCTTTTTATGAATAAAATTGATTTAACTCTAATTTCTAAATACCTTCAGGAAGGACTGATTATTGCTTCCTTTCTGATAATGTTCTGCAAGTATGTTGCTTCCAAAAAAACCCCCTTGAAATGTATTGGGTCTGACTACAAATATGAACTCTTGTCAGCCTGCACAAGAAATTCCAAGCACAGAGCTTTTGCAAAGCTGACTAAATATAAAAAATAAACAGTAGAGGGCACTGATCCAACACTGAATGGAATAAACTTTCAGCTTCACTTTCTCTTGTCCAGGACGATCGTAGACTAATCTAGTAATATCAATCATTTTCTCTCTTTACCCATCCATATTAATTGCTAGAGCAGGCACAACCTTTCCGATAGGTTATAGCAACACTCCAAAACACTGCTACAATGCATCCAATCTTCACGGTGACTTGAAAATTAATTGCAAGGCTTTGTAGGAATTCAGGAGTTTCTAACATTGTTGTTTGTGGGAGCAAAAGCAGCATGCAATTTATTCACAGCCAGACACATTCTGCCGTGGAAGCTCAGAAGAATGATTAGCCATCATATCCCAGTCATCTCTCCACTCTTAGTCATGAGACATTGCACGGAAGTAGAGTTCTCCAATAGGGATGAATGGACATGTCCTCATCTGTCTCACTGAGAGAAGTGAAGCTACAGGGAACCAGGCAGAGGGCCTTCTTGGTAGTGGCGCCCACCCTGTGGAACGTCCTCCCATCTGTTGTCAAGGAAATAAACAACTATCTGACTTTTAGAAAACATCTGTAGGCAGCCCTGTTTAGGGAACTTTTTAATGTCTGATGTTTGATCATGTTTTTAATATTCTGTTGGGAGCCGCCCAACAGAATTATGTAGGAGGGCGGGACTAAGTCTGTCCCATCCCATTTCCATGTGGGTTTTGAAGGCAAAATCTTACACACAAGATACTACATCTACACACACACACACACAACACAATACACACTACATATAAAACCATTTTTTTGGGGGGGGAGGGGTGTAACCAATGCTGGCCTATTCCTCCATGGTAAACACTCTGAATAATGATTGGCCTTACCCCCTGAACATCAACCTGCACAGCTACTATTTGTCACCTTTGTAACCTATGAATAGACTGGTAAATTTAAGAATCCTTGTAGATTTAGTGCTGATATTTTCTACTCCGTTTTTTTATTTGATTAGAAAGATTTACAATCCACTTAATGAAGAAAACATAGAGCTTAAAGTGCATTATATAAAATAGTATAAGGCATTCATTAAAAAGAGGAATGAAAAACAAACATTAAAAACAGTATGACTAACACAATTATTATAATATACCGGTAGGTAAAATCAAGGGTTTTTTTTTAAAAAGAAAAAGAAAAATACATAATAAAAATTCATTTCTGAATAGGTTTACCTAAACAATCTTTGAACGTTTATACTTAGGATAGAAGCCATGCTGCTGTATCTTAAGCCATGTTTACCTGGAAGGAAATTCATCTTCCTTCCAATGGATGGGCCACAGTCCACACACACAGTATTTTTCTAACGGAGCTTAGATTTAAACTGGGGAAGCTGACCTCAGCTCCCACTGAAGAAGAAAGGGGAAAGAGCAGATTGAATGGCCTTGGCTAAAGTGAAAAAGGTCATTTAGGGCAACAGAATTTGACAAGAATACACTGCTTCTAGTGTTTTAAGTGCCAAGTGTCTAACAAAACCTTTGAACTACAAAATTGTCAACGAAAGGATTGCAAAGCAGTCTAATCTCGTCACCGAGGAGAGCTTGGCACGTCTTGAAACTGCATCGATGGCAAAGTTCCTACAAAACCCAATTTGATACATGAGACCATTTTGAACTTCTAAAGACTTTGCACCAACTTTCCTCACCACCACCACCTCACAGCTGAATGGAGAATGGCTTAACTAAAGACATATAAAGGCATTCAAAAATCCTTTAATCCAACTACAGCACACAGAATCCCAAAACAAGTTGTAACCCAGAGTGACACCAAAGTGTCCTGTTAGCCTCAGATGCAAAATGTTGGTGTTTACTGCCTCTCTTTACATTGGAATTACTTTACCACCAAGTTGTTGTCCTTTCCTAAATCCGCCAAACCAGCAATAGTCAAATACAACTCAGACCAGATTGGCAATCCAATTAGGTAGGAATAAATAACCCTTTCCAATGACCACATTCTTTGTGGCTACATACCAATGGTGGATGAGGGCGGGGGGGGGGAGTGAGCAGGCAGTGAATGCAAGTTTTACCTTTGTACAGCAGGCTAGTTTCCTACTCTCGGCTTAAAATGCATCTAATTTCTTCTTCTCAATTCATATCAAAGCTGGCTTGGGAGAAAATACATCAAAGTTCAGAGTTTCAAAAGAAATAACAGGCTAGATGAAGGATATACATGAAGTTGGTGGTGGGACAACTGATGCAGAGTAAATGGGACACAGCCACACAAACTTGCAGGCAAGGGGAAACATTATCAAGTTACGCTGTCTATTTCCATTCAAAAACAGATCCCTCAAATTCACAGGACATCAATTTATGCTCCTTATTCCACCCCAAAACCCATTCCAGTAACTCCCTAGATCAAGAAAGCTCCCCTCCCACTAATCATTGCTGTAATTCCATTGAATCCCCAAAGGCCAAAAATACTTACCTTGGGAAATGTGATGGGGAACTGTAGGTTGTCAGTGCCGCTGTGAATGTAGGGAGTTTCTTTGACCAAATTATTTGTGTTCTTAGGACACATTGAGAGATCTACCGTAGAGATTAAAAATCTCAATTCACAGTAACAATGAGCTATAACAGTTTATGAAAATATGAAGGATCAGTGCTAAATATAAGTGCCTCATTACTTTCCATTACATTTGTAATATCTTAGAAGATACCACCCTTGATTTTTAGGAATATCTTAATCTTTCTTTGGAATATGACTTCACAATAGCCCTGTGGAATTCCTTCTAGTGAACAAGCAAGCACTGTAGATCCCCCAGCCACTGGTGTCAGGTCTCTCTCTCTCTCTCTCTCTCTCTCTCTCACTCACACACACACACACACACACACACACTGTTTCTCTCTCTCTCTGAGTTTTTATTTTGGAAGAGATACAGTGTGTGTATGGGGGACTATTTCCCTGTTTCAATTTTCAACTGAAGACTCGTGCTGTTCTCCCAGACTCTCTTCAGGCATACCCATTCAGTGGGTACTTGTTGCTATCATGATGCTGTTGGTGAAGCCTACACTTTGTTTCACTACTCTGCTGCCACAACAAAATAATTGGATTAGCAGTAACTATCTCTCAGTGCTCTTACCTTTTCTGACTTGCCTTCAAGCTGGGCAGGCATGACAGGAATCACTAGGATGGAGTTGTAAGAATGATACTAACGAAACCATTGAGCTGCAAAAGATCGCTAAATGTGTATTTGACCCAAAGATGTAAATTCTTTTCTGACCAATCTGGGTATCATTCAGGCATTTATTTATTTTTTTAAAGCAGAATAATAGGCTTTCATCCCACATCCTATCAGACCAGGAAGCAGTGTGCAGAACTATTATGAACTATTGTGTGTATCCCATTCAAAGGACTATTTCAGAAAGATAATCACCTTTAAGTATAGCTGACCACACAGACCTTTCAGGTATAAAATTATGTTCTTGCCTTAAAAGTAGGCTTCCTCACTATACCTTAATTACTTTCGCTAAGTTCACAAACCTTTATATCATCAAACCCCTGCCTCCCCTTGCCCTGGCAAACGTACCTTAACCTTAACCTTACCCAATCTACTTTTGTTCCCACATTTTGATCATATTTCATTGGTCAGCATATTAGCAGTCTCTTTTTTAACGTGGGGAAAACCATCAGTACATGACTGCTCATTCTTGACCATACACTCCCTAAATTGTTGTTTTAAAAGTGTCTTTGCCCAACCCCCAGACAAATCCCACTTGAATTAAGGGGTAAAAGCAGAATGGCACATATATTTCATTGTTGTTGTTTTCACATGGCAGGGGTACATTGACACAAGGATTTAAAACTGTCAAGCACAAAATTATGTTTATTACAAATACTTGAAAGATCAACTTGATTAAGTGTTATGTTTCAGCAGCCACATAGACACATCCATTTTCTGTATAAAATCTACATTTTTGAAATAAATTGTTACAATACAAAGATGGCTTATGTGTGGTTACGCTAGCAAGACAAGCTGCAATCCTAGCCCCACTTACCTGAGAGTAAGCTCCATTGGATTCAATGGGACTTACTTCTGATTAAACATGGTCATAACTCTGCTACTGTAGATAGCATTACTACTGCCACCCAAGTTAAACATTTTTTAAAAAGAGACATAGAAGAAATCACCACCACAAATGTATGAGGTGAGTCAGGCAGCACTCCCTGAAATAACAGCCCAGCAGAGGGGAATGCCCCTAAAGGTCTTATCCAAATATAGTATTCTGAACATAAAAGCAGCACATCTGTGAGCTTCTTCAAGCAGTGAAAATAAAAGAGTTCTTTCCATAGTATAAAAAATCATACCACATAGCATATGAGCGATCTAAAGTTATGGCCAATGACTGTAGAGCAGGAACAGATCTGAAGGCCATCTCATTGAACTCTCAGCTCCAGCTGCTTCCTTCATAAGTTAACCCACTGATCCCCACACCCTGCTTTAAAGAATCCCTCTATAAATCAACCCCCATTCATATAAAATGTCCTGTAAAAATGTGGAATGCTCCATCGCAGGTTTGACTGCAAGCAAGGAACGTTAAGCCAAACTAGGCTCTGATGCTGGCTTGTTGACTGACAGAAATATTTTCCTGGGAAGGAAGAGAGATCTTCACTCCAAGTCAACTGGTTATATAGAACATGATTTAGTGATGCTAGAAAATACCTCCTGCAATTTCCTGCCTTAAAAGTTAAACTCCATCTCCAGTGTGCTTACCAAAAATAGAGATTTGAAGTATTGTGATTGTACAGTCTAAAACAAATTGCTTCCGATTATGATGCCCTCTACTTTAAATTGTTCCATTGTTTAGAATAGAGTTGGATGACAGATTCCTCATTTATCTCTCCTGGACTATCACTGTAGGGAACATGTTCAAGGCATTAGCCAGGCATTGATTTGTCAGCCTTGACCTTCTGCCACATTATCTCACTGCAAACTGACACTCTTCATTTCTCAAATCTAGAGTTTCTTTCAGAGTCTTTGTTGCCCATATTACATGACTGTTTATGTGAAAGATAGATGGGCAAGTATCAATAAGTCATGTTCAGGAACGGACACCTAGTAAGTACGATTCATGGGTAGAAAGTGGAAGCACCACTTTCTACCACCTCTGCTATGGAATTTGTCTGTGGCCTTGGGCCAGTTTCTTAACTCAACCTCAATTCCTTATCTGTATATGTTCTACTTCAAAGAACAGTTTTAGCAACAAACACAATAGAACACTGAAACCACTTTACATATGGGTGAAATTCCACAGGGTACCTCCAATGGCAGAACAGAAACCATTGGCACAGTGGATTTCCTTCTTTCTCTGTGGACCACAAAATCTCCTCTGCAGAGCTGGGTACCTTCTTGGGAAGATTTGGGAGGTGGAGGGGTGCAGAAGGGAAGGAGGCAAGGGGTGGAAGTCCACTTACCAATGTTAGATGCTGTCCTATATTTATTATCTATAATGTATATCCTACATTCCTATGAATATATATAGTGCAGAGAGGTAGCGAACACATAATAATAATAATAATAATAATAATAATAATAATAATAATAATAATAATAATAATAATTTATTATTTATACCCCGCCCATCTGGCTGGGCCTCCCCAGCCACTCTGGGCGGCTTCCATAGAAACCAAAAATACACTAAAATATCACACGTTAAAAACTTCCCTGAACAGGGCTGCCTTAAGATGTCTTCTGAATGTCAGGTAGTTGTTTATCGCTTTGACATCTGCTGGAAGGGCGTTCCACAGGGCGGGCGCCACTACCGAGAAGGCCCTCTGCTAATAATAATAATAATAATAATAATAATAATAATACAATAGTCCTTCAGATATTAAAAGCTTCCCTAAACAGGGTTGCCATCAGATGTCTTCTAAAAGTCTGGTAGTTGTTTTTTCCGCCACTATCGAGAAGGCCCTCTGCCTGGTTCCCTGTAGCTTTGCTTCTCGCAGTGAGGGAACCACCAGAAGACCCTCGGCACTGGACTTCAGTGTCTGGGCTGAACGATGGGGGTGGAGACGCTCCTTCAGGTATACTGGACTGAGGCCGTTTAGGGCTTTAAAGGTCAGCACCAGCACTTTCAATTGTGCTCGGAAATGTACTGGTTAACATACTAAATGAGATAATAATACAAGCAACCTAATGCTGAGGTGAAATTTTACTCATTTTGATTTCTTTGCACAATCTTGCGATTCCCCAGGTGGGTGTTTCAGGGTTATAGTGAACTTCATCCTTTTTTGGGCAGAGAGGAAGATCCTTACTCCAACAGCCATCACTCCAACACCACCCAACAGCAGTAAGAGCCTAAAGGAGATATTCTGGGTGGCTTAATTAAGGTCTTTCCAAAGGTCTTTCAAATTCCTTTCCACCCCAGACTTTAAGGTCTTTCAAATTCCTTTAAGGTCTTTCAAATTCCTTTCCACCCCAGACTTGCCCCCAGAAGGGTAGAGAAATATTTCCTCTTGCATTGGAACCAGAAATGGGTGGGGAGTCTGGGGAGGAAGCATTTTATCCCATGGTAGCATGAACCCAGTAGAGCTTTTGATCTGTTGGTTCCTTTGTCACATATTGTATTTTTATGTTGTGAACTGCCCTGAAATCTATGGATGAAGAGTGGTATACAAATTAGGAGGTGGAGGATAAAGAGGAAGAGGAAGAGGAGGAGGAGGCTCCCTCTCCCATCCCTGTAGGATTTCTCTGCCCTTTTGGAAGTAACACAGTGGGACTTCCTTCCGATGTGCATCACATTGTACTGCACCTGAAGGAACCAACTTTGTTTCCTATGGCCACACAAAGTTCTTTTGTCAGTAAATGGCAAGCTGGTTTGGTTAAGTATCTGTCTCTCTCTCTCTAAAATAATTAGTCTGAAAGCTTGCGGGGAAACTAAATCGCTCTTGCAGTGGCATTTTCTCAGTGGTCAGTAGTATGCTTCAGACTTTGACGGACAACGAGAGTAGGAAAAGGATCATCTTCTGTAGGGTGAAATACTCCGTCATAAATTTCTCCCTTTTATGGCCCTTTATTTCTCATAGCATGCCAAACTGACAAAAGATAATGACACATAATGATAACTTATCCTTTCTGAATTACACACAGAAGGAGGGAAATCAGATTGGAACAATCGAGATTTTGATTCATAGAGTGGATACCTTGCACATTTCTGAAGGGAAGCTTCCAAAGGCAGAAGAGTCACCTTTACATGAATGCAGATATTTCACGGCTTTGTTGTGTTCTCGCAAACTGCCGTATTTTCTGTACACAGAGGTGAGAGCAGCTATATTGTAATCTGTTGAGCGGGCTGAGAGCATAGGAAGAAAACCATGGAAAGGATATAGAAAGAATATTAGGAGAAATTGAAAAAAAAGAGAAAAGTATACCTAAATATCAAGGTATTAGGAAATCCTGGACAACATGTTTGACACTTGGCTTATAGTAATGTCAAAGCTTTGTGAGCTCTTAAAATGTTACTTTCTGAATGACCTTTCTGTAACTGTTTCAAAGCTTATAGATTTCCTTTCCTTTCATTGCCCAGCATTCCCAATTGATTGTTAAATGCTTGCACATCTCTGAATCATAATCTCACTAAACTCTACAAGTGATAACTTTGATACTTTCATATCTTCTCAGTCCTCTGAGGTTCTTTTTGGATTGATCCTAATTTTCAAGAAATAATAATAAAATGAGTAGGGGGAATCTAAGCGGGTTGAAGAAATTGACATCCCCTACCCACCCCAAATTTATTGCCACCCGCCCAAAAACAAACCCCATTATGTCCTATGCCTTTTTTCCTTGTCCTGAAGAGGAGCAAAGGTGGCAGCTGTAAGAAAAGTAGAAGAGGAGGGGGGGATATTAGAGGCTTTGCAAGTTCACCTGAAATGACTACATTTTCCATAAAATGCTGCATATGATCATTTAGATGGGAGAAGAGAAGCAATAGCTTCCTCCTCTCTTTTATTTCAGTTACTGGTGCTGCTTCTTTCAAGGAAAATAAAGTAGAGTAGTGTAGAGTAGAGCAGAGTAGAGTAGAGGAAAGGAAAGGAAAGGAAAGGAAAGGAAAGGAAAGGAAAGGAAAGGAAAGGAAAGGAAAGGAAAGGAAAGGAAAGGGAGGAGTATTTTAAAGAGTTGTGGATAGCATGAGAAAGTGTGTGATTATGTGAAGTTGGTTGGTGACAACAAAACATGGTAGGGGCAACAAAAGTTGCCGACAGCATCCAGTTTGGGGCTCATGATACAAGGAGAATGAGTTTGGGAAGGGCCCACATTTTTGAGAAGAGCCTTCTGAAACCCTGCAGTTGGTTTCTTAGCGAGGTTCATTAGAACCTCTGCAATATACCCACAAACACCTCATGTCTTATTGGGTACAGTATTTGCATGTGCAATTACTCCTATGCATCTATGGAAAGGTGCACAGAAATTCTACAGCGTTGAAAGCATTACTCCTTTGTTTGTTACGTTTACAGTAAACCCACAACTTACACACATTTAACTTTACATGCCTGGGGGGAAAATAAAAAGTGGGAGCAGAAATATGGGAGGCATCTGGGGAAAAAGACTGTGGCAATCTCACCTGCCATTGCACCCCATGTGTTTGGACTATGCATGATTTTGGCTTTAGGCGTGGTCCCCAGAATGTAACCCCCATGATAGTTGTGGGCTTACTGTATATTCCACCTTTCAAAAAAATAAAATAGAAAATACCCAAGATGAAAATGAAATGAATGCTGACAATGAAATGAATGCATAAAAAAGTGACACACATCGTTGCAGAGCTTCAAAGCTTCACTGGATTCCCTAAAAGTGTTGCTGCTGCTGTTGAACTGGCTCTGCTGGTATGAACTTTGGAATGGGTAGGAGCCACTGGTCAAAGGAGCACAGATGAATCTCTGAAGGACCACCACATGTTTCCATAATCACAGCAGCAATCCTCACTATTCCTATATGGAAGACACATTTCCCTGACCTGACCACAAGAAGCTGACTGCAGAAGGATGTTCATGGATCCAGATTCATGAAGTTCACGGGTTGAAAGAGGCTCAGTGGAACTATAGCTGTCATTCAGTCAGGCCAACAGAAAGCAGAAAGCTTGGGGTCCTATTACAATTTACCGGAGCTACTGGAGCTTGGTAATTCTCAGAACTGGAAACCACTGCCAACAAGATCTGGTGCCAAACTGAAGTCTTATATCTGCCCTTGCCTGGTTATCCATCCCAGACTCTACTTCTTAGATGAGTAGAGACTTTTAAAGGGCAGCCTTCCTGTTTAGAGCTTGCACTTACTCATTACATTGTCAGCTTTGACAGACAGGGCATGGAAAACAAGAATTCCTCAGGGAAGAGGGTCCTCAAGGTGTTTCAGCTCAGTGGTGCCACTAAAGGAGGTCCTGTCCTATAGAGATGTCAGAGAATTCTGACGAAAACAGAAATGGGAGTAGAAATTGCCAATGCTTGCTTATTCATCCCATGTCCAGAACAGAAATCAACCCAGTGAATAAGATAGGTATTCACTGTTGTTGCTTTCAGTCCATACATGATTAATAATTGGTTATTCCCCACCCACCTCCAGCAATTTGCGTTGTGTTTCCTTTGCACTGATATGAATGGGGTGAAATAATGTAGTGAAGACATAATTTATGTAATTTAAATAATTAATTAATTCCATGCATTATGTAAGTTTCATAATTTTATCACAGTTGACAGAGAGGTGAGTAATGTCATTTTTGGTGGAAGATAAATTGCAGTAGAACAGAGACAATTCTGCATGCAACAAACACAGGGCAGAACAGAAAAGCATTACTATTATTCATTTCATTTCTATACTCATTTATATTTTTAAGAAAAAAATCTCAAAGCAGTTTACAACCTACATTAAATCAAACAATCCAGAATAAAACATTACAGTATAAAGTCAAAACTACATTCAAATCAACACAACTTACAGGAAACTTAAACATTATATTAAAGATTTCAAAGAAAACATTACAAAGGAGGTCAAGTACAGAATGTACATTTAATGCAGCAAAGCTAACAACCCGTCCCCCATAACATTTCAAAAGAAAACATTACTAAAGGAAGTCAAATGTCAAAGGCACATTTAAAACAGTATAATCAGCAAGAGAATAAAAGACTATCATAAGCATAGAACATATCTGCTGCTGTTGCTGCCAGTCCTGCCAATGGTGGTTCATGGCAGGTGGCAGCTGTGGAAGATCAGGCTCGATGACCTGTGTCTTCACTGAGAGGCAGACAAAATGGTTGACTTCTTATATTTCTATTGTCCTCTCTGCAGCCTACACCAGCATATCCCAGGGTTTGCCAAGACACTTTGGACCTCTCATGTTGAACCACTGTGCTGGTCACTCAAAGCTGGGACCACCACACATAAGGCTAGTAAAGTCATAGGCATGGATAATAATAGATGATAATGACATCACTGAAAAGTGAAGTGTTGTCCTATCACCAGATAAAGGGGCGTGGCATATGTTGCTTCCTTGACCTTTTAACACAAGCCCTGTTAATTGTAATTGCTTTGGGCAAATAAGGCTGAATGGCAGGTATTAAGGAAGCAAAACAGAAGCCAGACGAAAGTAAATTTGCAAAGCAAAGCTGTCTTGTCTTTTCATGTTTGCTAATTGCTAAAGTCTTTGAAATTAAAATGCTATCATTCCTCATGTCTGGACGTAAATACTTGTATATCACTGGTGAAACCCTAGGAACACACCGTTTATCTGATAAAGCCTATTAAAAACAGAAGGCATTAAACAGAACTATTTCAACCAGAATTTATATACCAGGAAGCGGCAGGGGCTTGAATATTCACATTACAGCTCATTGAAAAGGCAATGGACTATGCGACAAGATTGACAACAAAGAGAAAAATGATGAGGAAAATTGCCTTACTTATCTGCTAGAATGCGCTTGACTGCCAACTGTAATTTTATGTTCATTATATTAAAAATATCATTAATGTTAGTATTTGTGTATCATAATCAGACAACGAACAATGAGTTAGCTGAAATGTGCTCCATTTTTAATCATGGTGTCATCATATTTGTATGCTTTTCAGGCATCATCAGTTGCCATTATTTTTATGTCTGCAAATGGAATTTGTTGTAAACATTCTCCGGAAAGGTTAGTTTTTGTGCACTGTTCCTTTACTGCAACAGTTTATGTGGTAAACAAACAAAGCGGCATAACCCGTATTTGAATCTTGTCTGTTATCCCTCGCAACTTGGATAATTTCTAGCTTTGTTTTCCTATTCTACTTTTCTTCTGCTCTTTCACTCTAACCTCACTGTGTCCTGCACTCATGAAGAAAAATAAGTACCCTCCACCTTTCTCTCCTCAATTGCTTGCTTAAGAAGACAGGGCATCTGGTCCATAGATGGGCTCCCATATCTTCTCCACATCTACTTTTCAGCCTTTAGCACTCTTATACAAATGCCCATTTTCATAAACTGCCTTGTCCCTTGCTTTCTATAGAACTACTTTGTATCATTAAATTAATTACTGAGATCTTCGTACCTCATTTATTCTACTAATATGGTTGAATTTGCAATATTGTGCTGGCGCAGATACTCTTGACAATAGCCTGCTCTCTTTGCACACTCTTAGTGTTGAGGGTGGTGACTGTTTTGGCTTGCGAGTATTTTCAGATGATTCTGTCTCCCCATTTCTCCCTTTACACTTCCTTTGTTGAAATACTCCCTTCACCCTGTACATGACTTTTCTTTTCATGGCTGGAAAATAGTGACTCTTGGTCTTGTTTAGTGTTTGTTTCTTTTCTGGCTCCTCTGAATTTGAGGTTACCTCCTTTGGTCTAACCCATTATTTGTGCACTGGAATTTCTCGTATCTCTTTGACTCTGGGTTCTCCTCTGATCACAACGAATTCTCTCGTGATCTTCTCTGCCACCTTCTGCTCATGTCATGACTTCCCAGTGTCTGCAGCATATCTGATTCCACACACAAGCTCTTTACTGCTGCTGAGGCATTGCTTTTCTGCAATCAGATAAAAGCATAATTAACTCACAGGGTTATATTCCGTGTAGCAGATTGCAATGGAATGCTCTCCCTCTCTCTTCCCCTAAATTTGTTCTGGGGTTTTCCCCAAACCTCTGGGGCAGATTTGGGGAGAGCACAGTACACAGAGGAGTGAATATCCCATTGTGCTAGTGCTAATTCTTGCACTAGTGCAACTATTTATTTGAACACCACCTGGAGGTGGTTCCTATTCTTAAATTATCAAAAGGAGACTATCTACATACAACAAGGACATATCAGCAAGCTTGGAAGAACTACAACACACAAACATATATCCATTAAAAGAAGATTCTAAGGGGTGGGAACCTCAAAACCAGCCCAGTGCTGACTGAGAATACTCAACGAGTACGGTGACTCTTGGTGGTGGTAAAGAAAAATCAAGGAAGAAGTGGGAATCGTGTATCCTGGAAAAGGGCATGGCTGAAATTCTGAATATGAGCACTCTACACAGTAAGGTTTTGTTGTAGGCCCGCTTTCCAGTACAAAATCATAAAGCAGCATACTGCACTTCTCCCTGGCCAAGAACCATCTGTAATGTTCCTGTAATGTGCCATTCAACAAAGTTCCCTGTTTGGAGGTAGCTAGGAGAAACCCAGGTAGCCATACCTCACTAGATCCAATGACGCTTGGAGGGTTTTTGTGCTTTAATGTTTTTTTGGAAGTTGCTTAGAGTGTCTGGGTCAACCCAGTCAAATGGGCCGCATGGTGTGTTGTTGTTGTTGTTGTTGTTGTTGTTATAAAATTCAATAGCACTTTAAAATTCTTAACATTTGCTGGATCATGTTCTTAGCAACCCTAAAAGAACACAATGGCTTCCCTTTAAGATATAATGTTACTAAATTTGTCTCTCCTCTTTTCCAAAGAGAATCACAACATAAATATTTCTTTTAGATTAACCTTGAAGGATTCAAGCCTCTTGAAGGTATTTCTGCTGGGCAGCTTATATTACAGAAAATATATCATAAAAATGACACTACTTTTATTATATATTAGTGGAATACTTCATCTGTACCACTGTAATATACTACAACTCCTGTGTTGGTTTGATGATGGATGGCTTGGTAAAATAAGGTCAGCTGTCGAAACCTTCCAGAATCTGAAAGTTTTCTTGAGATAAAAGGAGAGTTATTTTTATTCTTAAAGAATACATTTCAAATAAACTGATATGTTAGATTAGTCTCTCTCATGTTTATGTGTGTGTGTATGTGTGTGCGTGTGCAAGTGTGTGCATGTGTGTTTGTGTATCTATATATACACGCACAAAACAAGTATGGATTAATTGATGGGCTATATTTCTGTATATCCAGTGCTTTTTTTCCTGGGGGGACGCAGGGGTACTCATACCCCTAAACATTTTGTGAATCTAAGTTTGGCCTCATTGAGGAACAGTATTTCAATATGAGTAGGAAAATGAGAGTACCCCTAAACATTTTTATTTAGAAAAAAAAGCATTGTGTATATCTATATAGCATGCTCCACAAACCTGAGAAATTCAAAGCTAAGGCTCATGCTTTAACATAGGAATGGGGAACTTTTTGGTTCCATGAGCCAGATCCCTATGAAGATCAGCCTCACAGGCCAAATTTGGCAGGCAGGCAGGGCTGGTAATTCAGTATCAGCTCCTTTATCATGCATAACACACATTAAGTGATTAGCAAGTCATTGGGCTCCCTTAAAGGTAAGCAAGGTGTCCCTGGCAAGTATTGTCTTATAACTAATGTGATTCTTAAATCAACCCTTATATTTGGCCTCCAGGCACATAGGCTTGAACTGTCTGGGATCAAACTTTCAAACTTTGTGCAATACAGGCTTTTAAGGTTCTAACTGAAGAGCCCTCAAAATCCACAGAATTTCCCAAACTCAAGCCTTCTTCCAAGCAGAACCTTGAGGAGGGACACTTGGGAATGGGTCCTGCCCTATTCCACATGCTCACTGGATGAATGGGGCAATCCTCTCATCTGCAGCAGCATTGGGGTTGGGTGGGACCCACCTGGGCCAACCCTACTTTATTCACATGGGTGTTGTATACACATTGAAGAAGGCTTGAAATAACCAGAGAAATCAGTGCTTTGGGTGTTCTGCAACTTCTGTAAGTGGCATTGATATTACAGCTAATGAGAGCTCCTGTTTATAAGGCTTTTCTGAACCAAAAGAGAAAGATACCTCAGTTTTTGGGAAAAGATATTAGTGATTTCTGTGGAATACACAGAACATATGTGGTGACAGTTTGAAAAACCTGTCTGAATGTCATGCAGTTACGCACAGTCTCTTTGCATGCCTTCATGTGCCACATGTTACTATATAGAAGCTGATGATGTAGTCTAAATCTTTGACACTTCTGTTTGGAAATCTGTTCATTACTATGCCCATAATTGAGTTTCCCCACGTTAGTGAATTCACTAATTGCTTTGTCTTGCATGGTTTCTTGCCATTCTGCAATGTACATTTCTTACTGAAATCTAAGCATTTATTTTGATGGAAGAATAAAATTACATTATTTGTATAAAAGGGTTCTAACCTTAAGGACAGGAAAATAACAATATAGTTTTTGTCCAGGCAGGCGCATTATGTGACCCATGAGAGCAGCAAAATAACCAGACTGCACAACGGTGATGGGATAAAACCAGGCCAAATCTTTATAGATAGCAACAGGCAGGGCAAGGATTGGTATGGCATTGGGTTCCAGGATCAGTTCATCATTCCACAAGCCCCATGTTGATGGAAAGGATCCGCTGGGTTCGGATTGCTCCAAACCTGTAAGTTGGGAGTCGGCCGGTGTTGAACCTTGCATTGGTGCAAGCCAAGCAAGCAAGGTTTCACTGGGGGACCAGGGTGCAGGCATCCCCTGCCTACTGGGCACAGAATGGGGCTTATAGGGTAAACAAATGTAAGTGATTACAAAAACCCAGCATGGGTTTCTACAAACCAAGTCATGCCAGACAAACCTCATTTCCTTATTTGATAAAGTTACAAGCTTGGTGAAACAGGGGAATGTTGTGGGTGTAGTATATATTGATCTCAGTAAGGCTTTTGAAAAAGTCCTCCATCTTCTTGTGCAGAAGCTGATAAAATCTGGACTGGATGAGGTAACTGTTAGGTGGATTTGTAGCTGGTTGACTGACTGAACCCAAAGAGCTTCATAACCCTGGAAAAAAAGTGACGAGTTGGGTGTTGCAGGGTTCTGCCATAGGCACATTGTTGTTCAACATCTTTATAACCTTGAATGAAGGTATTGAGGGGATGCCCATCAAATTTTCAGATGACACAAAACTAGGTAAGGTAGTTAATGCTGCAAAAAACAGAATCAGAATTTAAGATGACCTTAACAGATCAGACAACTCAGCCCAAACTAACAAAGTGAATTTCAATAGGGACAAATATAAGAACCAGTTGCACTAATATAAGATGGAGGACACCTGGATTGCCACTGGTACCTGTGAAAAGGATCTAGGGGTCTTAGCAGACCACAAGCTGAACATGAATAAACTGTGTGATGCAACAGCAAACAAAAGTTAATCCTATTCTAGGCTGCATCAACAAAAGTAAAGTGTCCAGATCAAGAGAAGTAATAGTACTACTCTATTCTGCCTTGGTCAGACCACACACCATCTAAAGATGGAGTAGGCTTGCTTTCCTGTCCAGGATGGTAGGACCTGAACCAATGGCTTCAAGTTACAAGAAAGGAGATGCTCACTAAACACCAGGAAGAACTTTCTGACAGTAAGAGCTGTTCCAACAGTGGAACAGATTCCTGAGGAAGGTGGTAGACTCTCCTTCATTGGGAGTTTTGAAGCAGAGATTGGATGCCCATCTTTCACAGATGTTTTAGTTGATCCTACTTTGCAGGATGTTGGACTACATGATCCATGGGGGCCCTTCCAACTCTACAACTCTATTATTCTATTATTTTATGATTCTTGCTTTTGTTGCAGAGGCACTTCATGGGGGTAATTCTAAGCCATCCCATTTCCACCCCTCTGAGCAAAGCTGAATAGTGTTAAGATAGCTCTGCCCATCTGTTTTTACTCTGTTCTGTGACTCGCAAATAAAAAATAGGATCACTGAAGAGCTACTAGCATCATCTCAGTTACAGTTAAATTATTATCCTAATATAGACAGCATAGAATAGAAGCCATTCTTTGATCAATGAGGGGCATTTCATTTCATAAAGCAGAAAATACCACCACATCAGTTCTTTGAGAAGCAAAACAACACACCCACTCAGAAACAGAACCAAAACAGCAACAAAACAGCAACAAAAGTTAATTAGTATGCAGGTTAATATTGTATGAGATTGTTGTCTCTCTTCTTAGAAGGGTTGTTTTACTTGATGTCTGCTAAGACTAGGATACTTTAATTTGGCTGCATCTTGTAGGGACTGTGCAATGGCATTTTAGATTTGACAGAATGTGACTGGAGGCAGATTTTGAGATTTTATATATGTTGCCTACCATAATCAGAAATGTCTTCCATTGCTTAGGAACCAATAATAATAATAATAATTTATTATTTGTACCCCGCCCATCTGGCTGGGTTTCCCCAGCCACTCTGGGCGGCTTCCATAAAAACCAAAGATACAGTAAAGAGCATTCAAGCCTGAAACATTCAGAATTTGAAATTTTGAATCTGAAATTCCACACTGAAAATATAAAAAAATGCAGAACTTCAAATTTAATCCATTGTCCTTTTCTCTTACTTAGGATTTTTTTCATTTGCTTCTTTTTTCCTTCTGAAATGTATGCTAGGTTGGCAACCATCTCAATGCAGTAAGCTATTCATCTGGAGATATAACCCCCTAGCAGCCATATATTTGCAGGAGTGTTTGGATTCAGTTTCTATAAACAGTGTAATTCCCAGTGCAAAGAAAGAAAATAAGGGCAGATCTGAAACTTATATATTTTAAGTAATAGTCGGATAACCAAAGAAGTAAGGGATATTAATAATTCTCTGTACTTTTCAACTATTTCCTTTGCTACTGCTTTATACTCAACAAACCTATTCTCTATATAAGAGATTACATATATCTTCAGCCATTTTAGGATGCACAAAAGAATAAAGACAAAGTCGAACTGATATGGCTCACAATCCTTTGGACCTCATGTCCTTTGAAGAAACTGGTCTTCCTTTTTCCCACTTGTCCTGAAAATCATCAAAAGCAGGCCTCTAAGCATCATTTGCAGGCTTTCCCAACTTGTCTTGAGCAGCCTCTGTCTTCCTGGGCCAGGATGGATCACTGGAATCTCCTGAAAAAGTCAATCCTCTCTCAAATGCCACATACTGAGAAAGCCCCAACACCTGGCTCTAGGAACAGAGTCGAGAGGGTAAGTAACTGCTATACCTTATCTGTAAATAAAGACTTGTTGGATTACTGTTCAATACTGCTACTAAAACAAGGAATGGCAATAGATACTAATACAATGGCATGCTCCATAGTGCCCTGGCAGGCATATTCTCTAACCTGGGAAAGCAGCAAAATGATAGGGACAGGAAACCAGGTGTTCTTGCTGCTGAGATGGAATCTATTGGGGTTGGGAAGGGCCAAGCCCCTTCCATGGGAGTTGCTGAGCACTGAACCCTGTTGTGTTGCAAGCCAAGCATCCAACCTGAGCTTAGGGTATGCCATAGCTAATCCTCTCCTCCTCTCTTGGGCCTTCCCTGGGCCCAATGCCATTTCTGCCTCCAGATATAACAAATGTTATGATGCCAAACAGAAGTAAACAGTAGCTTCTATGAGGGAAAGGTGAAACAATTAAGGTTGAGAGGAGGGGGGAAAGCCTTTCCAGCCCAGTGAACCAGAACCCAAGTAGAGTAACTCAGTGAAGGCCCCAAGCTGAGGTTGGGTGGGAAGCTCATAGGGCAAAATAGCCTCTCCGCCACCTGCAGGTGAGGCCCCCTCTCGCAGGAGCCCTTATTGCCACTCTGTGGGCCACACGCCACCTGGCAAAGTTGCCCCATATGGAGTGCACCCAGAAACAAGGCTTCTGGAGAAGTCACTTATCACCACGGTATTGCAAAACCCGGTGGGGTCTGTGTGCGTAACCAGCCCTGCATTATATTCCGATGACCCATGTAGACCCATTCTAAGAGTTATACACTGCAGAGAATGTTTCTTTCATCACCGTCTACTGAAGGCACATGATGAGCGTCTCAGATTAATAGCCTATCACTTGCTAACTGCAGTCATCCTGCGGATAGCGTGATTGTGTAGATCTGCCCAAAGAATACTGAGCTGGCTAAATGGATGGGATGGTATTCAGGTGTCATTGTGAGGTCATATTATATTTGATAGATACATGAAGCAATAAAGAGGCATCTATCTGCCTGTCACCCTGTATCAGGAAAGTGTACATTTTTTCAGGTCTGTCCTACCATCTGTAAAACAAATGTTGACAGGAAGTATTGTTTGATTGAGGCCTTAAGAGCAGCGTTGGAAACATCCATCCATCTGTCTGATGCAAATACATATTGCTGGCTGGGTTTCTTTTCAGCCAAAGAGCTGTAGGCTGTCACTGCCCTGTCTTTCTCCCTTCTTCTGTACAGCTACCATGTGCCATGCAATATGTTTGCAACAAATATGTCCTGAACCTCGAGAGTGTTAAGAGTGTTGACTAGAGCAAGGGTAGCAGTCTTTTTTTCTTTCTTTTTTTCTTTTTTTCTTTTTTTTTTGATGTGCCAGAGTGTAGAGCCAAGGAACTCTTATTTCCATCTCTAATTGAACACATGGATCGCCTGAGGCACCTATCATCTGAGCAGAAGAGACAGGTGCTATCCTGTCAGACTCCACGAATATAATCAAAATGATGCATGCATGGTAAACCTGAAAGACAAATCAAGTAAAAGAACATTAAAGGCTTGATCTTATTCCTGTTGAATTTGAGTCCTTTCATTGGTTTTAATATGCATTTGGTTAATCACCTATGGCTATCACCCATTTTAATGGATAGGAAACTGAGATTCAGGATTTGTGACACTTAGAGTGCAATCCGCTACACCAGTGTTTCCCAAAGTGTGGTATACATACTCCCGGGAGTACATGAAAGGGTTTCAAGTTGTGCACAGCTTTTTCTTTTTTTTTTTAACTTTATAATAGATCAAATAGTATTGTTAAAAGTGCCTCCAGATTATCTTCACCTGAGAAGGGGCATACCAGTAAGACTACAGGGGCACGTGATTATTGTAAGTGGGTACGTGATTATTGTAAGTTTGGGGAATACTTCTCTGCTCGAGTAAGCACCATGGAGTTCAATGGAATTTACTCCCAGGTAAGAGAGAATAGGATTGCAGCCTTAGTGGTTCCCCAGTGAGCCCTGAACATGGAACTGGGTCAACACTAACAGACTATAAATTAAGGTAGCCTCAGATGTGCAAAGTTATTGTAATTATATTAAAGTTAAAAGAAAATTATTTTAGTTTAATAGCATTAAAAGGGGGCCTTGTGTTTGTCAGTTATCACAGCCAGTGACAGATTTACGTATAAGCTAAACAAGCTATAGCTTAGGGCCCCACTCTCTTGGGGGCCCCAAAAAAAATTAAAGGAAAAAAACCTGGATGTACATTTCCAAAATTTTAAGTTAGAGCTTAATAATTATTTCACTATTAATATAACTCTTCTTAATTGTATTTCAGTTCAACAATTACTTTGATAAAATACATATTTTGTTATGTGCAAATGGCTTCAGATGCCTATTAGGTCCATACATTACCATATAGCATACATTCAACACAAAAAGCAGCGGCAGTTTGTTGTTGACAAAGGACAGCTGGACATATACCTTCAGTAGCTTAGGGCCTCATCAAACCTAAATCCGGCCCTGATCACAGCACCTTTTCATAACAAATATTCATTTCCAGATATACTTCCCGAGCATCAGTTCCCCCAAAGAAAACAGAAGCAACTTGGAGCCCCCAACCACCACTGTGACTATTTATTTACAGCCCACTGCAAAACTCCAAACTCTTCCTTGTCCACTGCCCGCCCTCGCCCCCACTGCAACTCTTACATTATTCTTTCTCCAGCCTCTGCCCAAACATGTGAGGTGTGCCTCAGACAGTCACCACCAGCTCTAGCTAGAAAAGTTAGCAAGGAGCATCTCCAGAAATATCAACTGGCCATCACCAGCCATTAGAAACCAATCAAGGACACAAGAGATTCTGCCACTGATGTGTGCCTGTGCTGTATCAAGGCCCATCAGTGGCAGAATGCTCTTCCATCTTTCATTTTTGCAGTAAATAGACAGCACGTGAAGGGGGTGGGGTGGAGAAGCATCTCTCCTGGTGGTTCCCACTGCTACTCACAGCGTGAGTAGAGCCAGCGTGGTATAGTGGTTAAGAGCGGTAGACTCGTAATCTGGTGAACCGGGTTCGCTTCCCCGCTCCTCCACACGCAGCTGCTGGGTGACCTTGGGCTAGTCACACTTCTCTGAAGTCTCTCAGCCTCACTCACCTCACAGAGTGTTTGTTGTGGGGGAGGAAGGGAAAGGAGAATGTTAGCCGCTTTGAGACTCCTTCGGGTAGTGATAAAGCGGGATATCAAATCCAAACTCTTCTACTCACAGGGATGGGAGGCACTCCATTTAACCTTTACGCTGCCGCCACAGTTGTATTTAGCTATTAAGAGTAAAAACAAAAAAGAGCTAAAAAGTACACACACACACACAGTTCCTTATATGTTTTAAACTCTACTTGTAGTTTAGAATTTGTCATTCCCTCCCCCCACATCTTAAAACTTACAAGCTATAAATAAACTATAAATAAGTTATAACTCTGGGCTCTAGTACAGGCAAGCCCCCCCCCCCCATTTTAATATCTGCAGCAGCACGGAATCATTACAGTTATGCTATACTGCTGTGGCAAATGTTCACAGCGCAGCTAGCAGTAATGGCCTCAATAGGGTTGGTGAGGTTTTTTTTCCAGTTGAGTGACCATCAATAAGAAGCTATTCTCAGAACAATTCAAATGATTGTTACCTTATAATGATGAAACGTTTCCTTCCTAAAATAACTCCATTTGGGGCCATTTGTAGGTGACGGTACATTGTATATTTTGTGGGTAGATTTGATGGCTTAACAAACTGCAGTGTGCAAGGCATGATAATGGAACTGTAGCCTTGGATTGCTTGACTCTTGGGCTAATGTTCTGAAGCGTAAAACATCCATGTTTACATATAATAGGGAGCCCAATAACAATGTCTTTATGTTTGAACTTTGGTGACAAATGTTTTCATAAGCACTAATTCAGCTGGGATGCTGGGCTATAAGTTTCTTTCTCTCATTAAAAAAAAGAGAGAGTTTTCAGACAACTTTATTCCTTGCTTCCCCTTATTAAAAACTTCCCTGCCTGCAAACACATGTTTTTCTAGGTTTGCGGCTCAGTCTGGATTATATCCATGGATTCCTTCCAGGCCTGTGATTCTGAATCAATGAGGTTTAGAACCTAGTAGAAGGCAGCCCTGTTTAGGGGAGTTTTTCATGAATGATGTTTTAATGTATTTTTAATCTTTTGTTGGAAGCCGCCCAGAGTGGCTGGGGAAACCCAGCCAGATGGGTGGGGTAGAAATAATAAATTATTGTTATTATTGTTATTATTATTATTATTATTAGTAGTAGTAGTAGAGGTCAATGAACAAGTCAAACCAGTTTCTTTGTAAAATAATGGCCTTAGCTGGCTAGTTAGCTGGCACCAGCTTTTACATGTCCAAAGAAGTTATCTTCTTACCATAGAGACAAATGTGGGTAGATTTCCTCTCCACACACCTGGTTGGAAGCAACATCTACTTGCAAAGTAGAAGAACAGTAGCCCTGAGTCTCTGTGTAAGTTATGGCTGGTGCTGGAAGCTGGAAACACAGAGGCTTGCTTTCTCTGTGCTGAAGCCAAAGGTGTGGCTTGGGGTTTCCCTGGAAACCTAATGCAGAGGCAAGATCTGTTGGGGTGTTAATCCTGTGTGCTACTACATCCTACGCTCAAGTTATATATGTGTGTCAATAAAACCATATTACCTAAAGACACCACAGTCTCTACATTGACTCATCATTCCAAGGAGTTAGGACTTTGGGCAAAACAAAGAACCCCTGGATTTCCTCGCTGCTGCTTAGAGATTGAGATGCAGGCAGCAATATATGTAGTGTTGGTTGTCTATGTACCTCCTTCTCCAGGGATCATGTGAGATTGTGACTTTGACAGTCTGGCTTAGATTTCAAGAGTACTGTGGAAAGGGACATTTGCACAAAAGTGTTTCCTTTTCTAACCACCTTAAGATGTCTTCATTGCATGCTAATTAGAGTCTTTTCTATGCACTTCCCCCTCCACATTCAGTCGAAACAATCGAACAATCATGCTGCTGTTTAAGTATTCTAGGAGAATAAAAATATTTGGGTAGCTTCGTAACTCTCCCTTGAACCTTATTTGGGTTGCTGTCACTGCACAATTTTCATGCATCTTGAAAGGTTTTTTTGTTTTTAATACATGGGCCACCAGATTGCTGAATGGTTAAAACCATTACACAACCCAGAATCTCAGTGTGGTTGACACAATAGGCTTAATCCAGACTATATAAATCCAGTGCTTTTTTAATTAAAAAAAAATGTTTAGGGGTGATTTCATTTTGACTCAGGGAAATCTCCATTTTATAGTTCAAATCAGGAAAAATAAATACAGTAAATGGACAAAATTACAAAGGTTCACAAAATGTTTAAGGGTATGCGTACCCCTGCATCCCCCACCCAGAAAAAAGAACTGCATAAATCTCATTAATTTCCCATTGAGATCAATGTGAAAAGCTGGTGCCATGGGTCACTTTGGTCCTATTTATTTCAGTGGAATTTAAGTGCAACTAACTTAGTCTGGATCAGCCGAATATGTTTTAAAATTGAAGATTCCATTGTATATTTCTAACAGAATGATTGCATGCCTGCATTATTTAAGAGTAACATTCTTGGCAGCCATTGACAGGGCATAATTAAATACTAAACATGAAGATTGTCTCTTGTTTAAATCTCTTTTCCTTACAGCTATAATGAAACTGTATATATGCAAACCCACACATCAGATATATTATTCAATTCCTGCTGTGCTTAATGTTATTAACTGTCTTCTTCAACTACATAAACATGCCAGATAGAGAAAAGGAGCATATACTGACTTGTGTTCGAACCTCTGACTTCTTTTTGGAGAGCAAAAAGATGATTAATATCATGGGATTTCTCAGTGACACTGGAGATATAGGGATATATTCTGATCTTAGCTATCTGTGCTGTTATAGAAAGTTATTCCTATCAGCTTTACACCACTGTGAATGACATCAGAATCCGCCCCAGAGGAACTTGTTAGAGGTTAGAAAACTCCTCTAGTTTCTCTAGTGCCATTAAAAATAAAATATGCAAATGTATCCAATTAAAAGTATGTCCGTTTTGAGATTAATTTGAAGACCTTAGCCAGAGTTTTTCTCTGGAGAACTTCAGTGATTTTAGCTTTTTGCTTTGAAAAGTCACAACAAATCTCACTTCAGCAGGCAGGATCCCTGAATTACACCATGTCTGTGGAAGCACACAGTGCCTCTCAGTGTTCACTGGAGCTTGAAAACGTATGAATTTTGTACAAATATAGTAGTGAATATCATATGAAGAAAACAGGTTGGTAGTTCTAGAGGAATTTGTTTTCCTTTGGGCATGAGTTTCTTTCTGTAAAGAGGACTTTGGAGATTTGTCTATTTAAAAACAGATGTTTCCTCCCATGGCAAAAATAAGAAAACATTAGTTTAATGATTTTTTTTAATTTAAAAAGCCCCCCCCCCCAAAAAAAAAAGTAGATATGGATATCCTGACACAATATATTTTTGTATTTCTTAATTCAAGGAGCACGTGCCAATGGGTTTCATATTGTGGTAAAATAATATAATAAGTAAACATTATGGTAATACAGGATACTAAGTGCTAATTGCTCAAGGCTAATATTGAAGCAATATTATTCCTGATGCTTTTATATATGGTCCAGTCTTCACCCTTTCCAAAAGAAAAGTGACCCAGTAAAAGGCTGCCTTCTCGGTAGTGGCACCCTCCCTGTGGAATGCCCTCCCACCAGATGTCAAAGAGAACAACAACTACCAGACTTTTAGAAGACATCTGAAGGCGACCCTGTTTAGGGAGGCTTTTAATGTTTGATGTAGTACAGTATTTTAATATATATATTTTTGGAAGCCGCCCAGAGTGGCCAGGGAAGCCCAGCCAGATGGGCGGGGTATAAATAATAAATTATTATTATTAATTATTATTATTACAGCTTTCCACTGCTTTGGGAAGAAGAAGCTCAAAATAATAATAATAATGAGGGAAAATATGACAGTAGATAATGAAGAAGTATTTGACTGCATATGACTAGACAATGTTATCCACAGTGCCTGCATCTAATGAACTGAAGTACATTTGCCTATTAATTCATTCAAGCACTTCTGATGAATTTTGATATGATGACTGAACAATGACCAGAGAATATAAAACCACATACACAGACTCTCCATCCGTGTATGAACTGCATTAGCGGGGGGTTTTATATTTAAAAAAATCATAAGAAAAGAGCCTAGAATGCCCACCAACACACATTAGTACCTTATTTAACCTGATAATCCTGTCTCTGTGAATGAACAGATAAAATGCTACAGAGACAGAAGAGTGCAACAATAAATATCTTTATCCTATTCAAAACTCTAGGAAGAATTAAAGAATGAGGAAGCACAGTCCAAGAACTATTTCTTTTCTACCATCAATGAATGAATCTAGTTCTTTTCAGACTTGCCTACCTTGACACATGATGGCAGGTCTCAAATGTCTATCTGTATTATAATTTTGCCACTGAAAATAAATGTTCCGGGTGCAAAACCCCAAACATCTTATTATTTGGAACTTCAAAGCCATCGCCCATCCTATTTTGCTTACCCTGAGCTATCTTTTTGATAGATATTCATTTATCATATTCTAAAAGGAATGTAGAAGCATTTGCATTGCCACCATGCTTTTGTGCCAGCTACCACAGGAAACAAAACTAAGCATAAAGTACTAATGATACAAAGCATTGTTTAGACCTGTAAAGCCTTAAACGCCCTAGGACTGCAACGCCTCAAGAACTGCCTCTTCCCATATGAACCTCCCCAGACCCTAAGATCATCTTCTGAGGCCCTTCTTCATGTGCCTCCTCCCCATGAGGTCCAGCAGGTGGCAACATGAGAATGGGTCTTTTTCGCAGTGGCTCCCCATTTGTGGAAGTTTGGCTGGTGCCTTCCTTATGTTATAACAGCCCTGAAACCTGCGGGTATATAGGGTGGTATACAAATTAACAACAACAATAACAACAACACATAGATTGAAGGTGACATTAGCCAAATGCAGCTCTTTCATTTCAGCTGATAACTAATCATCATCATCATCCTTTATTTCATTTATGAATCACTTGCCATGAGGCATCTCAAAGCATTACAACACAATGAAATATAAAAAAAACTGTTATGTATATAAGAACAGTTAAAACAACTTACATTTTTATTCCTTGACTTCTGTTTTATTGTGATTGTCTCATAATATCCCATACCACTCTAATTCTGTACTAGTTAAGGCTAGAAACAGCCTTGGGTAAATTGTGTTGATGTGACGTTGTTTTAGAAAGACCCCCACTTCCTTAAGACCAGCATGTGCAGTATGTCTACTCAGTTCCTTTCATCTTGCTTATTTTGAATACCGGTATATGCAGGAGGCTACCCCCAAACCCTGGACCAGTGATCTTTACCTCCACACCGCTACACTTGTACCCGACAAAGGTGGGTTTGTTGCCATGGCAAACAAACATGCTGGGCAAGTTGGGAACAGCAGTGACCCATGTTGCCTTGGCACCACAAGATCCAGGTGTCTTTCAAGAGGAGGAAGAAAAAAGGTTTGGCCATTGTGATGTCTAATAGTTAGTACCGTGGTACCTTGGTTTTCGAGTGTCTCAGAAGCCGAACGTTTTGGTTTCCAAACTCCAAAAACCGGGGAGTAAATGCTTCCATTTTTGAACGCACCTCAGAAGCAAAATGGCTTCCACTGCGTGTACATGTTCCCCCCCCCCCCAGTTTTCTGCAGACCTCCCTTTGCTCCTTGGCTTTCAAAAGTTTTGGAATCTGAACCGTCTTCCAGAACGGATTACGTTCAAAATCCAAGGTACGGTGTATTTTAGTGTCATCAGGCTTGAAATGAGGAGGACTCCTTTGGACTCTGCCAGTTACCCCAGCCCAAGCTGATCCCAGTGAGGGAAACGAGGAGACTGGATGGCAGCAAACCCTCTTCCTTCTTTGAAGGAAGCTGTTGTCAAAGGCCAGGGTAAAGAGATGTGTCTTCAGCGTTCACCCAAAAGTGTATAGAGGGATTTCCACAGCTTAGACTCAGGGGTCAACGACCTTTTTCAGTCGTGGGCCAGTCCATCGTCCCTCAGATCATGTGGGTGGCCAGACTATATTTTGAAAAAAAATAATAATGAACGGATTCCTATGCCCCACAAATATGCATTTTAAATAAAAGCACACATTCTACTCATGTAAAAACACCAGACAGGCCCCACAAATAACCCAGAGATGCATTTTAAGTAAAAGGACACATTCTACTCATGTAAAAACACGCTGATTCCTGAACCATCTGCAGGCCGGTTTGAGAAGGCGATTGGGCCGGATCCGGCCCCCGAGCCTTAGGTTGCCTACCCATGGCTTAGAGGCTGCCTGTAAGCAATGCAGGCTATTCTGTTAGGGAGAATGGGGCATTGTCACACCAACCCCAGTGCTTCCTTAGCCAGCTGCCACCTGCCTGCCATCTTACTTACAAGCAGTCAGGGGTGGCTCTGCCTGAGATGGGCTCTGGGTGCACTGATTGCTCCATCCCTACTAGTCCCAATGGGCTGCAGTCATTATAAGACAGTGGTAGAGAACATGTGAGCCTCCAGACAATGTTAGACCAAATTTCCCATCATCCCTGATCACTGAGCACACTGACTGGGGCTGATGGGGACAAGAGTCCAACATTTGGTTCCCTACTGCAAGATAGGCCCTATAATTCTCTACCACTAACAATAAGATCCAAAAACATTGCCCAGGTTGCATAAGATGGAAGTGGCATACTCAGTCCTGCACTGAAAATGAAAGTGGGATTTATCTTTTGCTATTTTCTTAATTCCATTCCACAAAAGAGATTCCTGAGCTTCTGAATGAGAACAAGAGCCTTCTGGGGTCTTGGATGTCATGTTAAACTTCAGAAGTCTGACAATTCCCATTGCACTTTTTAATAAAGCATGACATATAGCTTTGGAGCAATCTGTCTTTGCTCAAGAGAAGTAATATTACACATTATGTCAAGAAAGCCTGAATGGGTCTTGTCAGCATAAAGGTTTTGCTTTCAGTGCCTCTGCTGCTATCCCCACAAACATTGGATATTGATTGATAATAGAGGGTTTATTTCATAGGAGATAAATGGCATTGTGTTTTTACAAATTTTATATGGGAGAAGAACTGAGGGAGGGATGCAGTGAGATGGCAGGATAGATTTCGTGTTGATCTCTCTCTCTCTCTCTCTCTCTCTCTCTCTCTCTCGCTCATTCTTTCTTGAATTAATAACTGCATTTGCACTAGCATTTCCAAAATCTTACTATTTCAACGCAGTATCCATAAACTGCCTGATGGAGTAAGAATTTTAAAAGACAAGTAAGCTAATAGATGCCATTTTGCAAGCTTGTCTCTTTCTCTTTCTTTTTCAAACCTCCTGAGTAAACATGAAAACATTTAAACTTTCAGAGAAAGTGCTTGGAAGGCTTTATAAAATTGTAACTATTACCCAGTCAGTGTTTATCTGTTTGTTTTTTAATCAATTACCTGGTGGTTTTTATCTTCTCTAAGGCTTCGGGGGGGGGGGAGTGTTGTTCTTTTGGGGGATGCCAGGAACTCAGTGTTATTAAATAAGGAACTTGGTGTTATCAAATCAAGTACATCATCTAAAACAGTGGGTATCTTTGTTTCGCAAGTTGGGAAGGAATCAAAATATACCTGTGCTGGCATGCTTTCATGCAGACATATGGATTGAGCAACTTCCCACCAGGCTATAGCAGATTATAGAGGAAGGCTGGAGAAAAGGAAAGCAGTGGTACTCTAATCACATGCCATACCTGCAAGCATGATGCCTGATTCTGTAACAAAACAGGTGTTTACTGTGCATTGAGAGACTTCCCAAGCACAGTACGTTAGTTCTGCTGTCCCTGTAAGCAAGCATTAAATCCAAGGCAAAAATGAAACAAACAAAACAAAAGCCCAACTACAATATCTTCAGGTAGCACTAAACTTTCCCAAACTGGTTTTAGTCTTCCATCAGTCCCAGTCAGCACAGCCATGCTGGAGGGCATCAGGTTGGGGAAGGATAGTGTACACAAAAGCAGGTACCCAATTCTGACAATGCAGCGAAAAGGAAAAACCCCTTAAACCTCCATTCCTTACCCAGCTTTATCTTAAGTGTCTCTAAAAGCTGGGCAAGAAGAATCCCTGATGGGTGCAAAGATGTTTGACAATTCCAATTGCACTTTTTAATAAAGTCTGACATGCAACTTTAGAGCAATCTGTCTCTGCTCAGCAGCAGTAATATTATGTGTTTCATCAATGAGCTCTGAATGGGTCTTGTCACTGGAAATATTTTCCATCTTGACACCTGCACTTTGAGAAACACTTCTTGGGAATCGACTGATGCTTAGAAACATCTCATGTGAGAAGAGGGTGTTTATTAAATGAAAACCTTTGTACTTCTGTGAAACTATTAATGAAAGCATTTTCTTTCTTTTTGGCATCTTCAACTGATCCATAAAAACTCCTTAATTGACTAAACATTGCTTGCATTCTTGGACGAAACTGATCATCTCTACCCCCAATTTAGCCTTGTTTCAGAGCTGGTTTCAGGACTGAATTGGCCTTGATGGATGACCTCTGTCAGGAAAGGGACAAGGGGAGTGCAAACTTGCTTCTTTTGCTCCCTCTCTCTCTACAGTGTTTGATACCATTGACCATGGTGTCCTCCTAGTCTAGCTTAGGAGGAGCGCTGTTTTGCAGTGGTTCTGGTTCTACCTGTAGAGTCAGTTCCAGAGAGTGGCACTGGGGCAATGCTCCTCAGTCCCTTTGCATCTGTGTAATGGATGCCACAGGGCACTATTTTGTCCCCGTCACTGGTACATGACCCCAGTCAAGCTTGCAAAAATATACCATTTGCCTGATAACAAATGTTGGAAATGCAAAGAAACTGAAGGAACGTTCTTTCACCTCTGGTGGACTTGCCCTAGGGTTAAGGCTTTCTGGGAAATGATATACAATGAACTGAAAAAGGTATTTAAGTATACCTTCCCTAAGAAACCAGAGGCCTTGCTTTTGGGCATTGTCGGCCAGAGGGTGTTAAAGAAGGACTGTACATTTTTTATGTATGCAACAACAGCAGCAAGGATACTTATAGCTAAATATTGGAAAACTCAAGACTTGCCCACGCTGGAAGAATGGCAGATGCAACTGATAGACTATATGGAATTATCAGAAATGACTGGCAGAATCCGTGACCTGGGAGAAGAAGCAGTGGAAGAGGACTGGAAGAAATTTAAGGATTACCTACAAAAACATTGTAAATTGTATGAATGTTAAGATGATGCAAGAGTAAGAATAAATGCGGCATCAGTAAGTTAGTTGATAAGAATTTGAGAATAGATGAATTTTGAGAAAAAGTTAATTTCTTGGTTGATATTATGCCTATTTAAGTATTTATGATTTTGGAAAACAAAATTAAATTTAGAGACATAATATGGGAAAAATACAAATAAGAAATTGAAACAAGGTGATAATTTGCTGTTTAGAAGTTTATAAATTTGGAATGCAGGAACGAAAGATGTGAGGAAGTCCAAAAAGTGAGGAAAGTATGATTACTAAGAATTTGGATTTGATGCTGTCAGAGCTGCCCTAGGTCCCAGCTCACAAAGGACCAACGCCACTCCGTTGTTATATACAAAAGTCTTTATTGAAGTTCAGTTTCTCTTTCACAGCCGCGGCGCGCAGCTCTACGTCTCAAACTCTAGACCGCCGAAGCTCCGTCTGAGTCTCCTCCCCCCAGACACCAGTTTAAGACTCTAGCCTTGCTCCACCTCTTCCTCTGCTCTTTCCTCCTCTGGGTCCGCCTGTCCGCTGGGGTCTTGCCCTTCCTAGACTCTTCTGACGCTGAGTCCCCTGAGTCTTCCCCCTGCCTCCGGCGTGCTTTAGGACCTGGTTCCCAATCCGGGCTTTCTGCTGTCCCGCGCGCCTGTACATTTGAACTTGGCGCGCGCGCCCAGCCTGCCACCTTCCTCCTGACCGTTACACTGCTCCTGTCACTGCTTCCCCCTTCGGGGAGGCTATCTGTGTCTGACCTCCCCTCCGTTCCCCCACTCTCCGATAGAGGCGTGGTCAGCCCTGACTCCTCTTCCCTCCCTGCTGGAGGAGCCGCTGGCCCTGACACATGGGACTCTTCCCCCCCACTACGCTCTGGTGGGGAAGCTGGTCCTGATCTCCAGCTGCTGCTTTGGGAGTCCCCGCTGGCCCCTTGCTTCTGGTGCGTCCCCCCTGGGACCCCCCTTGCCCTGACTATCGGCGCCCCCTTCTGGGAATCTTCTGATTCACTGGAGAGGCTCATGGAATCTCTCGGGTCACTGTCATTCTCCCCTCCGCTGCCCTCAGATTCTTCCCCTTCGCTCTCCATTTCCTCTCTCCCCTGTGCCTCTGCTCCTGAGCCCCTGACAGATGCTATATTCTTTCTTTTTTTCTGTTTCTTTCTTTCTTTTTTTGTATGTCTTTTTTAGGTTTTTTTTTTCTTTTTCTGTTTGCTTATTGTATTGTTGGGGACGGGATTATATGTATTGGGTGATAAATGTTTAAAACTTTGAATAAAATATTATTAAAAAAAAAATTTGTCCCCGTCACTATTTAATTACATGAAGCCATTGGAAATGGTTATTAGGGGAGGTTATTAAATCTCTGTTTATCCAAAACATCTGAATCAAGAGTGGCTGTGCTGGTTCTGGACCAAAGTCTGCCCACAGCAGTGGCCTGGACAAGAGCCAATAATTTGAGTTGAAGCTCTGACAGACGAGTGACCCTGTGGGTGACTGGTTTCCATGTCTGGGAGACAGCAGTGGAGCGCATGCTACTGCCATCCAGGGAAGGCATGCAGGGCACACCCCCTAGGGGGCGGGGTGAGGAGGGAGGCCACTGCATCCCTGGGTCAGGTCTGATCCTAGAGTGGAGCTACGGCCGGGCATGAGAAAGCCACCTTGGCAGTTTCCTTGTGAGCCTCAGCCCAGCCGATGAGAGGGGCACCATTGTTGCTGCCGACTCTCTTCCTCTCTGCCCGTGGGTCAGGCCTGACCTGGGAGTGGAGCTGTGGCGTGTGGCATTGGGCTGTCCCACGAGGAAGGTGTCTCTGTGACTCCCTCACATGCCTAAGCCAGAATTGCCTGGGGCCAAACACACCCAGCTCCAGCCCCCTTTATGCCACTGCTGGGAGATTGGTCACTTACCTGTTGTGGATGGGGCTCACTTCCTCTGAAAGAACTGGCATATAGTCTGGGGGTGCTACAGGATTCATCTTTGGCGCAGGTGGCTAGGAGCGCCTTTAACCATCTTCAGTTGGCAAGATCGCGATGACTGTTTTGGTTTCTTTGAATAAAGAGTTGACTTCACTGACACCTTGTGAATTATTGCTGACCAGCTCCTTGACACTCTGCCCCATCCCCTGTCCCGTACTGGCTTCTGAACCTGGAATTTTGTCCCAAAGGGAACACAACCCTTGGCATAAAAGAGATTCCCTGTTCTCAGAGCACAGGGTGTGAATGGATGTGGGAACCATGTGAAATATTTCTTTTTCATCTATACAAATAACACTGTCTTTTGTAGCAATGAAATGCAAACAAAATATGACTATTTAGCAAGGAGCGAAAGAGAGAAATATAGTAGCAATTTCCTCTTACTTCCCGGACCTCAAAAATTTCACTGCACTATCTATACATCAGGCATGGCCAAACATGGCCCTCCAGCTGTTTTGGGACTACAATTCCCATCATCCCTGGAGGTCCAAGTTTGACCATGCCGTCTATACATGGTAGGTAGTAAGTGTAAGGATGATGTAAAATAGTGACATTCCTAGAAGATGAAAAGATGTATGTCAGTATAAAAAACACTCCTTACATTCCCTTTGGTAGGTAATTTAAGATTATTCTTTCCCCATTTTGTATCCCATCGAATCTGTTGCCACCTCCCTCAACCTTTCTTACCTTTGTAATTTAAAGTGACAGGTTAAATGCTAATGCAATTGATAGGGGTGAACAACTGGTCAAGGAACAACCTGAGCTGACTGCTTAATATATCTACGAATTGCAGAAATATGCAGGTCAGGTCTAATTTTGACAGGGAATGGTTCACTGCAAGGCTTTATGTCTCCCTGGATAGCCATTAACAGACTCATACTAGAATAACTACCTCATTGCTTAGGGTGGGAAAATCAAGTTCATCTTAATAGGGGGGAAACAGAGCCAAGTTCCTGATATCCTCATTTTTAAGTGCCATTTTGTTAAATATTGGATCTAATATTATAATCTAAGATTATAGAATTCGAGGAGGAGGGGATCAGTAATAGCCCGGCAGATGTGTATACCCCAAGGCAGCCCTCAAATTTTCCCATAAATAAAGCATGCCTGTGAAAACAGCAACACGCTGTTGTTCTCTTTATGTGAAGGATCCTCTGTGGAAACCATTTCATACAGACGTGTTCATCACTAAATCACTAAGCAGCTAATTCCACCCTGTTTTGGTCTTGCTGGGTCCGTCATGTTCCATTCCTCCCCGTTGCATGCCGCTGAATCCTATTCCGTTCTGTTACATGCCTTTCCACTGTAACACATTTCTTTCTACATAATACATGCACTTTAATGTAAAATGCAGTTTTCAACACATTCACCAGTAAAATAAAAGACACAATTTTGTCCACACATTTTACCACATCGAAAATGCCATGCAAAATTCAGAGGAATGCATAATCTGACTGATAGCTGTGTCTTGGCCTCCATGTAATTTCAGAAACATCAGATCAGGTTAGACCAGTGTGAAAATCAGATCAAATGAATCCCTTCCTCTAGCTACATCATCTCTCTCTCTATCTCTCTCTCTCTCTCTCTCTCTCTCCCCCCCCCCATCCCCTTTCCTGCATTCTGGAACACAAGTGAGTATACAGTTTGTTTCTACACAGTCACAAATCCAGGCATTGATCAGACCCAGATTTGTTTAGCTTCAGCCCATACCCTGGGACCTAATTACCTGAGTGGGTAAATGAGCTATCACAGATCAAGTGCCATGAACAGAATTTAATATTTGAAAGAATAAGTGGGGACCATTCCCAAACCCTAACAGGAGAGCTCCTTATTCAGGGCTTCAACCTGCTGTCTGGCAGATAACGAACTGATTCTTTTCCAACCACCTGAAATCTTTCCCAGCTGAGCTGTACACAGTTAAAAGCTTCAGGGTTGCTAGCCCTGAACCCCAGCATTTCATCGCTATATTGTCAGGAACAGACTATAGCACAGGGAGTTTTTGTTTTTGTTTTAACACTGTGGGGTGCATTTTCCTAGTTCAGTTACTGCTCACACCTAAGACATAATATGCTAAAGCAGCAAATTCTCTCTCTCCCACTCCCCCCTTTAATGAAATTATTCACCATTCTATGGCTCTACTACTCTCAAGCATGCACTTAATTGTTAGACTCAACACCAGACTGAAATGTTATTCCCATCTCCCATGGTTCAACCACCCTCAACTATTGACTTGATTATTAGACTCAATACCAGACCAGCATGCTATGCCTAATTTCCAGTTCTGCTATAAACCCCATCCTAGCATGGTTCTTCGTGTGTGTGGGGGCGTGAAATCCAGGATTTTAATGTAGCTACAGCTGAATAGTATGTTTCATTCCCTCATGCAAAGGTGGGATGGATACAACATGTCTCCAATCATTGCAGCACAGTTGGACTCATGAAAGAGGGACTGCAAAGCGCCTTTTAGCTCCTAGTTGGGACCAGTTGCAACTAGTGAACGGTTATGGAAGGGTTGATGGGCTGTGAAGTATCCTTGTTCTCAGGTATCCCTGGGGTTTGCCAGGGTTCACTGCTCCTGGCATATCTCATCAATATCAGATTATGACATCCTTGCAATTGTCCTAATCCCAATTCTTTTTAAGAGACTCAACTTTTGGGTTAGGTTATTTTTTTGGGATGATATAGGAAAGGGCTGAAGCTCAACAAGAGAACATCTGCTTTCAATGCAGAAGGTTCCAGGTTTAATTATTAGTATCTCTAGAAAGCTTTTGGAGACCCCTGTCTGAAATTCTGGAGAGGTGCAGCAGCTAGTGTAGACCATCTGAGCTAGATGACCAATGGCCCGACTCATTATAAGGCAGCTTTCCATGTCCCTCTGATCCCAATATATTTGCTGTACATGTTTCTCAGAAGGATCCCAGGGATGCTGCAAAATCCTCCTTTTCTATTAGGCTCAGGATTTCGTCAGTACAACAAGGTATCTTCCTTCAGTGCGAACAAACGATTTAGTATGACTCTTCTGAAAATACTGGATTGCTGCACTTGTATAAAACTTGTGGCAAAATGGATATAAGTCAGCATCATTCTTTTAAAAAGGAAAAAAAATAATCATTGCCCCAGAAAACAAGACACTTGATTATCTCCCGTGCCCCTTTTCTTTTGTTCAGGACAGTAGGTTAGCAAAACATGATGTCTCAGCTATCACATAAGTAATACAAAATGCCACATTTAGTACTGAACTGTGATAGCTCCCCAGAACATCTGATTCCCAGTGTGTGACACTGAGCAGCTACCAGTCAGTCTCAGGGATCCTGAAATTAAGATCAGCTAGAACGATTGGCAGGATGAAATATCAGAGAAGAGGCTGAAAGAGCTGTGCGTCTTAAGTTTAGTAAGAGGTTGAGAGGGAGCATGATTGCACTCCATTAATACATTAGAGGTGTTAACCTAGCAGAGGGGAGAAAATGATCTGAATTAAAGACTATGGAAAGAAGCGGTAATAACTACAAATTGTACATTAATGCATTTAGAATAGAGATCAGGCAGTTTTTAACTCCTAAAAGAAGTAAAGTTCAGAAAAGGATTGCTGAGTCACAGCATCCCAGAAGCATGCACATTTCAAAACAGTATTAAATAAATGGATGGTGAAAGATGTTTGTGATTGTTAATATTGGCTGGGGACCCATGGATGTGTCTGGGTGTGTGTGGAGGGGTGCTTCCCTCATGTATGTCAATTAAACCCACCTGCCCATGCATACATAATTTGGTCATTGTTTGGCAGGTCTTTGATTGTTATATTTGAATAAATAAGGCATGACCATTCCACAGTTACTCTGTCTCTCAAATCTTCTTCCATGGTGTGTTGGCAAGGTTAGATTGGTTGCATCATAAAACAGGGCCAATGTTCACCCTACCCACGAAGAGAAAGTAAATGGTGCCATCAGATGGCTAAAGACTCATCCCAACTTGGAATTTTTATTGCTGTACATTTCACAAGCTATATTTTTATGACCTTTCAACTTTAAAGAGAAGAAAACTCAAAAGGTGTTCCATGCCCTCACTTTCAAAGAAAGTTGTTTCAGGCAGGTCTACCATTGTTCTCATTTTGAACTCCTCAGATTAGATTCTGAGCTATTTTTATGTGTCCAACAAATGATGGCAAGATTATGAAGGCTATTTTATCTTTCAGCAAATATGTCAGAATGGTCTGAATATCTGGCTTCAGTATCATCTGATAAGCATTGTCAGGCTGGAACCGATTACACTGTCATTCTTGGGTTTTCACAACTAATGTGTGTTACTTTCAGCTCACAATATAATATGCTTGAATGCCAAAATAGAACGAACACGGCGCTTCAGGGAGACAACTTCCCCCCTTCTTCCTTTCCACAGATTATCTGTTAACAAAATGTGCATCTCATAATTTAACTGCCCCACCTTTCCAAGGCTCAAGGTGGCTTGCAACCCCAAATTAAAAGCCAACAACATTACAATAAAAACAGCTCCAAAGAACAAACAACCTTCTGATACAATGAAACTCATCACAGTCAACAGTAGATGGGCCAGATATCTCCCACGCTTTGCATATTAACAGCCAACAGTGTCTGGGGAATCTGATGCGTCTTTAGCAAGCAGTGGAAGCACATCAAAGCTGGTGCTTGCCTTACTCTGGAAAGGGGGTGGGTCCATATGGTGGACATCAGAAGGGGAATGACTCTCTGGGTTTGAAAGATGGACTTCAGCTGACTGTCGTACAAGCAAAAGAGGATCTTGGAACATTGGTAGGCCTGTACAGAACAAGGTATTCCTTCAGGAATCCATATCCCATGTTATTTAGAGCATTATATGTCAACAAAACAACCTTACATTTGGCTTGGTAGTAAATGGGCATTAACAGACAATACTGGTGCACCAGTCAAAGCCAGTAAAAGGTGTTCCTAGCTGCAGTGGTCACATGAAGCTCCAGTGACAATGATGGATAGATGACTACCCCCAGACTATGCACTTGATCCTTCAAAGGGAGTGAAACCCTGCCCCAAACAGACAACCTTCTTTATACAATTTTATTGTACCACTGTTTTTATTTTCTGTTGCATTTGATACAGTGTTTAAATGCACACGTTGGTTCAGTATAATAAAAAAGTGATAGATTTTTAATCTTTATTCTATGTAACATTTATATCGAACCAGTGCAAATAAACACTTCTCCCACCATAGCTAAACCATCTTGATAAATACTCATGTATACACTTCAGCAGTTTTATACATAAATGCTTGGATTAACTTAATGACTACTAAACAACTACAGCTGTAGTCTTTGAATGGATCAAATTTTTGTAATAATGACCCTATATTTTTACCTCTCTCAAAGAGTACTTTTCAAGTGGCACTGCCATTTATCTATGCTATTGATATAGCAATGCACAAATAATGTATATTGCATTGCGAAGATGTTAATAAACTGCTTGGAATATTGCTCTGCTGCTAAGGATGAAGCGAGCTGGAAAAAGCTGCACTCTGCAATCAATAAAGAAGCTTGACTTGTACTTTAGAACAATCTCTGGAGGATTTTTGTCTATCCTTGTGACACGTTTGTTGTGACTTTCCACCAAGTTATGAAGACACACACCTGTTTACAGAGGCACTCCCTTGGGTTTCTTTTCTCCTTTTTTAAATTGATTGTCCTGTTTTAATCACTATATTGTTTTAATGGTACTGTTTTATTATGTTTTTGAGTATGAATATTTATATTTTAATGTTCATGAAACTTTTTATTCTTTGTAAACTGCTTAGAAGGCTATTTTGGTATCGTTTGGTATTTTTAAATGTGTTTGTGGGAAGGGGTGGCCGAGGGGAGTTATTGGTTTGTGGGAGGGGGGTTTTGTTCTTGTTTTTGTTTGTGTGTGTGCTTTTATATTGTGTTTTTATGTTGTGAACAGCCCTGAGATCAGCAGATGAAGGACAGTCAAATAGATAAATAGATAGATAGATGATAGATAGATAGATAGATAGATAGATAGATGATAGTTAGATAGATCAATAGATAGACGACAACAACAACAGCAAGTATTAATAACTCTGAAAAATGTTGAAGTGTTTCAGCCATTTCTCTTTCTCTCTAGCTCTTCAAGTTACTGACTCCACATATAGCTTGACTTATATACTTAATTGCCAGGTTCCTAGGATGAAACTTTGTCCCTCCTGTGCATAACTTCTATTAAATATTTGCCTCTCCGGTGAACAACTTTCTGAGCAAAACATTTCATTGTGCTTTTAACCGCCTGTGAACTTTGGACCCTCTTCTGTACTGGTCAGGAGAAGAGGTGGTTTTTTAAAAAATAATTTGTTTGTTGTTGTTTAGTTGTTTAGTCGTTTAGTCGTTTAGTCGTGTCCGACTCTTCGTGACCCCATGGATCAGAGCACGCCAGGCACTCCTGTCTTTCACTGCCTCCCGCAGTTTGGTCAAACTCATGCTGGTAGCTTCAAGAAGACTGTCCAACCATCTTGTTCTCTGTCGTCCCCTTCTCCTTGTGCCCTCCATCTTTCCCAACATCAGGGTCTTTTCCAGGGAGTCTTTTCTTCTCATGAGGTGGCCAAAGTATTGGAGCCTCAGCTTCAGGATCTGTCCTTCCAATGAGCACTCAGGGCTGATTTCCTTAAGAATGGATAGGTTTGATCTTCTTGCAGTCCATGGGACTCTCAAGAGTCTCTTCCAGCACCATAATTATTTTATTCAATTTTACATTATATATTTGAATTCAAACAGTAGTCATAACCATTAACATATAGGATTCCCTGAATCCTTAGACTTCCCTCCACCCCTCCAGGGGTTCCATTGTCAATATTTTTCTACTGTGTCATATAATTTCTCAATTTATTTTTTTAAATCCATTTTTACCTTAGTTTTTGTTACATTACATGTGTTGTTATAATCTTGCCAAAGTGTTTAGTTGTTTACAGTGTTCTCTTAAGTAACTTATGCATTTTTTTCATTCCTTATTAAAGTTTCCATCTTCTAGGTTTCTAGTTTTCCAGGTCATTTTCGCCATTTTCGTTTAGTCCATCATCTTTATCAACCATTCCTCTCTGGTCAGGATTTTATCTTCTTTCCATCTCTGCACTGCTGTCGTCACATACATAAATAATCTTTATTATTAAAGCAGAGACAGAGCAGAGGTAGTTTTAGGGTATTGTGACCACTGCAGTCACGTTGGGTGCCACCCTGCAAAGGGTGCCAAAACAATGCTGTAGAACAAAGCATGAGAGGTGGGGGAGCTGAATTTTAGTGTTGCACAGGGCACCACTGAAATTTGACAACCCAAAGTCTGCCACTGTCAGGAGCCTAAAAAGCAAAAAGAAAGCATTCTTACAACCCACATTTTACAGCCCAAACCCCAAAACAAAATGGCTGGCAGTCCTATTGCTTTATGTATGCATTTTTATAGAAATGGATTAGAACTGGATTTTCAACATGGAACTCATGTTTTACAAGAATGGAGGAAATATTTAGTAGAGGAAAAACAGGATGGAGAGTTAGACTGCCAAATATGTTTCCGAGAAGGCCAATTCTAAGCAACAGAAAGGGCACAGCAGGAAATAATTAAATTTGAGTGATCAAGGGGTTTAATTCTAATTTGGTGGCAATACGTTCATTAGCTGTGAGCAGATTTGTGGATAAATCACTCAGTAGCTTGCAGCATGACTTAGATGGAGATTAACTGAATTAGCAAAGGCAAATGAATTCTGATGCTGTCCCTAACCCAACCCATCCCCAACCCAATCACATCATTTTATACTCTTTTTTTCCATATACAGTGGTACCTCAGGTTACAGACACTTCAGGTTACATACGCTTCAGGTTACAGATTCTGCTAACCCAGAAATATTACCACGGGTTAAGAACTTTGCTTCAGGATGAGAACAGAAATCGTGCAGCGGCAGTGCAGTGGCAGGAGGAAGCCCCATTAGCTAAAGTGGTGCTTCAAGTTAAGAACAGTTTCAGGTTAAGAACAGACCTCCAGAACGAATTAAGTTCTTAACCTGAGGTACCACTGTAGTGAAGAAATGGCATAATATGAAGTAACTTCCAGGACAAACTGGGAGGAAAACATAGTGAAGGTAGTCAGTAAGGGAGGCAAGGAGAAGGGTGTGTGTGTGTGTGTGTGTGTGCGCGCGCGCACACACACACACAGACAACATGATCAGCAAAAAATAGCATACACTCCCTCCCTCCCCCAGAATACCTTTGAGTTTTGACTTGTTAGCTTTAAAAATAATAGTTCAATGTTTGGAGGTTTCTATAGTTGCATTTTACGGTATGTGACATGCAGCTTCTGATAGTGGAATGCGCTAATGCTTGCCATACAACAATTAATACCCTGCACCTAATATTTAACATGCTATATTTGGGTAACATACATCACACTTTTGTTATAATTTCACATGGGGTGCCAACTTGCACTCCTTTATGGGCCCATCTGTGTGGAATGGAAGAGCAAGATTTTGTCTGCTGCCTCTATGCAATGATCAGTGTTCCAGACAAACACTATTTTCAGAAGTGTCCATGCTACTATGTGCTCCACAGTGCCCTGATTGTGGAACATTTCACCATTGACATTCATTTGGTGCAAAGCCTAATACAGTGGTACCTCAGGTTAAGAACTTAATTCGTTCCGGAGGCCCGTTCTTAACCTGAAACTGTTCTTAACCTGAGACACCACTTTAGCTAATGGGGCCTCCCGCTGCCGCCGCCGCCATGCAATTTCTGTTCTCATCCTGAAGCGAAGTTCTTAACCCGAGGTACTATTTCTGGGTTAGCGGAGTCTGTAACCTGAAGCGTCTGTAACCCGAGATACCACTGTATATTTTAAACACACGGTGATGGCTCTTTTATTCACCCACATTTTTAAAATCGGCTCCTTGCTACTGATGCCTTTATTGGACTGGATTCAGAATAACTTAATTACACTCATGCTCCATTGATTTCAATGTGAAGTAAGCCATAACTAACTTGTCCCATTGACCTAAAATTCAACTAATTTAGACAAGATTCAACCTTTCAATTTTTGTTTGATTGTAGTGTTCCTTCTTGTTTAAACCAGGAGCTGACCTATTTGTGGCCCCCAGCAGCTGTTTCCCGACGATGTTGAACTTACTGCGTATATAAAGTGTACTGTGACCATTGGAATGCAATGTCTTGAGATAATAGGTCTGTCTCTATAGTTGCCTTTCAGTATCTGTACAATTATGTGGCTTGCTGGCCTCCGGTGGCCCTGGAAACAATGCAAGCTTAGTCCAGTCTGGATTTCTAGGCCCATTTCTGAAAGTGTAGCTGTGTCTAAAGCTCCCCAACTCCAGACAGTTCACTCAGCCAGGCTGCAAACTTGGATATATCACAGGCATCTGAAAGCACCCTTAGTTTCTTCCATGAAACACTCTTAAGTATTGATGGTGCAGTTTAAAAGACAAATAGTGATGCCAGCAATACTATATTGTCACAAATTTTAGCAGAGTCTCATCACTCTGGGTTAATGAGTCCATGGATGAGCCATGCATTACATAAATTGCCACAGTAAGAAATATAATTGCCGCATTAAGAATAATGCCAAATAGCAAGTTCACCACAGGCACAGCTGCTTTACTTCGCCACATCTGTTAAGTGCATGCAATTGCAAATGGGCTTGCCTTTCATTTGGTGTACGTACACCAGTCAAGATAATTTATTTGACTCAGATTATTGGGCCCAATCCAGATTTCCCAGCATATATCTGCACACTGCAAAGATGTGGGTGGGTGTAGCAATCAGCACTGTAAAGTTTTAGAGAGCCTACCATCCCAGAGGAGAATAAAGCTACAATTTAGTGGATTATTTCTCCTTTCGAAGATGAAGGTACTGCTGGCTGTATGTATTCAATCCAGTCCCAAGAACCACACATACAGCACATGTTTGCATGTACAGTTCCTGATCCAGGGTGGTTCTCATTCAAAACTGATTATCTGTGTGGAACAAGATGCTCAGTGGCAGCAGTGACCAACCTTGTTGGCTCAAAGTCCGCATCAACCCTAAGTGGGCATACATCTTCTTCTTCTTTGGCAATCACTCATAGCCGAGTAAGATTGTCTTCCATAAACACGGTTTTAACAATGAGTCCGTAAGTGATGGTGGAGGCCAATTCTGGATCCACACGTCCTTCCACAGTGGGGACATTTGTTTCCGCGTGGGAGTTGATCACGGTATGGATTTGCCAAGAGTGCCTTCCTCTTAGCACGTTTCTCCCTTGTGTCCTGAGTTAGAGTGCCTTCAAAGCCCATGACACCTTACATACATGCGCGCGCGCGCACACACACACACACACACACACACACACACACACAGCCTCTGCTCTCCTAATTGGTGCAGATCAGCTGAGGAGGGAGGGTAATTGCCCCCTCTCTACTCATCGGATGATCAATGACTGAGTCACTTTGGTGTAAAAGAGATGGATAAATGTTTCTTTATTTACTTAGGAAAATGCTTATATACTGCATTTAAAAAATCAGAGCAGTGTACAACCAATATAAATAGAATAAAAACCACATAAAAATCCAATTCACAGATCACTGGCTAACTGTTACAAAAAGATTTTTTTTCTTTAATTGTCTGTATAAGCCTTGCGGCACAGAAACGTTTTCTTCAAAGGTTTAAAAATTAATGCAGAAGGCACGTGCCGAAACATTATTAATATCAATCTGAGGAGGTTATATAAGAAACCTGTAAAAAGGGAAGTCAATATAGGTTTCGCTGCACTTGATTCAATGCCTTTCCATCCCTTTCATTTCAAAAAACTCATTTCCTGAGGTCAACAGATTTTCCTGGACCCACCAGTGTGATCAGGGTTGGTCATATACAGTTACTTTCAGTAACTTGTGAAGTGGAGGGCTTCTAAAAGACCCTGGAGTTTTTCTTTCAGAATGACCATATTTCCCCATCTAGAATTTAGTAATAAATTGGACACAAAATAGAAAGCCAGAAGAACGCTGGATGGAACGACTGCAAGCAGGAAGTAAGAAATATATACATTTATAAATCAACTCAGCAGATTGAACATAGGTGGATTAATGGGTGGCAAAATAACTGGTGACATATTTTTCAACAGAAGTGGTGAAATATGATGGGATTCAATATTTTTAGGCAGGCTATAATTCAGTATAATGCACAATGAGAAACTGATGGCATATGAAGTACCAGAGGGGATTTGGGTATTCTACCTCTGTTACTTCCCAAGCTGCAAAGTCCAAAATTCAAACATTTTCAAGACTGATTTATCACCACACAACATCAAAGCTAACAATAGAGGAAGTTACTCCTGGACACTCTTAGTGTGACCAATTAACAATTCTGATTAAACAAGGTAATTTTACAGGCAGTTTAATCATTTAAAAATCATTAAGGTACCAGACAACTTAATGCAATATCTCAGGAACAAAGCAAAAATATTTGGTTTTAAAATAAATAATACCAACCCCGAGAAAAGAGCCAATGTGGGTGTTTTGAGAATTAAATAATATTCCACAAGGCTTAGCATATACAGTGGTACCTCGGGTTAAGAACTTAATTTGTTCTGGAGGTATGTTCTTAACCGGAAACTGTTCTTAACCTGAAGCACCACTTTAGTAAATGGGGCCTCCTGCTGCTGCTGCACTGCCACTGCACGATTTCTGTTCTCATCCTGAAGCAAAGTTCTTAACCCAAGGTAATATTTCTGGGTTAGCGGAGTCTGTAACCTGAAGCGTATGTAACCTGAAGCGTATGCAACCCGGGGTACCACTGTACAAACAACTTGACTCCATAATGTAAATGGTCCCTAGCCAATGAGGGAAAGAGTTTGACTTGATTCAGTCCTTGTTTCCCTTCTTGGGATGGGGGAAAATTCAATTCAGTTTACATTTAAGGGTGAACCTACATAATTTTCGCTTCCCAAAACAGTATGTGAAATGAAATGAAGTCATCCTTAAAAATTAGCACATCACTGGATTTTGCAATACAGTTCCCAAAGCAAGTAGTGTGTACAAAAATGTATATATTGCAATAAAGTGTTCATAAAAAATGCAAATATTTGAGGAAGCAGAACACACAAAATTAGGAAAATTGATTTGCAAAAATGTGCATATTACACAAAATTCACACTAATATGCTGACAATTTTTTATTAGCACTTAAAATAAACTTCTCAAACTGATGGAGAAATGTGGGGAACTGAACTTACAATCTGAAAAATAAGAAACTGAGAAACCATCTTTCCATCTCACCTCACTTTCTGCTTTGATAATATCTTATGACAGTTAAGACACTGATTCCTTGAGACACTCTTGGCTTTTGGGTTTTTTGTGTGTGTTTGTTTTGCAAACAAAGTTCACTTTATTGAAATTCATTAATATCATTACAAATTTAACTTCACACATATACATACATACAAAAAATAAATTCTTAAGTTGGAGACACTCTTGTTTAAGAGGATCTAGCTTCCATGGGCAGCTCAGTGCTAAGCATATGTTTTGTATACAGGAAGTCTCCTGGCATCTACAGTGAAGAAAGGCTGAGCTTGCAAGTGTTGTTGACTTTGGATAACTGCTGCCATGCTTAGAGTACATAATACTCGGCTAGTTTAAGGCAGTATAAAGCAGTTCCTATGTTCCTATTTGGCTTCTCTTACATATTAATCTGGGGTTGAGAAACCCATGGCCTTCCTGATGGCATTATATTCCACTGCTCATCAGCTCCAGCAAGCATCATGACCCATAGTTAGGGGGTGGTGGGATGTGGAAGTCCCACAACATCTTTCCCATCCTTTCCCAAAGCCACCTGGGTCTGATGAACCAGCCTTCTGTCAAATCATTTTCAGAAATGAAACTTGCCCACTATTCTTATTTCTCTCCAGCCATCAAGCTCAATTCAATCCAGTTAACCTTAGACTCCACTGTACATACAACCTGTCCTCAACAGCAACCAGTTATGGTGTGACAAATCATAACAAAAGAATCCAAACTTCAAAACAGATTTGGGAAAGTGGAAAGTGATTTGGGATTTGGGAAAGTAAAAAACCAGCCAACGCTGTCAAAGCCATTCTGTCTCAATGAGGAAAACCAATTGATAAAATATGAAAAATATGGTTATGCATGGTTATGCATTCACTTGGTTTGGTTTAAGGACAGAACTGGTGGGAAGGGGCATTCTAATCTTCAAGTGTTCCTAAAGCATTCTGGCCTTCAAGCAGAAGAATGAGATAACTGACACCTTTCCCAGTCAATGATGCTTATATCAGTGTGAAACTGAGCTCTCATTTCACTGAGTGTGCCTTTCTGGGCCCAAATTAGTCCTCCTTCTAATATGCCTGGGAGGATTGTGGGGTGATTTGGACTGGAATTATAACAGCACAATGTCGTTATTCAAGGGATCTTGCATTGCCACAAATGATATTGGTGCCTTCCTTTATGGGTTCAGGGTTAAGAATAATGTTAGCTGTGAAGTAAATTACAGGAAAGAAAACGGAGCTTCTGAAATATATGTCACAATAATGAAGTGGAAGTAGATGGCTTTTCTGAATTGCTAACCTTCATCAAGTGGAGAAGATCATTTGCAACAAAGTCAGGTGAAGATTTATAGAATGAAGAATAACTATAACTAGAGTAAATCAGCAAGAAAGCCAGGTAGAATTCAGTAAGGAAGCTAAAGCTTTCTTTTCTTTTTCAAAAATTTACATCCACCCCACAATCATATCCTACTCTCTTAGGATTGAAAGTCATAAAAAGAATTTCAATGGGAAATTACTCATGTACCAAACAACCATATCCTCTTAATATATTTACTATGGGGAAGAAAAATAAATGCAGGAATGCTGATTGCTTTGCTTGAAAGAGATAATATCTATATTTTATTCAAATCATACCATGTACTCATGTGTGTGTGTGTGTGTGTGTGCGCGCGCGCACACACACACACACACATATGCTGGAATTCCAATTTCTAGAATTTTACCACCAAACATTTCCCCTGCCCTCACATAGTAAATTTGAGATAGAAAAGACATCATCAAAAGTGTTGCACAGCAAAATAGAACACATTATGCTTGCCAGCACACCCTGTGGTGCCTGCAAAAAAAGTCCCTCAGAAATCCAAATTGCATTAGAGTCTGTTTGCTCTAATGCTCTCACTTCCTCTTTGCACTGGCTCAGCCTGTCCTGACTCCATTTTGTGACTGGCAAACACTTCATTAATATCCCAAATGTGCCCACTGGACGCCAAATGTTGGCAAGCCCATATAGTAGATCTATCACTACAGATGATTGGGGGAGGGGAAGATTTTCAGGACATGTTCCGGAGGTCCATTCTTAACCTGAAACCACTCTTAACCTGAGGTACCACTTTAGCTAATGGGGCGTCCTGCTTCCGCCGCGCCGCTGCTGTGCGATTTCTGTTCTCATCCTGAGGTAAAGTTCTTAACCCGAGGTACTACTTCCGGGTTAGTGGAGTCTGTAACCCGAGGTGTTTGTAACCCGAGGTACCACTGTACCCTGTTTCTACATGCAAAATACTATTCTCTCAAAAGCTTTAAAAAAACCAATTTCCTAGCTGAAGCTTGGTTAACGTGATGGGCAGTAGCTTCTAGCTGCTGGTCACACACACACACACACACACACACACACACACACACACACCCTGCTTGGCTGAGAACTGAATGGCAAACTTTGGCAGTTTTGAATGTAGCCTGAATTTAATGGTTGTGTGGCATGAAGGACTCCAAGGGTTTCCAAGAGTATGCTATTGCTTCTGGCAGAAATGGTGCTTCTCTAAACACACAAGTGCTATCTGTGAGAGTGTCAGCCTGCTTCTGCATGCTTCACACATATTATTTGTAAATGATCAGGCTCTTAAAAGAGAGCAGTCTTCATTTTCCCCCACACAGAATGAGCACCCTCTTATACGTCTACCCAAATTGACTACTGCCCAGGAAATCAGGAATTGAAAGCACTTGTTTGGGTACAACCTGCCACCCAGGTCCTTCAGATTCAAAACTGAATGCCAAGACAGCCTTCACCCTCCAGTGTTTCTGTGTCTGGCTTAGTTTTCTCTCTCATTATCCTAGAAATATATGACATATGTGTGAAAAACAGTTAACACACAGACTTTGGGACTTCTTCCCTAGAAAAGTTAGACTGGCTCCCTCCTTGTTGTCCTTCAGCCAGCAGATGAATACTTTCTTGTTCCAACAGGAACTGACTGCTTTTAATTAAAGGGCTGGGATGTGCTATTTTTATTGTAGTTATTTGTATGATTTTAATTTTTTTTAATGTGTGTATATGTCAGGGACTGGGCAGAGGAGGAGGAGTGGTGGAGTCTACTTCCCTAACCTGACCCTTCCAGGGAGGAGGAAGACAGTTTAGAATAACAACAGTGTTTTGCGGGAGGTCACAGCTCAGATGAGGGGAAAAGTTGGGAAATAATGGTGGGGGGAGCAGGCTGAGCTGGAGCAGCAGCTGCCTGACACATCACTAGAAAGCATTCCAGACCCACCACCCCCCAGGTCCTGGCAAGCCTTAAAAGTAGGAGAGCAAAGAGCTCAAAGACAGAGGGCACTTAGCAGCACCCATAGAGGAGGTGATGATGATGAGGAATGAGGAAGTGGGAGAGAAGGGGGGGTGGAGATTCACCTGGGATAATGCCATTATCCAAGAGGCTGCGTTCTATAGCCTCTCTCTGTAAAGTTTGAAATAAAAAAGGGCTATAGGAAACTTTTCCTTGTCTTTATACTTTTCTGGGCAACCAGCTGGAGGCCACTGACAGCATCCTGACAGTGCGTGTGTGTGTGTGTAGTTTTGATTATATCAATGTGGGTTTTTTTATTACTGCCTTCCCACCATATGTTTTTAGCTCTTATTTTTATCTGTAAGCTGCCTCGTGTCCCTGTCAGGGGAAAAGAAGGAATATTAACAACAACAACAACAACAACAACAACAACAACAACAACAACAACAACAACATGAAAATGCATGAAGTTAAGGGACCTGATGAAAGCTTTAACCTCACTTAACTGGGAGTAAGCTCCACTGAATTCCATAGGAAGTACTTTTGGGCAGGCATGGTTAGGCCCACACTCTTGACTGTAGCCATGTGCTTTTTTCAATACTCACTTATGAAAGCCAGCCCTGAATCCTGTGATAGCAGGTGAAGTGGGAGATAAAAGGCAGGAAGTGGTTGCCTTCTCCAAGGTGCTGATTCCAGCCTATCACTTCTTCCCCCATTCCCTGGCATCTTTTGCCAGAAGGAGACCATGTGCCCCAACCTCCTAAGGCACCACCCATTGATAGCTTTTTCTCATCTTTTATATTTCAGTGCACCACCTGACCAGCTGCTGCCACCTGCAGGTGGCTGAATTTTAACTGCCAACCAGTGCCACCCATCAAGGATGGAATTGAGCCAGATTAGCTTTCCCCCCACTTGAACATAACTGCTCTATGTGTTCAACTTCTGCAAGGCAAATAATAGCCACAAAATTGGCTCAGCTCATGAAAACCTTCATCCACCCATCTCGCACAGAGCAGCATTCTGGTCCTTGCACTGCATACTTGCTTCATACAACGGAAGGAAATCATAGTAAGCACGAAGTTTTATAATGCAGGGAGACTAACTTAGTATGTGAAGCATTGAAAGGGCTCGTTTTGCCTTTTATTTATGCATCCATCTATGAAGCAACTGAATTTTAACTACCAAATTTTAACTACCAAATAACTACCAAACTTTTAGAACACATCTGAAGGCAGCCCTGTTTAGGGAAGCTTTTTAATGTTTAATAGGTTATTGTATTTCAGTGTTTTGTTGGAAGCTGCCCATATTATTATTATTATTATTATTATTATTATTATTATTATTATTATTATTATTATTACAGTGGTGCCTCGCAAGACGAAATTAATTCGTTCCGCAAGTTTTTTCTTCTTGCGAGTTTTTTGTCTTGCGAAGCACGGTTTCCCATAGGAATGCATTGAAAATCAATTAATGCGTTCCTAGGGAAACCGCTTGCCAGGCTGGCGGTGCGGAGAAGGGCTTTTCTCCCCACCGCAAGCCTTCAGCACAGGTACGGGAACAGAGGGGAAGGCGCGCAGCGCTTTCCCTCTGTTCCCAGGGCTTGCGTGGGAGGAGGGTTTTTCCTCCCCACCGCCAACATTCAGAACAGCATTCTGAATGTTGGCGGTGGGAAGGAAAACCCTTCTCCCACCCCAAGTCTTCAGGACAGCCATCCGAAGGCTGGCGCGGGGAGAAGGTCTCTCCACCCCCCCCCACGCCAGGCTTCGGTGCATCCTTCAGAGGCTGCTGCCATAGTCACGCGTCACTTCTCCAGCTGGGAGAGGGTCGCGGGGCTATGGCTTCTTTAGCCCCGCGCGTGCTCTCCCGGCTGGAGAGGTGACGGGCGCCTATGGAGGCTCCTGCCATAGGCGCGCGTCACCTGGGAGAGGGTCGTGGGGGGCTTCTTTAGCCCCACGCGCACTCTCCCGGCTGGAGAGGTGACGGGCGCCTATGGAGGCTCCTGCCATAGGCGCGCGTCACTTCTCCAGCCGGGAGAGGGTCGCGGGGGGCTGGTTTAGCCCCGCGCGCGCTCTCCCGGCTGGAGAGGTGACGGGCGCCTATGGAGGTTCCTGCCATAGGCGCGCGTCACATCTCCAGCCGGGAGAGGGTCGCGGGGCGTTTCTTTAGCCCCGCGCGCGCTCTCCCGGTTGGAGAGGTGACGCGCACCTATGGAGGCTCCTGCCATAGGCGCGCGTCACCCGGGAGAGGGTCGCGGGGGGGCTGCTTTAGCCCCACGCGCACGCTCTCCCAGCTGGAGAGGTGACGCTCGGCTATGGAGGCTCCTGCCATAGGCGCGCGTCACCTGGGAGAGGGTCGCGGGGCTATGGCTTCTTTAGCCCCGCGCGCGCTCTCCCGGTTGGAGAGGTGACGCTCGGCTATGGAGGCTCCTGACATAGGCGCGCGTCACCTGGGAGAGGGTCGCGGGGGGCTGCTTTAGCCCCGCGCACGCTCTCCCGGCTGGAGAGGTGACGCTCGGCTATGGAGGCTCCTGCCATAGGCGCGCGTCACTTCTCCAGCCGGGAGAGGGTCGCGGCAGGCTGCTTTAGCTTCTTTAGCTTCGGAGCATCCTTCCGAAGCCTGGTGGCAGGAAGAGGTCTCTCCGCCCCACCGCCAGCCTTCGGAGGAGGTCCGAGGACAGTGGGGAAGACGCGCTGCGCTTCCCCGCTGTCCCGGAGATTTCCCTATGGGCTTTCGTCTTGCGAAGCAAGCCCATAGGGAAGTTCGTTTTGCGAAGCGCCTCCAAAACGGAAAACCCTTTCGTCTAGCGGGTTTTCCGTCTTGCGAGGCGTTCGTCTTGCGGGGTACCACTGTATTATTATTTTGTCTTTTGGTGGCTTTTTGGTGGCAACATGTCCACACCTTAAAAGCTTAATGAGACTGGAAGAGGTTTTCATCTCAGGTGTCAGCCTGGATGCTTGCACTGATACCAGGACTTGGCCCTCATCTTCCTGTTAAAAGGAAACCCTTATATTTATTGACAAGAAGTTTTTAAAAGCCTGGCTTTCTGAATACAAATTTCAGTTAAAGTACAGAACTGGTTTGTGTGCCTCCAGATGTCAAAGTTCTGCTCACTTGAAAATGTGGGTCATATATTCTTCTAGAGCAGCCTTTCTCAATCTGGGTCCCTTCAGATGTTTTAGACTGGCATGCCCAATTGTCAGGGAAGATGGGACTTGTAGTCCAACAACATGTGCAGGGAATACAGCCAGAAGGGATATTTACAGAACAATATGCCTAACTTTAGTCCATAACTTCATAAAGCTCAAATTTAAAAGAGCGTTCCCTGAGCATCTACTTTGGTTCCTGAAGCATGAGATGAGTGATGATCTTGTGCCAATATTATGAAACTGCTTTCCAATGCCCTGGAAAAGAAAGCATGTATAACAAGCAAAGTACTTTGGACACATCTCTAGAGTCCTTAATACTTCCCTTGAAGAGGCCGAATAATGATAAACTAGCTTATTTAAAGTGGTGTGTGGAGGACTTGCAAGACAGCATTAATGATTGATTTGGTGTTAAGTTAAGCTGGCCCATGTTTCCTCTGGGCAGAACAAGTATTCATGGTAAATAAGCTAAATAAGCTTTTTATACCCCCCCCCTTTAATGTCATATTAGTTACAGAAATGGGGTTGCGTTCAATGAAGTCATTCTGCAGGTGAAAGTCACAGAATATTCCCTCCCCTTCCTCCAACCTGCATCCTCTGAAATCTGTTTTGGGTGTACCCCCAACCACCGAGAGTGTATGGGGGGGGGGAAGAGAGTTAGGGGACACAAAGACAAAGAAGAGCCAGGGATGTGCAAACAGAACCTTGTTCAGCTCATGCAACGACTTTCTTATATTCAACCCATGCCCTTGGAAATTGTGATTGGCCACTGTTTAATCAGTTTTCTGGACAGAAAACACTTCTGGTCTGTCCCATTGATGCTGTAGCTTCCTGTAGAAAAACAGAGACTTGGTGAAAAACACAGTAGTCCCCCAAGGACAGTTCCCACATGGGTAATACAATATTGAAGAATATTGTACCTGACAAGCTTGAGATCATTGGATGCAAGTTTGTGTTTGATTGTAATTGCTTTTAGAATGTTTTACACTATAGTTTGTGTGTGTGTGTGTGTGTGTGTGTGTGTGTGTGTGTGTGTGTGTGTTGGTTTTAGAATGTTCTGAACTGTTTTAGAATTTGCTTTCTTTTTGGTTTTAAATTATATTATCTGTTTTCCACTCTGGGCTTCTTGAGGAGGAAGAAAAGGATATAAATTCAATCGATCAAATGCCAGAAATGGTAGCTTCAGCCTAAAGTGACCTGCATTTGACTAATCTTAATAATGTTAATTAGTGCTTTTTATTCACTTTCCTGTCAAAAGTGCATTATTTTCAATTTTCAAATCATTTTCTCAACAACAACAAAAGGATTGCCTAATGTGGTTTGGTACCTTTGCCATCTCTCACACCCCTTTTCAGATATGAATTTACTATCATTGCTAGGATTCACTTACCACACACTCACACATGCCTGAAACAGCTGCTGAAGAACTGACAGAACCAAACTTATACAGCGTTGCATTGAATATTTGCTATTTGATGTTAGCCGCCCTGAGCCTGGTCTCAGCCGGGGAGATACAAATAAAAGTTGATTGTTGTTGTTGTTGTTGTTGTTGTTGTTGTTGTTGTTGTTATTATTATTATTATTATTATTATTATTTGCAGTAGCAGGAGTAGCAGGAGTAGTAGTAGTAATACCTACAGTTATCAAGGCTATGCTCAGCCTCCACATTTGGAGACAACAATGCTTCTGGATGCCAGTTGCTGGAAACTTAGAGAAGGGAAGAGTATTATTGTCCTGCTTGCTGGTTTCCCACAGGCTTCTGGTCAGCCACTGTGAGAGCAGGATGTTGGGCTAGATGGACCATTGGCCTGATCCAGCATGCTCCTCTTACATTCTTATGTTCTTAATATGAAATAACCATGTTTTCTGATAATCAGTATTTGGTATGGAGCTTGGGGAGAGGGGTATAAGGAGTGACCCTGCACAATGTCCCTCTGCACCAGTACAATAACTACTTTCCATGGGGACTAGTGAGCTTTGTAAGACCACAGTGTATATTACTGATGGTAAAAAATGTTGTAAAGTACAGTTACTGACTCACACTTGCATTCATGAAAGGGTTAACCTGAGCCCGCAGCTCAAATTGCCAGTGAGTGGAACTTAGCAGGCTCCCAGCAGCCTTCACTCCCCCCCCCCCCTTCTCTGCTGTTTCTTTGAAGAAAAGAGCCATGTGGAACAGCTCCCATCTGAAGGGAAACCATGTGAATAAAATTTATCTAAAGGGAGATCTTTACCACTTGCATCTTAGCTAAAGACTGCATGGTTCTTTTGTAAGGAAGCCAAATGCTTTTCTTTTTATAGTCATTTGGAACCTTTTCCTCTTCTTTTTGCTAATGGATGGAGACTTGTTTGCTGTAACTCCTGAAACTGTAAAATCTTCACTTGTTTGCAAAGCTAGGTTTTATTCTAGGCTTTTTCTGGGGGTGGAGTGGGGTGGAACCATCTAACCAAGTTTTAATGTCCTTGGAACAATCACCACTGTACTAACTCTGCTACATGAGAGTAAAGAATCTCTCTTCCAAAGCTCTCTCGCCTATGAAAAAACACATTCAGCATTTTTAACTCAGAACTGTTACAGTACATTGATAAATAAACTATGGAAACGGCTTCATATACAAATGAACAATTACTGTCATGTCAACCATTTTGGATTAGATAATATGTTTTGTGATAGCTAGTCCTGAACTCTCTCCATCTGGACAAAGAGGAGATAAATTCATAAAGGAAACTCTCCCTAACTGACCTGGGTGGTAAAAAAACAACAGGCCACCTTCTTGCTGGGAGAAAAGTAATATCAAGTTCAGCTGCGTATGTGAGAGATGGCATTATATTTGGACAGTGATTTATGATTGATGATTCCCAGCTCGAGATAAGAACATGATTCTTTGTTTGTTGTACATGACAAATCCGATAGCGTGTATGAAAGATACAAATGTTTAAGGCTATCTTTGCTATATTATTATCTGACAGCCCTGAGTCTACCAAGCAAGCATATTAATGAAACAAACCTCAGCCCTTGTAGTTATTTTTTATTCCTGAACAGCTGGAGGATTTTCACTGCTTCCCTACATTTGCTAAAGACAGATATTAAAAGGTTTGACCTCAGCTGCTAATATCAATTAGAATAATAAAACATAAGATAGAGAAACACATCTAAGCAACAAGAAATCAGAGAACCCTCCCAACCCATACACACACACGGCCCAAGTCAAAGACACCAAGACAAAACTGATCGACAAAGCAAGTCAGCCAGTTGACAAACTGCAGGGGAGCATAGCAGTTGTAATGGAACACTTGAATCCCCCAAGAAGCAATTCAGAATAGTCTCCAAAAATGGAGCTTCAAAAATATGGGTTTTATTAGACCAGAGTTGCTTGTCTTCCATCTCTACTATGAGGAGTTCATTCCCCACCCCCCGACTGCTTCTGCTTCCCTGACCCCCACTCCATTCTCATTGAAATCACCCCCCCCCCATTATTCAGACGTATATACAGATATGGAAAAGTTTGGGGTATGTGGCAAAGATCTGATGTCTTTGGGTGGGGAAAAGATTAGGTTAACAGAAATTTTTACTATGCTATAGATATAGATGAATGAGAATGTGGCTTCAAAGTGATTCTCTCATGTTAAAAGTAATTTTGAGCATTAAGGCTTCACATAGAGATGAGCAATGCAAAGTTTGAAGAACAGTTTTGTGTTCAGATTGTGTAGGGCTGCCATATGTCCGTATTTTCCTGGACATTATCAGGATTCCAAAGGCGGAATTGACATCCAGGGGGAATTTCCAAAGGGCAGTGCTTTGTCCTGGATCTTAGGCAAGTTGATTGAAAAATCTCAGGGGGGGTGTGTGTGTGTGATTTTTTTGGTGTTTTGTTTAAAAAAAAAGCACAACAACTTTGGGGCATGACTTAAAAAAAGGTCAACAACATGCAAAGATTTTTCTGCTTTTCTAATTGTCTGCTTTTGCCAGGAAACCTAAAGAAGCAACAGTTGCTCCATGTTTGCTCAAACTGGCATCAAGTTCCGTGTCTGAAAAGGAAACTGCAGTTAACAGTTATTCTATTTCAGGTTCCACTGAAGACATTTCATGCTAATTTAGAAACAAACTTTGCTGGCCCATTTACTTTGTAGATTTACTTGTAAATGGTCCCACTGTGCTTTGCAATGTACCCAGGGCAAACCCTATGAACTCTTTCCCCATTGATTAAACTGATTGTGCTCAGCTTAGATCTCTGTTCACGCCTTTGCAAGCACACTCTGGTTCCCTTTCCTGTTTGCAGCAACTTCTCCATCATGTTGAATTCTCTACGCGGAACCTTTACTAACCTCCACTAAAAACTCCACGCACCCTCCTCCCCCTCCATTCCCAGTAGTGCTGTCCTTTTCTTGAAATTTGTTTTCCTGTCAACTGTGAGTAGACGACTACTGGTTTAGAAATGCCTTTGTGCACCGAGGCCTCATTCTAGTTAATGTACCATATGGCCCAAATTAAATTAACTTTAGATGCATCAACTCAAAGTTTTTATACCACCACGGAAGGTTTTTCTGTTTTGTTTTGCTTTAAAATGCCTTTTTACTATTCTATTGTTCCTCCTGGCAATTTGGACATAAGTGCAGCTAGAAAATGTACCTGCACAATTTCTCTCTCCCTCCCTCCCTCTCTCCCTCTTCACTAGAGGACAAGGAAAACCATTTGGTGATAGTGGGCAAAATATTTGCGTATAGAGGTCCCCAAGCCACCCCAAATAACTCACACATCACACAGAATTTTTGTTTAAGGTTTTTGGCATAATTTTGGCCACAACTTTATTAAAATACAAAAAATGTGAGTGGTTGCTTAGGCATTGGTTGTGACTATCTGCCCCCGGTGGGGACAGACTGACATTTCGCAAGCCTGCGAACGTCAGAAAAGAGGAATACATTTTGGGGATAGTGACGGGCAGACGACCCCATGACAGGCATAGCAAGGTCAACGCGAACAGCCCCAAATATAAGGGGGGGGGGACGGGCAATCCGATGCACAGAGCGAAAAGAGGAAGCTCTACGTTTCGTGCAGGGAGTTTTAACATTTCTGGCTGTCAATCACAATATGGCAACATTAACTTCTTCCCAACAACAGGGGAAGCCCAATCACAACAGTGGCCAACGATCAATTAGCCCACCCCACAATTTTGGAGTGTCTTGTTGGCCCCCACCACAACACGTGCTCTCCATGAAGGAGAACACGCTTTGCTGTTTGTTCAATACATTTGGATCTGTAAGTGCTGAATCCGGCAAATAACAGTGTGCAGGGAATGACTTGCACGAGTCCAGTGGAACTTCCTACTCTTTTCCCAGCCTCATCATATCTGCTCTTCCAAGCCTCCACAACAGATTTGGAGGTGGGGGGGGGTCAGGGGGAGAAGAGGAAGGGGAAGGTCTGTTGTGCCCACAGAAGTTATTTTATGCATAAAATGATTTAGTTGGATAAAACTCTCTATACTAACTACCTAAATTAGAGCTGTGCACAGATAGCTTCTAAACATTCTCCAGTCTGTTTGTAGGCAGAGAACCTGAGGGGTGAGATCATTTCAATATCCTTTAGCAGTTCTCAGGGTGGGGCTTACCATGAGCACCTGCAGGAGCAGAGTTTCTTCCTTCCTAAGGTTCCTGACACTGCAGCAACTGTGTTACCACCTGGGTACCATTTGGCATCCTTCACAACCCTCTAGACCTAGTGAGGCCTTTTTGTGTGTCAGGGGCATTGTTGTGTGGCTGCAGCAACAAAAAGTTGAAGAAGAGTTTTTGGAGAATAGTTGGTAAGGTGGCTTTTTCTTCCAAAGAGAAGAAAAGAAAAATCTTAAGAGTTTTCCTCAGAAAAACATTGAGAAATTTCAGCTCAACACTATATTTAAAGTAAAGGAGTGGCATCATGAACCAGTTAAAACTAATGTGCACTGAAAAATCACAAGGCCTTGTAATCACCTGTGCTCATAAATTCTGCTGCCCTGACTGTGGGCAGTAGTTGCTGTGCCACATGGCTCTCTGCTGGTGTTAAGTTCTTTTTCATAATTCTCAATAGTTGGTGAGAGACATTTACCTCTGCCACTGGCTGAGAGAATTTAAATATGCCTGCCTGTGGATTTAACCAATTGCAGGCTGGCTGACCAGAAATCACCCAATGCCTAGACCAAAACTCATTCATATCTGCAACCAATAAAATTGTGGCCTGTTTTGAGCCAAGAATGATGTATTGTGATTTCTTCATTGTGCATGTACCATACCAGTGCAGCATTCACTGCACCTGGGCATGCAAATACACAGTTGCATTTATGAGTCAAGAAAGAGAACTCAAAAAACCATATGTTCTCCCATCTAGAACATATCCTTACTTTTTGTTTGGGAGAGGGCGGACTGCCACTAGCCAGTTGTGAAAGTCCTCCAAGCGACCTTCTGTATTACTTAATTTAAGGGCATTATATTACAGATGGAAAAGAAATTGTGAGTTTGCTCAAAAGCTGCTGATGTGGCTCCGTAATAAATGTTTGTTTTCTCGTCAAAGTTGGAAGAGGTCATGTGGGTAGTGCCAGAGTGAGTCTGTCAAAAGGAATGTTTGGAAGCAATAGCTGCTCATTTTCACTTATCTCTGAAGAGTGTCACTCAAGCTATCATAAAAGTGCTGCTTACTGCACACCAAATATTGATTCCCCTATAAGTGACTCAGGCACAAAAAGGTTCTATGAGCAATGTGCTTTTAAACAAAACGCCCGCATTGATTCATTTATCAGCAAGCTGGATCCTTCAGAAGGGGGTTGGGAAGATCTAAACAATCCTTTAATTAAGAGTTTCAAGGGGAATTTCTTGTTCTTTCCTCACAGGCAAAGGAAGATGTAGAACACAGGAATAGAACTATTGGCCTAGACTAAAGACCCATCTAGACCAGCATGCCACAGTGGCCAACTAAATGCCTATGGGAAGCCCACAAGCAACACATGAGTGCAACAACACTTTCCCCATTTGTTTTCCTCAACAACTGGTATTCAGAAACATACTACTTCCTATACTGGAGGTAGTACATAGCCGCCATGACTAGTAGCATTATTTCCCATAAATTTGTTTGCTCTTTTATCAAGAGTATATTCAAAATATACTGAAGGCCACCAGGCTATCCAAGCTGGTAGTCATCAGTATATTTTGTGGAAAATGAGTTGTAAGATGTGAGTCTCTGCTTTGATCTAATTCCATTACCCAAAGAGGGGTGAATTTTAAGTAGTTAGGCCAGTGATCTTATTAACAAACTGAAGGGTCCCAAACTGAAGGAACTTAAACCTTTTTTAAAAAAAATTATCTGAAGCTCCTCTTAATACAAACATGGGGATCAGACTGTTGTAATTTGCACTGTGGGAAATCTAGTCCAGTGCCTTTCACCATATGAGAATGTCACATACCTATAGCATGCTTTTCAACTGCCTGATCTAGTGATGGAAAATAATTTTATTCAGTCTACATTTCTGAGTGAACTTGTGCCTGCTGGACTAATGCATGGATCACAACGTAAGTATTCATCAATTTTTGCAAGACTCTGAATTTTGAAATATTGCTCATAAGTACCAAAATGTGTAAAAAATAAATAAATAAGGGGAAACTATAGTTAGAAATGCATACACTGATGAAATATCTATTAATGCTTATTTTTGTGGATATTTTAAGGATATTTGTTCAGGTTTTCTTCATTTTAAAGAAGTAATAGATCAACACTGATATGGGATGGGATGGACTTATGAATGAAGGCATGTACAATTGATGTAGACTGGGAATTGATGGATTCATCCATCCATAGCCAACTTCTTCTGAAAACCTCTTTGCAGGGAGATTCCATAACCCCTCAAGATAAACAACTGCAGACACTCTCTTTTTTATGATGGTGATGATGATGATGTGGCTGTTTCTGTGCACGTTCTGTTTTTCTTTCTTGTCAACCTCTGATTTACTCTTTTGCTACGGGAGAAAACAACAACCCAACACCTCATATTGTCCATAAAGAATTTGCATAATATGTTAATACCGATATGGATCCAGACATCTGGATGGCATTTGAATATCTCATTTACATTCAGACAAGGAGAAACCACACAGATGGTGAAGAAAATAAGAAGAGCATTGTTTTAAACAAATATGGCATCCAGGAAATCAAACATGATTCAAGATAGGAATTAAAGTATTAGTAGATCTCTGTCAGTTTCGGAGACAGACTATAAAACAGGGAAGTCAAGAAAGACAACTATTTTGCCCACTACTACACAGTTATACTTAGGGAAGAAGTGAGACCAGTCTACCCTGGGCTCAGTCAAGAGGCACCTTCTTCTTCCTCTGCTCCAACCCTACTTTTTGCATCTTTGGAGCAAGCAGCTGAAAAGTGCAAACAAAATATAAAATTGTAAGAACATGTATAAATCTAAAACACAGCTAACAAATAAATGTAACAGAATAAGCAGAAATTTAGGCGACTTAAATCACCTGACCCCATCCCACTCTACTTGATATGCTCAGACATGTGCCCCTTGGCCTTCACAACAGGCCAAATGGATATCAGCATCTTTAATGAGGGAAATGAATAACTGAGTGAACCAATAAAAGAATGCTCTGCTAGAAGCCCTCCTCCTTCCTTTTCCTACTAATAATGCAGGTAATTACCGCAGGGCAAATACAGGTATGTATTACTGACTTTATTTATTAAATGTGTATCCTGACCTTCCTTTCCAAAGGAGCTCAGGGCAGCAACTAAGTCTCTGCAGAAGCAAAACAGCTTCTGCTCATGCAACAGAGTGTCCCTTCCCTCTCCTGCCCCAATGCATTCTCTGCACCTCCCCCAAAATCTGTTCTGGAGGGTTCAGAGGGCATGTGAAGGGGAGAAGAGGGAAGTTCAGTTGTGCAGGCAGAAATTGTTCTGCTTGTGCAAGTTTCACCCTGGTTAGTATCACACCAGGTGATCTCAGCAGAGCTGAGAAGAGGGCTGTGCACAGACCCACACAATCCGATTCAAGGCCCAGTATGGCAGTTTGGAATAGATGATTTGAGGAAACTTGACCTGGATTTGGCCCCCTGACTGGTTTTAGGGGCCTTGCACAGCCATGTAGTTGGGGGGGGGGAGAATGAATGTGCCTCTTTTCCCACCTGACCATAATTAAACCTTAAGTAAATATGCAGTTAGGAGGGGGCAAGGAGGAGACACACACAATCTGTCTGCGCATCTCATCCCCTCACTTCTTGCCACCAGACAACCCCCTACTTCTGTCAGCCTCAGATTGCTCCAGGTGAATCTGATCCAAATGGGGTGATCTCAGGTTCATGAACCCTTTGGACTTCTTTGGACTGCATAGAACTCTGTGTTGGTATCTAAGGAAGGGTGTGTGGTACTGAGTTTTAAGGAAGAAGGTTGATGTTTTGGGCATAGGTGGGAGAATCAGAGTTATCTTAATGGAATGATCCCTGAACTAGGAGGGTCTGGCCAGAATTATACTGTCCTTATATGCCTGAAATATATTTTCTCAAACCACTGCGAAGAAACTCAAAGCATTTCTCACACACAAGACTATGCCTGTGGAGCTGGAGTTATGAAAACTCATGACTCATTGAAGCAGCATCTCAGTAGGAAGACTTCAAAGCCCAACTCTGTTGTAGCTACAGCTTGGAGGTACATTTCCAGAAAATGACTCTAATGGGTTGTCCTAATCAGCGTGGCTGTCAGATGCCTTGGCAAGAGAAGAAATCATAAAATCGAAAGCAGGAACGGAGAAAGTGATATCAGGAGATCACCATGGAGAAGAAAAAGGCATAATAGAAACACAGAATACATAATTTTATTTCTCATACGTCAGGTTCATATGGCTTCACTGTGGGCCACGTACAAGAGCATATCTGTAGCTTTATTAGAGGCTCATAATGCTGCAATGGTTTTATCAGTAGTTTGGAATGAAAGAGCTAAAAGTCTCGATTCCCCATATGAACATTAATTAATTAATTCTTAATCACTTTTCTCTTACATTTTTGGTAGGACAGAAATGTCACTGGCAGTATAACTGTTGGGATTCACAGGATGCTGTGTAAGTAAGTCTGTAGGCTTCAGTTTGCCAGTTGGTGCAACAGGCTGATGCAATACTTTCTGTGAAGGTGCTGGGTCAGAATGACTCAGCAGTAATGTGCTGGCAGTTTGATTGGCTGTCATCTGTTTAAAAGAGAAGCCTGTCCAATAGTGGGTGTGGTGTAGATGAGTGTGGAGTCTTCTTTTGCCTCAAGGTGCAGCCAGGTACTCTGTCTGACTGCTTCTGTAGACATTTGTATATATCTTTTGCTCACAATAAACAATACTGCACTAAAGAACCTGTGACTCTGAGCATTCTGCTGAAGCGTCACGAGGAATTCACGACAGAGTTCTGGGCCCAGCACGCTTCCGCTGCGCAAGAGTACAGGTGGCAGTTATCTAGCCGTGGGTGCTGGGTGCTATAATATACCATAGATATCCATCATGGTGCCCTTCAGATACTGTGCACCACAACTCCCATCATCCCTGACCCCAGGCCATGCTGCTGGTTGAGATTGATGGGAACTGTAACCCCAAATGTCTGGAAGGAATCTTTTTGGCTACCCCTGTACATGGATGACCACAACAACTTGAAACTTCCTATCTGTATATGATTTCTAGGCAGCATATTTGCACTGATTATAAGGACCCAGTCACAAAAATTATTGTCAAAATTACCATTCTTAAAATTGCATTGACTTTACGGGGAATTGTTCACATTTTTCTTTAGCTGATAATAGTCCTCCCTGTCTGTCCTTCATGCGTAAACCATCTGCCTGTTATCTTTTGGCACCTTCCATATATATTCCGATAGAAAGCCATCTGCTTCTCTCCTTTAAACTTCTGTGTGCACACACACACTCTTATCTTCTTTACAAATCTTTGCATATGTCAACATTTTAATTACACAGTGGCATATTACAATGTCATTCACTATGGGGGGTTCTTCCAACAATACAGTCGAGGAAAGTTTAGCAAGAGTTGACAGTGAAATTTTACGGCTCTTTGATATATTGTGTTCATGAAATTTACAACAACTTCGTCAACAGAAGGAGCCAGATGATGCATGAGTCAATAATTGTGCTAAGTGATTGATGTAGACATAATTCCAAAAGCACTGTGGCTTTATTAAAATACAATAACAATATTAATTTATATGAAAATTTGGCTCAGCCAACTGCTATTTCATTTAAATTTTATATCATCTAACAATATGATCTTCCTGTTGTCAGCCTAAACAAAGGGATAATTTATTCCTCGGCCGCCAGAACCGTGTGTATGGTTATATGCAAAACATAGCTAGTAATATATAATAAACATATGTGGTAATATGTAATAAACATAGTAGTAATATGTAATAAACATATGTGGGTTGGTGTACACTGTATATACTTTATAAGAAAATGGACCGTGGGCTCTATCTCAGCATTACAACTAGAAATAAACATTTATAAAAGCAAGCGGGAAAAGTTACAAAATTCACACATTTTTTTAACCCCATGGGGGGGGACACACCCGACACCAAGAACCTCTGGCTCATTGCAGCTTTTAAACACACACACATACACACAATGCACAAAGCAACCAAGTAAATGGCCCATTGCTAGATCTACTATGGAATCAGAAATATTTAGAGTACTATGATGATCCATTAAACCAGATTTATTTCAACGTACAGTAGTACCTCTGGTTGCGAACAGGATCCATTCCGGAGCCCCGTTCACAACCTGAAAGGAACGCAACCTGCATCTGCACATGCACAAGTGACGATTTGCCGCTTCTGCGCATGACACCATTTTGCGCATCTGTGCATGCACGAGCGACAAATCCTGGAACTAACCCTTTCCGGTACTTTCGGGTTGCCACAGGACGCAACCTGAAAAGACGAAGCCTGAACCGAACATAACAAGAGGTATGACTGTACTTAAGAACAGGTTTAAGGTTGAAATCCTAAACTCATTTACTAGTAACAAAGAGGCAGCATCTTTTTCTTTTCGTACCACTGTAGTGGAATGTTCTCCCTGCTGTAACGTAAGAAGTCGCATCTGTATTGGCATTCCACGGGCCAAACAGAGGCACATCTGTTTGAATAAACATTCCCCTGATCTGTTGACTAGAACCTCCTGCCCTGATCATTTTAATTGTTGCTTTACTTGCCATAATTATTATGCTTGCTTTTAATTGGACGACCGAGAGAAAGAGGAACTGTTCAACATCTATTTTGTCTCTGTCCAGGCTTGTGCCCCAGGGATGTCACGTTGGTGCTGCTGACAGAGTGGTTGGACTTCACCCTCAGAGGCACACTCCATTGTCTTTTGAGACAGACGGATGCCAACAACAAAATTCCTCTGCAAAGAGCACAGAAAAGATTGCCACTGTCCAACTAGGATACAGTTCCAAAGCCCTGAGCAAGCCCTGAGCTCAAATGCTCTGTCTGGCTATAATACTCTGTTTTTCCAGATTGCTATCTCCATAGTGCACCCTGATGTGTAAGTTTTTACAGAGCAAAGTCTGTGAGCCTTTGATGCTTGTCATTCAGAAGGGCAACAGAACTATACTGAGAAAACTACAGTAAATGTTTTTCACAAAAAAGGTTTTGTTTTCTTCTTCTTCTTCTTTAGTGATCACTCGTAGCCAAGTAAGATTGTCTTCCATAAACACGGTTTTAACAATGAGTCCGTAAGTGACTGTAGAGGCCAATTCTGGATCCACACGTCTTTCCACAATGGGGACATTGGTTTCCAGGCGGAAGTTAATCACGGTGTTGATTTGCCAAGTGTGCCTTCCTCTTAGCTCATTTCTCCCTTGCGTCCTGAGTTAGAGTGTCTTCAAAGCCCATGACACCTTTGCTAAAGGCTGTTCTCCAATTGGAGCGCTCGCAGGCAAGTGTTTCCCAATTGTTAGAGTTTATACTACATTTTTTTTAGATTTGCCTTGAGACAGTCTTTAAACCTCTTTTGTGGACCACCAGCATTACATTTTCCATTTTTAAGTTCGGAATAGAGTAGTTGCTTTGGAAGACGATAATCAGGCATCCGCACAACATGACCAGTCCAATGAAGTTGATGTTCAAGAATCATCTTTGCTTCTTCCAGTACACTGGTATTAGTTTGCCTGTCTTCCCAAGTGATGTGTAAAATTTATTGGAGACACCACTGATAGAATCTTTCAAGGAAGCATACTCCACCCCAGTCCACCCCATCAGTGTCTTTAAGGAAGGATATTCTAGGCTAAATATAATCCTAGTACAGTCATACCTCGGGATGAATACGCTTTGGGTTAGGCAAATTCGGGTTGTGCTCCATGGCGACCCAGAAGTAACAGAGCATGTTACCTCCGGGTTTCACCACACGCGCATGCACAGACCGTCAAAATGACATCACGTGCATGCGCAGAAGCACCGAAACATGACCCGCGCATGCACAGACTATTTAATTGGATATTTAACTGTCTTATTTAATTGGATAATGTACCTTTACTTGTGATATATTTTATTCATCCACCATGATGTATATTTTTGTGGAAGCTCGTTCTCTTATTATATCTTCCCTTGGCATAAATGTGTTTACAACTGGATGCAATGTGTCTTTGGTATTATTTATCCCCCCCCCCCTTTATCTTATTTGATGAAACATGTATGTTGCATATGTCTTGATGAAATTAATCTCCTTGTGTCTTTCAATCCCCTTCTTTACTGTAATGAAAAACTTTAATAAAAATATTGGGTTTGTGCACCTCTCTTCTAAAAGATGGAAAGTTTTGAGAAACCGGAGGGCGAGTTTCAGCACAGCAATAATGCTGTGATTTGTCAGTGGTTCTGAAAGACTCCTGAATAGGTCCAGAGCTGCTGTTCCCTAATTGTATTTTGGAGGCTTAAAACCCAGAGAATATTGCGAGAAGGTTTACTTTAGCAGAGTTAAACAATCCCCTTTATAAGTTTATGCAGCGATCGCTGACTCGTCTGAGTTCTACTAATAAAGATGCCTTCCTGGTTAAAAATCCCTTTGAATCCCTCTTAAAGAATACACACAAGAATCTGATTCATGTTAATATAAAACTATTTTACTCTCAGATTCATTCAGGTTTACAGAACTGAAGCTGAAGGCCGGCTTAGGTTACATAAGAAGCAAATAAACTATACCAGAGGGAAGTTGGTCCTGAGGTGTCTGCAACTGAGCAGTTATCTTTCAAAAAAACTACCAGCAACCAGTTAGAACATGGAGGCTGTTATTCCTCTGTCAGAATGTTGCACTTGACTGCACCTTTACACCCCACAAATATTTGGCTGTAGAACATAATATAGCTGCTATATTGATTTATATGCAGCTTCTATGATCCATCATGAGCCTTGAAAAGACAGTACCTTCACCTTTTAAACCAATACGCAAATACTTCTAAAGAAACTATTAGAGGTTACCATCCACACACTTTTGCTGCACCAGAAACTGGTGGTTAGATAAAACCTCTTAAATTGTTTTAGCATAGCTTTCCTTTCTCTCTCTCTCATGGAAGTGGTGAACACTGACCAAGTTATTTTAAAGATGACTCACCAAACTGTGAAGTCCCGGTCAAAATATTTTATTCCCAGACTGGGAACAAGCATTAAGGTTGCAAAAGAAATATTTCGACTGTTATCATAAACAGTACACTATCAAACAAAAGTCTTATCTCCAGCACGTTGTAAATCACAGCAACAGTCCTTCACAGGCAGCACTCTTCTGTCAGACATCTGCCCTCAGGCGTCTACAACCACGAAGCCAATTGGTCCTCTTTTTATTAGCACTTCCAGCTGACACTAATAAAGGTCAAAGTGCCACTCCCAAATTTAAAGGGGGGGGGACACCTCTGGAACCTTCTAGAAACCTTTTAGTTGTTTCTTTGCAGAATGATTTCCTAACAAACGCACAACGGTTGAACAACCTGAGCAATAAAGCTTGTGTTAGCTCATAATGAGATGTGAGCAAACAGACATCCCAAATGGAAACATAACGCACCTCACTTTCTAAGGTACAGCCTAACCTCTCATCAACCTGGGAAATTGTCTGCTTACAAACACAGGCCAGTCAGCTGAAAAATGGAGAGGATGTACACCCCATCCTATTCTCCTGAGAGACATTGAAACAAAATTATTTGAACTTCGGACCAAGTTGATGGTAACTTTTGGATCTGCTTTTCCTTCAGCAGGGGGAGACTATCTGCAACTATGAACAGGAAAACCTACCTTATGCTTGTGGGAAATAGTGTTAATACATTAAAGGAAAGGTCATCCTTACCCACCTTGCAACCTTAATAAAATTGACAAACATAATCATTTTTACCCAGGCTGGCACACCTTTGCTTGACAGAGGGAATCTGGCCAGTGCCACCCACGCTCTGGTAATTACCAGGCTGAACTATTTTAATGTGCTCTATATGGGGCAGCCCTTGAAGACTATCTGGAGTTTACAACTAGTGCAAAAAGTGGTGGTAAATGTATGGGGGGCACTAGAATGTTTTGTTGTTGATTGATTGGCAGCTAGTACACATTAGAGAGGTGCCTAGCGCATATTAAAATATTTTGTGCTAAATAAGAACATAATATGAGCCTGCTGCATCAGGGCAATGGTCCACTTAGTCCATCATCCTGCTCTTACAGTGGCCAACCAGATACCTGTAGGAAACCTGCAAGCAAGACTTTAGCACAAGAGCACTCTCTCTTTCTGTGTTTTCCACCAATTGGTATTCAAAAGCATACTGCCTTATTTTTTGCCTCAACCAGCATCACTTTGCACTGGTTTGCATTGTTCCACCCTTACATTCACTTTGTAAAGGTCCTTTTGGAGTTCTTCACAATCCCTTTTTGTTTTAATGGCCCTGAACAATTTTTTATCGTCAGCAAACTAGACCTGTTGATTTTGATGGGAACAACCCAAAGGGATTTGCTTTCCTTCCAGTGTTTTGCTTTGCGGACACCAATTCAGTGACATGAGATAGGTGCCCCTTGGTTGTACTACACAGAGAACAAGGATTCTAGCAGCAGCAGTAATAGCTCCGGTGATTATGTAACAAATCCTTAGCTGATAGCCTTAACATCTTGTGTACAGTTTCAGTATAGATGCTGCACATATTTTAAAGACTGTAGTTTATGCTGCTTTTCGAAAGACATGCCACAAACTATATTGCTGCAATACATCTCCCTTCAATGTCTGGTAAAGCTTGATTCCAGACGATAAAAGAAGTCAAGGAGAAGTACCAGTACGGGCTAAACTGAAAGAAGGAAAGAGATGAAAGGCAGGATAAACTCCAGCTTTTTCAAGTGAAAAGGGAAAAAGTCAGCTAAGTTCATCTCTCTGAGAGTGGCACGTAAGTCAAATGCAGGGTTCCACTCCAGGCAAATGGATGATAAATTCACCAACACCCTGAGATGGGGGAAAAGATGGATCAATGGGAATTATGTTACATGATAAGAAACTAGCTGTGTGCTGAGTGAATGAATAAAGAAATATATCATGTTTAAATAAGAAAACTAGGGAAGATGACAAGAGGCAGGAGCATCACTCTGAGCAAAATTTATAGCTGGGAAAGCTGAGAAACAGCCCAGAGAATGCTAACAAATTGTCTTACACAAATGCGGCAAGATCTTTTACAAAGTGTTTTTCAAGCTATACTGTGAGGATGGGACCAAATTGGAAGTAGGACAGAATGGACATGTCATTAGACTTAAGAGGAAAAAAAACATTCTCTGGTTCACTGACTGTTTAGGGATGGAGGAGAAATTTGTTCAGGCCACATTTTAAAGAAAACTGACCTAATTTGCAGATCCTGGACATATATGTAGAACAGCCATCTGTCAGTTTACTCACTTCTCAAAAAATTTGTAACGCAGCTTTGGTTTTAGATCTAGGCCTACATACACAAAATGCATATTTCACATGGAAAATGTGTACAAAATGTATTTTATGAGAAAAGGCAAGGGAAAGAAGACAATATCTTAGGGAAAGAGTGCATATGAAATTATGTAAAATGCATACGGTTTAAATGTAAAATGTTCACCAACATTTTCTCTAAAAATGCATAATCTCTAAAATGCATAATCTCTAAAAGGGGAGTGGAATACAGTGGTACCTCGGGTTAAGTACTTAATTCGTTCCGGAGGTCTGTTCTTAACCTGAAACTGTTCTTAACCTGAAGCACCACTTTAGCTAATGGGGCCTCCTGCTGCTGCTGCGCCGCCGGAGCATGATTTCTGTTCCCATCCTGAAGCAAAGTTCTTAACATGAAGCACTATTTCTGGATTAGCAGAGTCTGTAACCTGAAGCGTATGTAACCTGAAGCGTATGTAACCCGAGGTACCACTGTAAAGCTACGACTGAAGGCATAAGAGACTGACACAGAATGTACACTGACTGATCTGTCCATTCTTAACATTGTTTCCATTTATTCAACCCTCATACTTGGATCAGGAGGAGGAAGGGCCAGGGAGGAAAAGTTACCAGTAGTGACAATGGCAAGGGACACTAGCAGAGAGAGACAGGCAGAGACAGGTCTGGCAAAGGTGGGATAGGGAGTTCAGACATACTGAAATGTGCATTTGTTTATTTGTTTCCACCTGGCCTGCCAACTCCTCTCTTCCTGTGGCACACGTGGTGATGGAAGTGAGCAGGAATCTGAGAGCTGGTCAGGAACCCAGAAAATGCAGGTGGCTCAACTGTCTGCATCCAAAGGCTCCTTGGGATGGCTAGTGGTACCAGGGTCTGCTGGAAGGAGGTATTCTTGCTCCTCCTGCAAAGAAACCATAGGTTCCAAGTCAAAGCAGAGCCAAAATAGGACATCCTGTGCAGTTTGGCCCTTTGGGTCACTGGCACTAGGGACAGTGACAACTGTAACTAGGGCCCCCAATGCCTTTGGTTTCCATTTAAAAAAATCACCATTTATAAAAATGTGGAAAGGCAGCATTGTCTTACTCTAATTTTGTGAGAGATTAGGAGCCAAACCTAACAAATGCATATTATTGTTAGTATGAGAAGTCCCAGAGCTGTATTGATGATAGACAGATTCTCAGATCATAGAAAATGCAATTGGTTGAGGGGGATCTGTATGATGTCATTTCCCCTCCTCTCCAGGAGAGGAAGGAGCATAGTACTTCCTGTCCCCCACCCCATCTTCCTTTGACCAGCGTTGGATGCAGACATGTCTCTGCTTGCTCCAGCTCACGCAGAGGCCTGATGCTGGTTACACTGTAAACATAAGTATTTTGCCTGCGTAGTTTTTACTGCTACTGTTGCTGTGAGCCATTGCATGTTTGAAGTTTGTAAATATAATTGTAAACTTATTTCCCAAGTAGTTGCCTGATTCTTTGTTAAGCAGGGTAAGGAAGGGAGAGCCAGCTTACTTCATAGCTGGACTTGCTCATTCAGTCATTCAGCCTTTATTGGACTTGCTCATAACAAGGTTTTACAGCATAATTCCTATGACTTTAATTTTGTTGTCAAGAGTGGGATTTTAAACTCTTTTCAGACCACACACATACGCTCCTAGAGGGATAAATTGCAATTGATATATCCCCTCTTACCTGTTAAAACCTATCCCACAAATTTTGCTTAACTAAAATTGTGGTGGCTACACTGCACCATCACATTTCTTCCTATTATTACTGATGATTCAGAGTTTTTTTTAACTTACCTGGGAGTGGAACTCCCATTGCCTGAATATCAAAGTAGATGGCAGCAGCAGAAACAGGAAAAAAGTATTGAATGGGGACATTTGTGTGCAACCTTTCCCCCACCAGCCCTTACTATGAAGAAGATGGGGGGGATCACTTAAAATCTTTAGACTCAGCAGTAATATAAACATGCATACTTGGGCTGCATCATGCCATTAAAACTATCTGATGGGATTGTGCTCTTGTTTATTCCTTCGTTCATTCTCCACTGAGATTCTTATACCGAACAAATACTTCCTCAGGGAAGATGGGGAGGCCCACTAACGTGAAAAATGGAGAATGGCATCTTTTATTTAAGCTGACAAATTCCATTTTATTATTCAGGGTCCGTAACCACCTCTGTTCCGACATGGAAGAGAACTTTGAGTGATCAGGTGTGAGAGCAATTCAAACACAAGCCTGAGACACTCCCAACGATCCACTGGAAGACGGTGAAATTTCAGTCTAGCCAGTAGAAGATCCAAAAAAACAGAAAAGGGAGATGGAGATAGACAAATTGAGCTAAATGAATACTGAAATCATTTATGGCAGCAAGACAGCCAGGCATGTAGTGGCAAATATTTAACAAATAAAACAAATTACTAAAAGGAGGAAGCCTGTTATTGCTCGGCTTGCACCAAAGAGTCATCGCTGTTTGGAAGGAAAGTGAAAGAGGCAACTAAAATTAGGCACCTGAGTAACTCTGGAAACCAATTGCTGTGGGGTGGGACTAGTTACCTGCCGTGCCTAGTATTGGACAGTGCTGTAGTTTCTTGCTATGTTTTGCAAGCAAAATGCCTGACAAGTAGGAGTACCGAAACAAACACAAACAAACAAACAAACAAACCTGTAGGAAACAATAGGTCATAGCCACTGCCATTGTTGATGGGTTGGGTTGCATACAAGAAATCACAGGGAAATTTCTCCCCCTGAGAATATTGAGCAAAATAGATGCCTCCCCTCCAATAGCACTGTCTGAAAATTTATGTATTCATTTACTAAATTTGCATACCATACCTCACCCCAAAGGAGTCCAGGAATCTTCAGTGCAGCATCCTTGTAGTTGGTACAGCAAAGAGGCATTCCCCCCTGATCCCACCTGCCAGCCTGGCTTCTACAAGAGGCACGGTTGTGGATGTGGTAGTAGCTATGCCACTCCATCGAGCCCTGCCACTGCTGGCCAAGATTTTGGACTCCAACCTTACATTGGGCTATGCCTTGATGAGAGATTGATTCTCTGTCCTGATGCCTCTCATGATCTGCAGTTTTCATGCCATGTTAAGATAGAGAATTGTGATATCTTGCCAGGGAGATATAGGCCACTTTAAAACGTTAGTGGTTTGGCTTGGGAAAGGACCATAGCTCGCTGGGAAAGCTCCCGAGTGACATGGACAGGGTCCCAGGTTCAATCTCCCTTTAAAAACCATCAGGTAGAAAATGATGTGAAAAACCTTTGCCTGGAAACCAGAATAGATTATACTGGGCTAGATGGAAAAATAGGTATTAGGTTTTTTCCCTATATGTTGCAGTGTCAGACACTTACCAGGATGAAGGAATGCATACCCCTTTCATGCAACTGTATTATTTTTCCAGTCTCTTGGGTGAGCCAAATTCTCCCAATCAACCAGCCAGGATACTTCCTATAGCAGTAACAGAAAGGGGGAACAAGGAATGCGGCATGCATATTTATCTGCAGAATATAGACATCCAGAAAGAGGACCCCTCTCACTATATTCTAGTTCAGGTTGTGTGACGTTCATACCTAGGATTAATTTGTTAAAAAGAAGAAGTAATCCCTAAAATCATTAAAACGGTTCTGTCCTATTGTTCATGTCAAGCATAATAATTATGGGACTAACACCTCCTATAAGCTCTAAATCTAGTTACAGCCTTTGAATATTGTCATACAATTTAGTGGATTAAAGAACAATCTCTGCCGTTATTTGATATGATCAGCTTCATTGAATCCAGGTACTTAAAAGGTAGGTGAAGGGGAAAGGAACTTCATTTTTTTTTTAATGTCTCAAAAGAAATTCATTTGATCCTTTGCTCCGGAAGATAAATTAGTTTGCACTTCAGTGTTATATATGAGTGATTCTTGCATCATTTTACTTTACCTGAGACACATCAGATTCTTTTATAAGGTACACATTTGCAGTTTACATTCACTTCAGCCCACAGGAAAAATGAAATTCACACATGCCATTTCAGTTCTCCTTTAAGCTCAAGTTATATTTTCATTTTATGAAAATGTTTTTCAGTGGTGGTGGGGACGACATAGTTTGAGAATGCCCAGTACAGTCGGACTCTATGCAGGGGCAATTGCCAGCACCACTTGGACGTGGTGGTAAGATTTATTTACTTACTTAAGTCATTATCCATCCCTTTGTAAGCATTTCACAATTACAATGAGTCAGAGAGAATAGGCAACAAATGTTGTACTCCTTGGGAGGGTGGCTTGGGGCCACTGGATGAAACATTTACAATGGAATTCTATGCGTGTTGTTCTGAAGTTATGTCTCATTGTATTCAGTGGCGCTTAATCCCTAGTACTGTAAATGAATTTAGGGTTATAGTCTAAAATGACTAAAAATAAATTATCAAGACCATGAAGAACAGTCTAATATATTAACAGAAGAGGAGCTAAAGTCACCTGCTACATCTCTCATATTCTTTATTAAAAACCATTGTATTTCTTAAGTCACTATCAGTCTAGTTAGACTGGGTTACCGAGACAGAAAATTCCACAAAGCACCACCACCATGAACACAGCCTTGCTGTTATTGCTGTCTGTCTCTCTTCAGAATAAAGAACCAAACCTCTTCTGAAGACATTAAATCATGTGTTGGGAGAACATACAGAGGATGAGGTGCTCTTTCAGTTGTCTTGTACCAAAATTGTTCAGGGTTTTATGATTGAATCTGACAGCCAGAATTGGGCTGAGAAATCCCTGGAGGTCAGCAGAGCTCTATAAACACGAGTGTTTAACATGCTCCCTGGGGTCAGATCCCATTACTAATCTTGCTGCCACCTTCTAGATCAACTGAAGACTATGAGCACTTTTGAAGTGACACCAGCATAAATCACCACTTTTTCTTTAAAAAAAAAATAATTTCTACTTTGTCAATTGTTTCAAAAAGCTTCTCCGTCGTTGGAGGTTCTGAGTACTAAAGCTGGAAGCTGTAGAAGGGGAGAATGCTTAAATCCTGCTTGCTGTTATTTTTCACAGGCATCTGACTGACCACTGTGAGAACAGCATGCTAGGCTAGATGGGCCCTTTCAGTTCACACTTTTAGGCATAAGAATGTAAGAACAGTAGATCTCTGCTGAATCAGACTATTGGCCTATCGAGCACAGAATTCTGTTCTCACAACACTGTCTCTGGGAAGCCCACAATCAGAACATGAGAGGAATATCCATCTCTCCACTTATGATTCCCAGTGGTATGTTGAGCAATACGCCTGAAGCCAGCACAAAACATTTTGCTGCCTGAGGCAGAGCAGTAAATCAAGGTGCAAAACATCTGAGGCTGGTTGAGATTGTTTTTTAGCATCTTAGGTTGAAAGTCCCACAAGCACATCCTTCTCTTCCCTTCCTGGCTGTAAAAATGCAACAACTGTGTATCAAATGACAAATAGCTTGTTGCCCTTTCAGGGCATCCAAAACCAGCTGCCTGATTTTGGTCATTCATTGCACTCTGCCTTATGGTAGGGCTGGCCCTGTGCTATAGCATCTCTATGAATTATAACAAATGGATGATGTAAGGAGCCTTCCCTTGAGGCTGCCCTAGTCATTGCTCCCTGTTTTCAGTTCTTATGCCATTAAACAACACTAAAGGATAAATGATGAATAATCTTGACAACAAAGGTGGGCATGGGATTTTAAGAGATGAGGCATGCTGTAGCTGTCAGCTGTCATTACTGACTTTTTGCCAGCAAGCTGCTTTGGAGATCAACTGCATTAGTTCAATGGCAGCATGAAAACTTCACAGGGAATTAAACACACTTTTGATCAGGTTACTGGGTACATATTCAACAAACATACTGAATAATATTAAAAATTCACCAACGTTATTTCTCAAAAGCAATCTCCATGCGACACTGAGGTTCAAATATCTGTCACTTTTATATTTGTGTAATGCTCATGTATAGAGTCTGCACTGATTATTTCACAAAGTAATCATACTGTAATTATATATCATGCCTACATATAGGAATTAAACAGCAATTGAAAGGCACAGAAGCAAAATGTAATTATACATCTATCCTATTTTGCCTGTATGCTTGGAACTCTTTGTCAACAAATAAATACAAATGGCTCATGATTTGGCTGGCTAAACTATAGAGGAAAGTGATTAAAAAAAACCTCATTCTCCAAGTATTTAGCAATTTTAGGAAATGGGCATGAACTAAAATCTGATTTATGCTTTACATTGGAGACTTTTACTTGCTGAGTGTATATCACTCATCTACTAAGAGAAAAACCATGTAAAATATGGTGCACATATCTGTAAATACAGAAGAACCCACACACCAATTTTAAGTGTCAAGGATGAGCATATAGATAGCTACATGGCCTTTTCTCCCTCTAGCTAAAGATCTGGCACAGATTTCTACCACTAATTTGCTCATGTTGGCTTGGAAGCTTATGAAAGCCTGTGCCTTGTTACTCATAATCTGCTTCCTCCTGCATTGTTAGGAAAACAAATGAATTTCTCTCTCTCTCCCCTACACTGGCTTGTTTTAAAACTACATAATCCAGCATGCATTTATACATGACATGACCACTTAAAGTACAAAATAATCAGACTCCCCTCCACATTCTGAGTTTCACAGCAAATGCATTTTCTATGCATATTTAATGAAATATAGCATAAGTCTTTTCTATTTTAAAGATAATGCTTCCCCCCTGTTATTGCAGTGGAAGTCAAGTTTCATAAATAAAACCTTAATTAAAACAATATTCAGTGGAAAGACTTGGCTATGCCTTTTTATGCCCATGCTTTTCACCATCACCATAGATTATATTTTGTTACTAAAGCATCATTCCCATTAAAGCTAGTTTGAGTGAGCCTATGACAGAGTCTAGTTACATTTGGGGGGTGGGGAATATGCAGATTGGACAATCCTATGGGAATGGAGAAGCTGTTAGTCCTTGTTACTATCCTCTCTTCTGCATGAAAAATTGCAAAGTCACTAGGAAATCAGTGGTCTCAGATAGATCTCTGCTAAAAAGAGAATTCCAGCTAGCCGTCTTGCATAATTTACTGTCTTCTAACATTGTACCTTCCATTCTGAAGGTAATCAGCCCTGAGTGCTCACTTGAAGGACAGATCCTGAAGCTGAGGCTCCAATACTTTGGCCACCTCATGAGAAGAGAAGACCCCCTGGATTAGAAGACTCTTCCGGGTTAGCGCCTCCGGCAATGGCAGATTTCCTCTGATTGGGAGGAATCCGCTTTGTGGAAATCAGGGGCTGGACCGCCGCGGCGAGGCGGAGACCCATCAAAAACCACAGGCGGGAGAAGCCTGTGGATGTGGGATTTGGCTGGCACCTTTTGCGCCTCCCCTACTCGCGGGGAAACCCGGTTTCGGGGATCCGGAGCGACGTGGGGTGAGCGGCGCAGTGCTTCGAATCGACTGCTCTTTTCACGGAGTGAAGCCGCATTGCTGTTGCCGGAGAGCGCTGACTTTTTCCTGTGGACAATTGGACTTTAAACAACTACCCGTGAGTAGAACGGAAAATTGGATTACTAAATATTTTAATTTGGCACCGAAGCGGGAAGGTTCCAAACAGGAAGTCCGCCTTCCGCTTTTGTAAATAGATTGAAGCAAAGACACTGCAAGCTAAAGTCTGGAAAGTCTTTTGTAAAGGATTAAATCTCCATCGGCTAAAATTACTAAACTCCCCTTGGAAGCAGGAGAAGAGGGGGGAAGGTTTAGATTGTTTAAGCCTGCAGGAGAGAGAGTGAAGAAAGATAAATTACCACCATTTTGAACCTGGGAATGGGCTGCCAGGAAGACCGACGTTTTGGGAAAGTTCATTGACTGTGAATAAAATGTATGTTGACAGATAGTTAAATAAGAGAAACATATTGATTCCAATGTTTCCTTTTGCACTTAAAAGGAGCAAAATATCTGAAAATCGAAATTAACTTTTGTTGCTGGATCTGCTTTTAAAAGGATGGATACAAATAGAAATTGTTTCCCCTAGAGGGAGCTTTTGAAACTGTTGCAGGAGTGGAGCTGGGGAATTCTCCAGCTGCAGAGATTAAAGACCGTGAGAATTAGACATTGACCTTGGACAAGAATGTGGACAGAAGAAGCCTTAGTGATTGCTTTTTGCAAAACAAGTGCCTTATTGGAACAGCTTCATGAGAAGACGGATGTGATGATTACTAAAATTGACAATTTTGGACAAAAAACGATTGATTTGGGACAAAAAGTGAATACTTATACAGAAACTACTCAGGAACCAACCAAGGAATCTGCTTTGACATGGCAAGCTGTGGAGAAGACAAATGAGGAGGTTGTTGTTGAACCTCAGGTAATACAAGTGGAGAGAGCCTCGGCCTTGTATGAACATAAGCTGTTGTTTTTGAAGACCGAATCTGGAGAAAGCCAGATTTGGAGAGATGGAGTCCTGCTTGGATTGGAGAAGGAAAGTTGGAAAGATCCCCTTATGCAGGGATGTTCGGGCTTTTGGGATCTGGTTTTGGGCCAGGGGGAGATTGGAGTGGTAGGGGCCTTTAACTTTGGAGGGATTTTGAAACATGCTTTGAAATATCTTTTGGATTTTAGTTCTGACTATGGAGAATGGGCTGACCTGTCGAGAAGGGATAAAGACATTGTTAGGTTGGAGTCTCCCCGAGATATACTCCTCAGTGACAAAGGAAGGAAATTAAGAACAAGATCAGCAGAAGACAAAGTAAAGTGCATGTATAAATATGAAGAAGATCTGCAGAAGGGAAATGGAAAAGAGTTAAGAGCCTCGGACAGAAGATCACCAGGTTGATGGACTATATGGAATGGATAGAAAGGACTGACAGAACCCGAGACCAGGGAGAAGAGACGGTGGATGAAGATTGGAAGAAAGTTTAAAAATTTATTTAGAGAAATATTGTAAAATTAATGAGTGTTAGGAAAATGTTGGAATGAAACTATATGGCTTTAGTAGAAATGTTATATGGAGTTATGTACAAATAAGTTTTAAGTTTTAGGGTTTTTTATGGTAAGATAAGGTTAAAATAAATTAAGACAATTAAATGACAGAAAATAGTGAAAGATGGAAAGGATTTGCTGAAATAATTAATAACTAGAATACAAAAGAGGGAGGTGTGAGGAGGTCGATGAAACAAGTTAATGAAAGATAAAGATATGGAAATATTGGATCTGTTTTTAATTTTTTTTGTTTTGTTTTTGGTTTTGATGTATTGTGTGTTTTGTTCTCTTTTTCTTTTTTATATGTATTGACTTGTATTGTTTAATTTCTTTTTTCTCTCTTTTTCTCACTTTTTTCTGTAATCTTAAACTTTCAATAAAATCATTTTTTTAAAAAAGAGAGAGAGAAGACTCCCTGGAAAAGACCCTGATGCTGGGAAAAATGGAGGGCACAAGGAGAAGGGGACGACAGAGGGTGAGATGGTTGGACAGTGTTGTCGAAGCTACAAACATGAGTCTGACCAAACGGCAGGAGGCAGTGGAAGACAGGAGTGCCTGGCGTGCTCTGGTCCATGGGGTCACGAAGAGTCGGACACGACTGAATGACTAAACAACAACAACAACATTGTACCTGCAAGAGAGAATGAGCAAAATCACAGGATCATAAAATGGTGGAGTTGGAAGGGACCCAAAGGGTCTCTAATCCAATCCTCTGCATTGCTGGAATCACAGCTAAAGACAGAAATGAGGATTTTTGGATTTCGTTGCACTCAAGCTTTGTCTCATGCTGGACCACTCCTTGCATTGGGCACCTGCTTCTGTTTGAGCCACTCATTTACCATTGGATTTTTTCTTAAGTTTGGGAATGTCTGCTCATCCCCTCCTAAGAGATGGGCGAGGTTTGCGACACCGCGCAGGATCCTGGCCAGGTGCTACCCATCTGGCTACAGGGTCAGGGCCATCTTAAGCATATCCGACGTCGTGGTGCAAAGCTCCCTCCCACGCCCGCCCCCCCCATTTCCCAGAGTTTTTTAGGGAGGATGGCGCTGCCGGCGGGGCTGGGGGAGGTGAGCAGCGGCTGGAGGGTGGCTCGTCTGGCAGGGAAGAGGCGGAGGCTGGACACAGCACCTCCCAGCTCAGCTGGCCACTTCGTGCTGCGGGGGCCACGGCAGACAGAGGATCCGGGCGCGGCTCTGCTTTGGCATGGCATGGCAGAGGCGGGCGAGGGCAGCGAGTTGAAAGGGCCAAGAAAAGGCAGGTGCCCTTCGACCCAGACTCACTTCCTTTTCATATCTTCAAGATGGGGGGGGGGGGGAGTAACATCCTCATGCACCCCCATGCGCTGGCGTTTACAGCGGCCCGTTAAAGGGCTGATTGCGGGAGTCACTGGCCCCAGAGTGGTGGCAAATAGGTCAAACTCCTGGCTTTGGTGAGGTGGGAGGGCACGCTGTGTAAGTTCACGCTTTGCAGTCCCCTTCCACTGCACTTGACTGCCCTGCACATCCTCAGCCCCTGTTAGTTGAGAGGGATACCTTCCATGGCCGAAGCCAAGGTTCCTACCCCTGAAATTCAATAAAGTTGTGGCCTAATTTAAACCCATACATGATGGGGGCGGGGATAGGCTTTGGGGACAGGGTTTAGCTCATGCGCTCGCAAATATATGCAAGAAAATGCATATAATTGTATATCACAAAACTGCCAGTCATGCACTTGCTGTGTAATTTATGCATAAATTTTAATAGGAATAATGGGAGGGATCAGCATTAGTTTGCTTATGTGAGTATAGAGTGAAAAGGAGAATGTGGGTATGGGACTAAACTGACTGCAATGAGAACATTCCAGGCATTAGCTCCTATGGCCAACTCTTTCGTTATGCAAAGAAATACTCAAAATACTTCTTATCATAGCTGTCAACCTTCCCCTTTTTTTGCGGGAAATTCCCTTATTTCAGTGCCATTTCCCGCTGCTATCCCGGATTGTTAGATATCCCGTAGACTGTCCCCGGGGCAGGTGAGTCTACTGATCCCTTATTTTCAAATCCGAAAGTTGACAGCTATGCTTCCTATATGGCCATTCACTTCAGAAAGAAACTGTTCTGTTCATTTTATCAGCACTCCCTTTCTACAGATATTGTATTCTATGTGTGCTAAATGTGTGTATATATGTAAATATAATATGCAAATGTACAATTGTAATAATTTATGTTTTAAAATGATTACGTTTATGGTACCAGGGTGGAGATGGGAGAGAACATGAGCCAATTCAAAATCAAAGGAGGAATTAGAAAGCCATCTGTGTGGTTTAGCCCAACGCAGAGATTCCCACCGCCCCACCCCCCATGTTCCATTTGTACTCTCAATTGCCCACATTTACCCTAAGAAATATAATCACTATTATTGCACTAACCATCCCTTTTACACACGCTCAGGATACTTTATGCATCCACTTTGGTGAGAATAAGCACTCTGTGCAATCTTTATCAGGACCTAAAGGTCATCTATAAGAAAGAAAATTGTTCCATCTTACAAGGAAGTAAGAGCCCCAAATAAGAGATAACAAAAATCAGTCTTTTCTCCGCCTAACTTTATAACCGAAACTGGCTATGGAACACATTCTGAATGCTACTCCATCCCTCTAGGCCAGGGGTCAGCAAACTTTTTCAGCAGGGGGCCAGTCCACTGTCCCTCAGACCTTGTGGGGGGGCCGGACTATTTTTTTTTTGGGGGGAGGAATGACCAAATTCCTGTGCCCCACAAATAACCCAGAGATGCATTTTAAATAAAAGGACACATTCTACTTATGTAAAAACACTCTAATTCCCAGACTGTCCATGGGCCGGATTTAGAAGGCGATTGGGCTGGATCTGGCCCCCGGGCCATGCTCTAGGGGGCCTCTCCTCACAAGGTAAGCAGATTGATTACACACTCGGGAGTTTCAACAATATGTGTATATTGATGCCTTTAAATGGAACAGGCAGAAGAAGTCCTTCCATAAAGCAGGGAGAATCTATCGCCTTATGAAATCACTAATAGACAATTTAAGAAGGAGCAAAATTATGGATGGCACCATCTGTAAGGGGGAACTGAGGTCACACAATGGATAAGGGGTATGGTCTGTGCGCTGGAAATGCTATCAGTTCAAATTTCAACTCACCTGCGACTTCACAGTAGTGCCACGCTGAAATCACTCCTCCAGTTTCTCAAAATCAAAACAAAACAACCCAATCAAAACTTTCCCCCAACCTGCTAAAGAACTCTCCTCCCTTTTTTTTTGCTTTATTCTCAGGGCACTTTAGGTTTATTTTGAGAATTTCTGTGGGTACAAGGTTTTGAATGTACTGTGTCATTGCAAGGTAGTGAAGGGTGGTGCGGCGTTTTTTTCTTTACGGTAAATATTTCTCCAGGAAACTGCAGCCTCCCTGACTGCTTACACTTCCTGTTGGGGGGGATCCCATGAGGCGTTACTGCATGATGTCATTTCCTGAGCTTTCATTGGAAATGCCAGCACCTGAGAAGGCTGCAGAGTGCAAATCACTGGTATGGTGATTTGCAGAATGAAAAGAAAGGACAACCACAATGCTCCTTTGGCCCCCTTAAAAGCACAACAAAAGCCTTGTACCCCACCCATGAGAATTTCACCAATATTTTCTCTCCCCATTGGTAATTTTCAAACACAATTTCTTTCCTCATTCCTTGATGCAGGATTGTTTGCAGAAAACATGGAAACGACTTTTGACATGGCACTAGCTCATGGACCACTCACTGTTTCTCAAAGCAGCACATGAGGTGCACATGCAATTAAGCACCTGAAGCCCTTTGAAATTCACTAAAACCCCAGAAGTTAGATGTTTGGTGGAGAAGAAGGAGAAGAGTAACTGAATCCTGGCCCCCTTCCCAAAAACTAATGCCTGTTAACTTTAGAAAGAGCACCATAACATATTTCCTAATGGTTGGTTAAGAGGACTATTTCCATAGGACCTATTTATGGTTCACCGTCCAGATACAGTTACACACATGGAAGCTTGCTCCTGCATGTGTAGGGCTCCCAACTGGATCAGAACATCTATCTATAATATGAGAATAATAATGACCCAGTGATAATTGTACTGGCCTACCTTAAAGGGGTCTAATTGTCATATCTGCGAAAGGTTTTTTGTGTATTTCCCACAAAATACAATATAGAAGCTGCTGCATTTTCTTATTATTCCAAATTGCCCCAATCTGGTTAAAAAAACCCAAAAGCATAGTAAAAGCAAGAGATTGAATTTTCACATTCAATTCCCCGAAATTTATTTCATCTGCAGTCCAAAGAGAGGTTTGTAGCAATCTCCAGCTTCACTTCCCACAATGACACATGCAAGTAGGAGATTCCATCTGACAGAGCAGCAGAATGTGATGTCTTGAAAGGAGCTCTGAGGGAGGCAGCAGGGTAAGTTAGCTACGAAAAAAGCTGCCCATTAGTCTTCTATCTTTCACATTCCTTTGCAAAATACTGATTTGGCCTGCACTATTAATGAAGACTCACTGATGCATGAACTAATTCCTATGTCTGTAATTTTGTCCCTGCAAATTGGTGTTTAATTGTCTGCATGGGAAAAAAATTAGCGGGGGTTACACTGTCGCTAAAGATGAACTCGCTGATACTCATCAAAGGCAACACTTAAATGCCGTGTTTATTGCCCATGATAAACACGGCATTTAAGTGTTGCCTTTGATGAGTATCAGCGAGTTCATCTTTAGCGACAGTGTCTTAGTGTGTCTTGTCTTAGTGTGCTGCTTAAAGACAAGGAGTTGCTTTCGTATATGCTGTTGTAGATTGTGTGTGTGTGTGCAAAAACTGTTGAAATTTGCCTTGTTGAAACAGTTCACTTCTACATGAGAGAGTATGTGGCCCATAAGTCATCATCTTCTCTGCCCTCCTCATCCCAGAAATGCCCCATTTATGGGGTTTCCATTGGCCCATGCTTTGGGCAACTGCTGCAGGAATCTCAGGTTCAGTGAAGGACCACTACTGGTGGCAGTCAGCAGAGCAAAGCCACATCCTGACTGTCTTTGGCATGCCAGATCAGGGGCTTGGATTGCTCTGTGAGTTCTGCGGAGCTCAGTGGGTTTTATTTCTGATGCTATTTTGCCTTAAGAAAGCTTTGCATTGTTTAAGCCTACATTTGGGTTGCTAGTTCCCCCCTCCCCCACCCTTTCTGCTCTGCCATTTTATTCTACAACCTGAAACAAATAATAATTAAAGTGATGGATGGTGCCAAAAAGGAATGGAGGTGAGTGATTGAAGAATTACAGCTGCGACTTTTCATTTGTATCCACTTTTGCAAACGGCAGGGGAATACAAGGAGGCTTGCTAGATTGGCCAAAAAGGGTAAAAACATGGAGCAATGCTGACAAATAAACCAAAACTGTATTACTGTCTCAAAACTCAAACCATCATTCATTCTGATGAAGAAGAATAAAATCAATGAAATGAAGCTTTTTCTTTTTTTTAACCCAATTTGTTTTGGGCTTTTACTTTAAATCCATTAAAGAACATGCATTTTTAACCTCTACATGCCCATTAGGAATAAATGGCAAACATTTATCAAATGCGGACGGCTAAAGTTGAATGTAATTTCTGTATCAGAGGCCAAACATTGCAAAAAGTTATTAATGGATATGGTGCTGTGAATAGTTCTCGTAAGATGTGGTTTGTATGAACAAAGGAAAAGTAATGTGAAAATTATTTCTCTCTCTCTCTCTCTCTCTCTCTCTCTCTCTCTGTGTGTGTGTGTGTGTGTGTGTGTGTAAGAAACATTTTGCATTCTTTTTTAAGGAACCATTGGGCTCCACAGCAAGTCAAAGCAGGAGGTTTGAGAACTATTTAACTTGTTGTTGCAATATTGGCATGGAAGCAGAACCCCTTGGAGAGGATGAGAAGTTGGTTTGGATTCTTATAAAACACGAAGTCATGCCTTCCTAGGACTCACCTATATTAGTCAAAATACAGCATTATAAGTGCATTATAACATTGTGACTCCAGACGGCACTGTAGAGTTAAAATTGCAACTCAATGATATTTTAAATTGTGAGCTTTTCAACAGGGTTTTTTGCAGAGCATTTTCAGAGCGTTTTTTATAGCTGGGTAGATCTAGTCCAAAACAATAAACGAACCGAACCACAGCTCTCCTTCAAAATCACACTTCTCACTTTCCTGCATCTACTGGAAATATTGGTGGAACACAGCAGTGCTGTGAAATGATTCCAGGCACAGTTTCTTGATGTGGAGAAGTCCTGGAGAAGTCAAAGAAAACAGGCCTGTTTAAACTGACTCCAATACAGTGGTACCTCGGGTTAAGAACTTAATTGGTTCTGGAGGTCTGTACTTAACCTGAAACTGTTCTTAACCTGAAGCACCACTTTAGCTAATGGGGCCTCCTGCTGCCGCCGCACCGCCAGAGCCCGATTTCTGTTCTTATCCTGAAGCAAAGTTCTTAACCTGAAGCGCTATTTCTGGGTTAGCGGAGTGTGTAACCTGAAGCGTATGTAACCCAAGGTACCACTTTATTTGAAGCTCAGAGCAGCTCAGTTGTGGCTAGTCTTTCCAGCAGTAAGGAGAACTGGGTACTCTTAACACTATGAAACATATAGAGAGAGATACATCAGTTCATTAAGAAAGCATATCCATGTTCACTTTTGTAGAGAAAATGAGAATGATTTCCCACCTCACCAGTGGCGTAGCATGGGGGGTGCAGGGGGGGCCGGCCGCACCGGGGGCAACATCTGGGGGTTAGGGTTAGGGGGCGCAAATCCACAGGTTAGGGAGCGCAAATTACTTGCCTTGCCCCGGGTGCTGACAACCCACGCTACGCCACTGCACCTCACTGAGTTAGTAAATGAAAGGACAGAGAGTAGATGGCATGTGGCTGGATTCCTTTAATTGATACAACTATGCCACAAAACGCAGAAAAGATAGTTTTGATCTATCAAGTCAAGAAAGCTTGAAAAAGCAGGTGGCTGAGAGTTTTACATTTCCATTTTAAAATTACAAAAGCACTTAACACACCGGCAAAGATTGATAGAGAACACAGGGTGGGAGTTCCTGAAACACTGTCCTTAGCCCTGAATTAGCAAAAGTCCTGCAGAGAATGAAATATCACCAAACATTGCATCTAGAAATTTTCCCTGTTAAAGTAAATCTGCTGTACCTTGTTAAGTCTCTTTGGTATGGGGAAGTAATTATTTTAGCAGAAGCATAGGTCAGTACTGCCGGGGGCAGGGGAAGACTGTACATGGGTGATATTATAATAATTACATAGTTTGCAGTTAAATTATTATATCTGTCACATACTACAAGATATGGCCATCAGGTAGGCTTACATGAAATTTGCATAAACTGTGGCAGTAGAAGGAGTCTGGCTCCTAAGACATTAGTTTCCCCTAATACAGCAGAAAGCAACAGTAGAGGTGGGGACACAGCTTACCTAAGCACTTCTGTGCAAGGGAGCATATTTGGCCCCACCCCCTTTGCAAGGAATGACTTATAAGATGAGGGGATGGAACCTCATGCAGCCTACCCCAAAGGAAGAAGTGCTGGTTTAAGGTGGAAAGTAGATATCTAGGAATGTCTATTGAAAATAAACCATTGGGGGTGGGGGAAGGTCAGCAACTTTGTCTGGATTTTCACTTTTGTCTGGATTTTCACTTTTGGGAATATGGCAACCCTACAACACTGATGTCTTAGGTCTTTATCCTGAGGGGCTGGAACAGATGTGCTGTCCAAGTCAGGAATTACTATGTCTTTAAGATGATATGGGGATGAAAGAATCTCATTGGTCTCAAATAGAAATATAAAACGTCATATTGCATGTTAATACAAAGATTTGTCATTTCAGCCTTTAAAGTCCACAATTCCCCCCGCCCCCCACAGGCATTTAAGTGGAATGGCTGTGAAGGATGGTTAAAAAGTCTAGATGCACATGCCATCCATTTCAATAATGTTTTCTTAAATTGTTCCGGCATGTCCTTTACACTGAAATTAATTCATATAAGTTGCATAATTGGTTCTGTTAGTTCCATAGCTTATTTATTTGTTTGCTTATTCCAGTTCCATCCCTCCATTTCCTCCAAGGAGCTCAAGGTGGCATCCATGCTTATCCCCTTCCCCTTTTGATATCCACAATAATCCTCTGTGGGAGGTTAGGCTGGAGGAGACTGCAGCTTGTGGGAGTGCATATATGCTAGTTAGTAGGTTAAGGAGTTGAGGACCACAGAGTTCTAACTGCTAGAGTGGGATCAGTGACATGAGTGTAGCCAGGATGTATTTTAGTGGGGGCAGGTTTTTTTGTTAGGGAGGGCAGAACCAAGTTCTCTGTGACACAATTGGTAAGTTAAGCATTGCTCAGTGACATCAAGCCACCTCTTCTACCGAGAGGGAAGAAGCAAAGCCTATTTCCTGTTCCTTTCTTTCTCTCGCTTCACACTGCATGCATTGGAGGTGGAGATGCCTCAACTTATCTCCCAGCCTCAGACATGTGCTAATTGTGATGAATGCAGGGCAGAACGAAAATGACTGCTTTCTTTCCAGAATTGGGGCTGTGCTGGAGAGGAGAGAAAGGTGCAATCCTATTGCATGAGTAGAAGTCATTTCTTGCTCATGTGTGGATAGTGTTGGCTGCAAACCAATAGTGCCTGCTAATCTTCATGGCCTTGTATGAGCAAAAGAGTTCTCATGACATGGCAACACTCTATACATCCTGCACTTGTATCTATTTCTTCCATATAGTGTTTCATGAGTCGTGTCCTGTTGACCAATCTGAGAACAGGATGCTGCACTAGACACTGCCGTTGACCTGATATCTCCTTTTGTTCCTAGGTGTTTAAAAACATGGTAAAAATACAAAATGGAACCTCTTTTTGAATATTGTATGTTAGAAACATTTTCTGGTTTTGTTTCCTTGCTTTTTAAAAAAATATAAGGAGCTAATGTGCTATAAAATGGGTTTAAAAGGCTGATACGCTGACAGGATCTTTAAGTGTCTCTTTACGGATTGGATTTCATTGTTTACAAAGCCTCCAAGCAAGGGGAAGCATCAATAAAATATTACCGTGGGATGCTAATTTACCTCCCTTTCTTTAATTCATGAAATACAATGGTGTGCTACATATTCTCCTCCAGCTGAAGATGATGCTTAACATTTCTTTCCAAGCTTTTTGACTATTCAAATGCAGGAAAGATTCCCCTGCCCACCCTGCCTGCAGTTCTGCAATACTATTTGCTCAGAGTTCCGACCTTGGATTATAAAGACATTTGAGTACAAGTGCAATGTTCTCTGCTAACGAGCCGTATTCGTTTTATAGTAACAAACAGCATTCACTTTGCCTGATGAATTGAAAGAACTCGTTGATTCATTGAAAGGTGGAGGTGGCGAATGGCGCTGTATCCTTGAAACATTATGAAAGCACTTGTGCAGATGCAAAGCACATTCCTCTGAAAACAGTTAGCTTCTTTCTTATGCTTGCAAATTGGCTGGTGTGTCTGAATAGAGATACATCTCCATCTCACTTCATTCACTTGCTTAAATATTCTGATACAAAGGAAGCAAGTGGCTTTGATTATGATGCCAGCGGAGTCAAAACAGGATACACCCACTATTGTGTCTTCTCCCTTGCCTGGCTTTCTCCACCCTTCTGTAGAAATAATAAATGTGAGGTGCAGCTCATGTTAGTTATATATATGTTTGTGTGTGAGAGAGAGTGAAAGTCGAATTCCTGGATGCCAAGATCCAAGTTTGGGGCAAGTACTCGTTGGTGAGATAACCCCAGCAGAGATCTGAAATCACAAATCATGCCTCAAAGTAAAGCGTGACAATGCAGGCTGCTGGACCTTTAAAATATGCCGTTCCAAGTGACTTCAAAAACTGTGCCCTTTAGAAGTCCCCTTTCAAAGTATCTGTCTTCCCCAGCACAGGAAAAAACCAAATGTTTTGTAAGTTAAAAACACAGTTTACTTACGTACTCTACAAAGGCCAGATTTGTATGCTTTCCCACACATCAGACAGAAAAGTTGCAGAGGCAGTAAAACTTACCTTAGTAAAAAATGTGGTGGCCGTTCCGAAATTATTGGTTTGGGAACATAATAGAGGCTTGCTGAATTTCTCAGGTAGATGGGGGCAGGGGCAGGATATGATATGATAGCCATCTTCAGATATCTAAAGGGCTCTCACATGAAAGCTTGTTTTCTCCTGCTCTGGAGGGTAGGACCTGAACCACAAGAAAAGAGATTCCAACTAAACACCAGAAGAGCTTGCTGATGGTAAGAGCTTTTCTACAGTGGAGCAGACTCCCTTGGGGAGGTGGTGATGGACTCTCCTTCCTTGGAGGTCTTTAAGCAGAGGTTGGATGGCCATCTGTCATGATTCCTGTTAAGTTGTGGGTGAACATATCAGACGACACAGCGATTCTTCAGACAGCTCTTGTTTATTCACAGGCCAGAACAGAACTAGGCTGAAGGGTTCAGCCAGCCTGCTTATATAGAGCTCAACTACAAAGCAACAGTAACAACTTTCTGTAACTATCCAATCACTGAACGTCACTTTCAATTCCTTATCTGCATATGTGGACCTGAGTGAAAACTATCTACAGTATCCCCCTGCTGGCCCAGGGTGAGAACTTCAGTACATAACAATTCCTACATTTCAGGGGGTAGGACTAGCTGAGCCTCGGGGTCCCTTCCAACTCTACAATTCTATGATACTTTGATTTGAATGTGAACATAACCTAAATTTATTTTCATTTCATTTTAGTAAGAAGGAAATCGAACAAACTCCCCTCCACCCCCCAAGCTTCTGCTCATTAAAACCAAAGTTTTATGGGCTGACACAGCTTTGTTTTGTGCCACATATGGATGCATCTGTCAAACTGTGTTAAGCAGCCACATAATTAAACGCGGCAGAATCTTTAAAGCCCCTAGAAGTCAAACATCTCTTGGGAAGTATGAGCCAAGTTGCCAAAGTACACTAAAGTGAATTAAAAAAGAAAAAAAGACCTGTGTGTTTAATTAAGGGTGGTGTTTGCTGAGAACATCTCCTTTGCATTGGAATGGAGGGATATTACACAGGTCCACCTTCCATGCCTTTAGGTGTGTGCAAGGGGTGGGCGAATGAATGGCATGCCATACGCCAAGCCTGTTTCCAAGAACTGCAGTGGGAGACGGCAGGCAGGTCCTTTTCTCATCCACCTTCTTCCTTTCCCTTCCCATGTGAATGTCCCATGATGATTGTCTAGCTATGGGGCTTCACATGATTACAACAATGTCAAACATGCTTATATAACCTAAAAGATTGAAATGATCTCCCCGGACATTACCTTTCCTCCTACAAAATCATCTCTCTTCCCCCACCCCCCTCTTCCAAATCCACACCTAATTATTGTAGCTCATGGCTAAAATGTAAAACATGTCTCATTAGTCATTTAAAAACCCAGGGAATTAGAGCCATGCTTCTTTTGCCTTTTGAGAGAAAAAAGCATAGAAATCTAGTTTAAATTTCATATTTTTTCTCAGTCTTTAGTATTGGCAGTGCATGCAGCAGGCAATTACTTTTTGAATATGGCTATCTTTGATTCCACCCCCCTCCTTTCTGAGATGGCAGGTCCAATGATATATTGTTAGTATATGGACAGAATTAATATCTGACGGACATTTGTGACTCAGATCTGTCCTGAATTTCTTTTGACTAAGAGTCTGAGCTTTAGTGACAGTAATTCACTTCTCTGCCTCCATTGCAGCCTCAAGCAGCTGTCCAGCAGAGCTTTTTTGTGCTGTCTGGGGTGTGTAAATATATATTCTAGGAAATGGCATTTTAGACCCATTGGAAGTACACTGTGACTTATTTGCAGGTTACATTGAGGGTAAAGTTGCTCGTCTCCACAGCAATCATGATGGCACATTCACATTCACAACAATCCCCGGCGAGATGTCAAATGCAACATCCACAGCAACATTATGAGAACAATTTCAGTTGATCTGGCCTGATGATGTGCAGAAGGTGCTTGCAAGCAGGTATGTGTGCTGAGTTCTGTGAAATTAACAGCAGTGAATTTACTTCATTAGAAGATAACACATCTTGAAGGCAAACTTACCTGGTCTGTTAGATTTCTGTGCAGTGACCTTGCTGGTGAGTTCTAAATTCTTCCATGAATGTGAAGCATCACTACTCAACCAAGAAGAAATGAGGCCCTAGAAAAAATGAAAATAATGCAGCTACAATGTGTTCACATAATGCAGATTTAGAGCTATCACAATCACCTCCAGGGCTACAGGAACAGACTAATCATCTCTTCTGGAGGAGGAAGCAAGAACCAACATGTGATCCTGATGACACTCCCAGGACAGGGGTAGTTAATGCAGTGCTCACCAGAAGTTGTTGGACTCCAACTCACATCAGCCTAAACCAGCATGGTCAATAGTCAGGGGTGGTGGAAGCTGTAGCTCAGCAAGATCAGAACCACAACATCCCTGACTTTGCCTTAAAGACCTAGCAACAGCTTTCAAAGTCACATTGCTTTCTTAAAATGCTGTTGAAAGTCCATGTTTGCAGAGAAGTGCTGAGATCGGCCTTGATATAGCCCTATGGTACAAATAAGCATCTGCACTTTTAGAATTTGTCTCTGGAGATTCAGCTTTTTCTGCACCGACACATTTTATTTTATGCTTATCTGTTCATCTTGCGTGCTGTGCAATGTGTAGCACCGTTGAAAAGATTTTCTACATGAGTATTATAAGCTTTCAGGTATGAAAGTTGCTCAAAAATCGACTATTCTTATTACCCTCCAGAAAGAACATCTGTGGACACTCTGATTGCATTTCATTTTTAAAGACTTGCCGCTATGCCTATAAACTGAAATGATGGCTGGTTTGGTTTCCTTTAAGCACAGTTTATTGGCTATCTGTAAAAATAGAAGATAGGGGAGACTAGGTAATTTCTGGAGGGTTCTTTTCAAACAGCAACAAAGAGAAAATGCTTTCCATCTGCTGCAAGCCCATTAAAGGTGGAGATGTGGTTATTATTTGTGTCCGAGTTTTCCCTGGAAACGTGTTAAGAACACACAGCAATAATTACAATTTAAATAATCTATCTAAAATATGATGTGGATATTTTTCCCCAGATGGGATCCTGGAAATGTTCAGATTTGTGTGCGGAAAAGCAAGAAAAGAAATCATAACTTCAGATACTGGTGTGTGTGTTTTTCTACAGTAGTAAAAAATCAATGGAAGTTTCATTTTTCAAATATGGCTACCACAATCCAGCAATTTCTTACAGGTCCAAAGACGCTGTGTGCTGTTCCCTGAATTGAGGTGACTAGGAAGCTGAATCATAAAGCAGATGGACTCCAGTGGCAATTGTTGATAAACATCTGTGAGCCTAGGGTTGGCATATTTCAAAAAGTGAAATTCCTGACACCCACCAAAATTGTTGAGCTTTGTGAGCAAACCTCCCCCCCCCCCCAATAGTTAGCTTTTGGAGCTGTTTCTGCCGCTTTTTGCCATCCAGGTTTTCACTGACATTTTGCCGGTTTGGCAAAATTCTCCCTGATGCCATTTTTACACCCCAAACCAGGACATGTCAGAAATTTTCCTGATGTATGGCAAGCCTAATGAACCCAAATCAGCTGCTGACAAGATCCAGGATTCAGTGGACAAGTACCTCTGCTCAACTCCCCTTGATTCCCCCACAACCGCTGCAGCTCCTTGCCCCACATCTCTGCCCTTTCCTTAGGACAGGTTTAGCCAATGCTGTTGGACTCCAACTCCCATTATTCCTAACAACTGGCCATGCTGGCAACAAGTGTGGAGGACACCACACAGAGTACGACTGCCTTAGGGTCACCAAACCCTTTGGAGAAGCATTTCACCAGTGGGGCTGCAATGGGAAGGATGGATGGGAGTTCTAGTTCATGTACAATGTTTTCAGATATAAAATATTTCAGCTCAGAAAGAACTGGTTTTGCTTTGCACGGTGACACAGAGAATGGGCTGAACTAGGGCTATGTTTATTCATACAAAGTTTTGCAGAACAGAAATCAGAAGAGGTTGGAAAAGCCCCATCATGAGCTTAAATAGTGTTGACAGCCCTCCCAGCACCAGCAGGTGTGTGTTGGCTTTTCTTCTTCTGGCCCAGTCACAAAAGATGCTCACCATGTAAGCCATGCAGGTGGCATTGTTTGAAGTGAAGAAGAAGAAGAGTTTGGATTTCATATCCCACTTTATCACTACCCGAAGGAGTCTCAAAGCAGCTAACATTCTCCTTTCCCTTCCTCCCCCACAACAAACACTCTGTGAGGTGAGTGGGGCTGAGAGACTTCAAAGAAGTGTGACTACCCAAGGTCACCCAGCAGTGGAGGAGCGGGGAAGCGAACCCCGTTCACCAGATTACGAGTCTACCGCTCTTAACCACTACACCACACTGGCTGTTTAATCAAGGCAGCAACCTCACACATATGTGTACATGCCCTAAATGTTCACTGATTTACACAATGTTGCCTGATAATTTGATTCAGAGATTCCAGGAGTAGAAGATCACAGAAGACACATGGCCAAGCATATTATTTAGCACCTGCCTTGATGTCTGTACATTAAGTAACTGCCTTTGGATCATGAGTCCAGCATATCAGTATTTCGGTGATTGACATGCTTACCATTTAAGCAAGAGATCAATTATTCAGATGCCCTTCGTGAAAGTTATGCTTTCAATAAGTTGCAGCCTATGGAAAGTGCAAAAGCGCTTTTCAAAATAGCCAAGTAAAACCTCCAGAAGTTCAGTAAAAAGTTGATTTGCAAAATCCAGAATTTAGTTCTAAAATCCCTAGGAAGGCTCATCCTTCATTTGGAGGTTCATATGTGTAAACACATCTGTAGACTGCCTCTTTCAGACTTAACACTTTTATTGGAGTGTTTGGGAAGTGCAGCATAATCAGTCTTTGACAAAGTAAAGGTTACCTGATATTGACTCGTCCTCTAATGAATGAGGAAACTATAGCTGTCAATTTTCTTTCTTTACAGACTCCATAAATTTTCTGTCTTCCCAAGGGGAAAAGGACAAAAATGAGGGTGAGATAGATAATGGCTTGAATCTAGAGTAGTCCTTCCATTTAATGCAGCAGTGGGTAATGTAGAGCCCTCTAGATGTTGTTGGACTACAACTTGCACCATCCCTGACCATTAGCCATGGTGGCTGGGGCTGATGGGAGTTGGAGCCTGAATGGGAGATGGGAGTTAGCAGCCCTTGATTTAACAGAAGGGGCCCTTTGTTTAGTAGAAAGGCTGGTGTTGACCATAGAATCCTAGAATTGTAGAGTTGAAAGGACCCTATGAGGCATTTCTGAAATCCCTCTATATTACAAGGCATAGAACTGTCAGCTAGCATCCAGTGAGTCCCACCTGTGCTTGCAAAACTCTTCAGTACCTGCACTGGGGGATAGCCATGTTTTCTTTTCTTCATGCAGAAGACCTCCAGGGCCCTGTGGGCACTTTTTGAAAGGGTGATCTGCTAGGCACCTAAAACCATGCATCTGCTTGGTAATGATATTTCACTGTTCCCTGCCTCTAAAGCCACTGCACAATATGTACTATCAGAGCATGAGAACCTTTTACCCCTTTGGTTGCTGCTCAGTGGTGGCAGTTGGATAACATCCCTGATTTTCTCTTCTTGCTCATGCTCTCAAATGTTTTCATATTCTTGGTGAATGCCGTGCATATTGATTTTCAATTACAACAGTAACAAAACACATTATTTGCAGATTCAGGTACATATCTATTTTAGTCTGATGCAGCTGAAATAAGTTAAAAATAAATAAAAATTGTCCAGTAGTACCTTAGAGACCAACTAAGTTTGTTCTGGGCACACTTCTTCAGATACCACAACACAAGCTTATCAGCTGGCCCAGCAAAAGAAGTCTACCCATCTCTTATGTGACCAACTTGCATAATGATTCAAGGCTGAGAGGATGCTGTGATAAGCCACAAGTTCTGATTGGCAGGCGGAGAGCAGGCTTGTGTACCCTACCAAGGCCCATCCCTCAATCAGCATTAACATAGCATATACAGTGGTACCTTGGTTCTCAAACTGAATCCGTTCCAGAAGTCTATTACAAAACCAAAGTGTTCCAAAACCATAGAAAGTAATGCAAAATGGATTAATGTGTTTCAGACTTTTATAAACAACTCCTAAAACAGCAATTTAACATGAATTTTACTATCTAATGAGACCATTGATCCACAAAATGAAAGCAATAATCAATGTACTGTACTATAAAATAAAGAAGACAGTATTGTAGGTGATAAAAAAAAAATTATTATTTTTCTTACCTGCACTGAGGAGAGTCATTGTTTCCATGGGGGGCTTTTATCCATTTCCGCAGTCACACTATCAATCAATCAGTAGCTGAACTGGGTTCCACACAGTCACAAAAACAAATTAACCAAAAAGCCTCAAAAACACAAAATAAATAGCAAAAACAAAGGCACCAAATACAGTGGTACCTTGGTTCTCGAACTTAATCAGTTCTGAAACTGTGTTTGACTTATGAAATGTTCAAAAACCAAGGCACGGCTTCTGATTGGTGCAGGCACCCCGGAAACAATAGCTGACAACTGCATCAGACATTCAGCTTTCGAAAAACGTTCGAAAACCGGAACACTTACTTCTGGGGTTTTGGTGTTTGGAAACCAAAGCGTTTGAGAACCAAGGCACTTGAGAACAAAGCTTCCACTATACTAGAAAGTTATTTCCTGGTGTTCACTGTCCCTCTCCAGGGCTGACCCTGGCAACAATACTACCTACTACCAAATTCTTCCAGATTGTGTAGGCTAGCATATATCCATTCTCCTCCTTCTTTTCACTTTTAAAATCTCATTTAATGGCATCGAAAGACTCCTCTTTCCGCCTGGCAACTCCTGAAGGGTATTCATGCATGCTGACAGGATCTTACTCCCGACATTCATTTCTATATGGAAGTTCTCATATGGTGCCCTGAGTCCTTTTTCCCCATCCAAGAGAAATGTAGCTTATTTTATGGCGCCAAGCAGATTCCACCACAATCATAAAATGTACACGTGGCATAGAAAATTGACAGACTTACTTTTGCTGCAGAAGTTATAACGTCATATCTGTGTTTCCGCCAGCAAAATAGCAAAAAGCTAAATGCAATTTTTCATTTCAGCAGGCCCTATTTGGAAGCAAAAGTTTTATTTAACTGGGAAAGAAAAGGTTTTAGTCGGATGTCTTGGCTGTGAAGCTTTTGCACCCCTGCTGTGAAAAGCTCCCTTTCCAGCAATGAACTCTTGCAAACAGGAGCCATATTTTACAACTCCTAATAGCAACATACTTCAACCCCTACAGCTATAGTCATCAGAGACAACTGAAGACATCCCCTATGGGTCCACAGATGGACTGTTATTGGTATTCCTACAGAAGGCTAGGTTTGCATGAAGATATCACTTCCCTTGTGGTTGTCTTCCTGTCTGCTGCTGCCTCAAAATCTTCACTCACTGGAATGGAGTTTTACAAATTCCATTCACACTCCTGATCTGAACTTGTCTTTGTACAGTTCTCGGCATTGCCCAGCATGTTTCAGTTTTTACTTAACACTGACAGGGACATTGTTTTTTAAAAGGTGATCCAGCATTTCAAGGAACACAGAATGGACAATTTTATTTCCTTTACCCTTTCCTCACACACATAATTTATCATGAAGTGTTAGAATAGATATTCCAGTCCAATCTACTGGAGATTCTTTAAGAGTCTCCCGCGAGAAGCAAAAGGCTCAACGGAGAGCTTTGAATTTGTAACTATATGGATGATATGCAACATTATTCAGATATACAATAAACCTGCTGAAATACATGGACTGAAGGACTAAAATCTATTGATTTCAGTATCATCCTCTGTTTTCAAAACTTCCCCTCCTCAACATGCTATTTCTTCAATGGTGAATGATTGATTGCATCAGCAAAAAAACATTTGTGCCCCTAGTTTTTAATAAAAGATGCAGCATGGCCAAGATGAGTTTATGGCTGTCATCTGCTGTCTGGTTTTAAGGGGTGGTACAACATGCATATGTGGGATGCGGGTGGCGCTGTGGGTTAAACCACAGAGCCTAGGACTTGCCAATCAGAAGTTGGCAGTTCAAATCGACGGGGTTCAGTGCGACGGGGTGAGCTCCCATTGCTCGGTCCCTGCTCCTGCTAACCTAGCAGTTCGAAAGCACGTCAAAGTGCAAGTAGATAAATAAATAGGTACCGCTCCGGCGGGAAGGTAAACGGCATTTCCGTGTGCTGCTCTGGTTCGCCAGAAGCGGCTTAGTCATGCTGGCCACATGACCTGGAAGCTGTACGCCGGCTCCCTCAGCCAATAAAGCAAGATGAGCACGCAACCCCAGAGTCAGCCATGTCTGGACCTAACGGTCAGGGGTCCCTTTACCTTTACCTTTACCACATGCATATGCTTCCCTGTTCCATTTGTTAAGTCTGTCTATCTATCTATCTATCTATCTATCTATCTATCATCTATCTATCTATCTATCTATCTATCATCTATCTATCTATCATCTATCATCGTACCTTAGTTGCCAAACACCTTGGAACTCAAACATTTCGGCTCCTGAACAATCAAAAACCAGAAGTGAGTGTTCCGGTTTTTGAACGATTTTCGGAAACTGAACATCCGGTGTGGCTTCCGATTGGCTGCAGGACACTCTTGCAGCCAATCGGAAGCCGCATCTTGGTTTTCTAACAGTTCTGGAAGTCGAACGGATTCCTAGAATGATTCTGTTTGAGAACCAAGGTACGACTGTATCTATCTATCTGTCTATAATCTAATCTATCTATCTATCTATCTATCAGCTATCCATCTTTTTCCAATTTCCCACTTTTGAATTTACTTTAAGAAATTTCTATCCCATCCAGCAATGCTGGTGCTGGGAGGGTAACACCATACACTGCCACTGCTCTTGCATATTTCCCCCCCCCCCCTGATATTATTACTGTGTGTGCCCTACCACAAGTGCCACTACTGTGCAATAAATCACTGAAGCAGGAGAAGAATGTATAAAATATAAAATGCAGCATTACAGTGGGGCATTAAAACTCCCACCAAATTTTGAAGAAGCCTCCTGAATCTCTCTAGGGAGGAGTTCCACAATTAGGAGGTCACAACTACAAAGTAAACCCCCTCCACATACTTCAGTTCCATGCTTCTGCAGGCAAGATACAGATCAAGGCATCCTTCAGGTAACCTAGTCCCAAATGTCATAGCAATCACTAGCTAGTTGAACTGCACCTGGAAATGAGCAGGAAACCAGTGCATAGTTAGAAGGGCAGGAATAATCTATTCCAGATGCTGTGTTTTGCATCAGCTGGAGTCTCCAAATGCTCCTCAAGGGAAGCTTCATGTGCAATGTTTTACTGTAGGCCAGTCTGGATGTGATCAGGGTATGAGTGACAGTGGCCAGATGGCAACCATTGCAAGGAAGGCTCAGTTGATGCTCTCGAGGTCAAGCAACCATATTCTGGAATCCTATACATTTCCTGGCCCAGCCACTGGTATGCTATCCTATGGCATGGTGTAATGGCACGATCCACTCCAGTAGGAGAAGGAGAAGGAGGAGAAGAAGGAGGAGGAGGAGGAGGAGGAGGAGAAGAAGAAGAAGAAGAAAGAAGAAGAAGAAGAAGAAGAAGAAGAAGAAGAAGAGTAGTAGTAGTAGTAGTAGTAGTAGTAGTTTGGACTTGATATCCTGCCTTTCACTCCCCTTAAGGAGTCTCAAAGCAGCTAACAATCTCCTTTCCCTTCCTCCCCCACAACAAACACTCTGTGAGGTGAGTGAGGCTGAGAGACTTCAGAGAAGTGTGACTGGCCCAAGATCACCCAGCAGCTGCATGTGGAGGAGCAGGGACGCGAACCCGGTTCACCAGATTACGAGTCTACCGCTCTTAACCACTACACCATGCTGGAGGAAAAGCCCAACCTTAGTGCCTCGTCGGTTTACAAGGAGCTCATCTTCACAGGCTCTCCTCCTGGAACCTCTACCATATGAAGTAAGGTGGTAAGAGACTTCCAGGGTCACCGGCAGAGAGTCTTTCATTTCACCTCCTTGCTACTCACTCCTCTGCTCTCCCACCGTAAGCATTACCACTCAAAATTCATGCACGAAAAACATATGCTCATCTGATTAGAGCTCAGATTGCTTAAGGGCAATGTAGGTTATAATAACCTATGCACACCTGCATGCGACTACATTCCGCTGAACTAGTGAGACTCTCTTCTGAGTACACATGCATAGGATCGCACTGTTAGAAAGCTTCAGAATGCATGGTTGCTCCCAAGATACCCACTAGGTGGCACTTCTGCACCTCTTCACTTAATGTATCTGTGCACTCAAGGTATATAAGGTCTTGGAAAATTCCTTGGTGCAATCAACTCCAGCCATTTTTCATGATATTTTGAAACTGTAATGTATCCCCTAGTGAGGATTATGTACACAAAGCAGTGCTGTGTGCCTATGATGCCGAAGAGAATAGCTTTGTGTGTGTGAAATCTAAATATATGTTTGATGGGGGGTAAATAATGTGTGGAATTTCTGCTCAGCTTTGATACAAAGTGGATAGAGAAAAGTTTTCCTCCCTCTCATATGACCCTAGAATTCATGGGCATCCAGTGAAGCTGAATGTTGGATGATTCAGGACAAATAAACGAAAGGACTTCTCTACACAGTACAAAATTAAACTATGCCGTGTCAGGGACTGGACCAAAGGGGACGAGATGGAGGAGGAATGGTGGAGATCGCCCCCCATCCCGGCTTCTCCTGGTGCTGCCAGAGAATTAAAAGGCAGTATTGATTTACAGCAGGAGTTTGAGGAGGGTCACAGTGCAGAAAAAGGTGAACAGAAGAGTTGGGAGGTGTTAGGAGAAGGAGGAAGAGAGGCAGAGCCAGAGCAGCCAGCTGACACATTGTCACTTCCAAGTATTTCTGACCCCCCTTCTCCCAGAAGTCGGCGTTTGTTAAGAGTGCAAGAGGAAAGGACCCAGAGACAGTTGGCCACAGGCAGATACCATAAGGGGAAATGCTGTCGCTAGGAAGGAAGGGAGGAGCTCAGTTGGAGCAATGCCATTATCGCTAGGCAGACTGCTTTCCTTTGTGTCTCACTATGATGAATGAATAAACTCGTTAGAAAGGACTCTACCTTGTTTTTCTCTGCTTCTTGCTGCCACCAGGCAAGGGATAGAATTCCTGAAGCCTGACAGCAGCGGTGGCCACCAGCTTGGATGGCAGCCAAAGAGGAGTAGAAAAATTCATGAAGAATGAGGCTACTAGCCATCATGGCTATGGTTGGGGGCAGCACCTGCTTACAGGGCCGTTTGGTTGGCCACTGTGAAAACAGGATGCTGGAATAGATGGGCCATTGGCCTGACCTAGCAGGCTCTCCTTACATTCTTATGCTATATTAAATCCCTATTCATGGTGGGGGGATAAATCCCCATGGTTATCAGAAGTATCTTAATAAGTGAATTATTTAACAGAACTTCAAAAATGCTTCATTTTGCAGGGCTTTGCTCTTTATGTGATTGATCGACACGGCGCATACAAGATCATATATCTGACACATAACATTTTAAAAGAATATTAAGAAATGATTGTATTCTTGCCTTTATTTGAAGAGGAATCCCCCCCCCAATAATATTTGTGTGGGAAAGGGGACTTGATATCTCACAAGTTATGCAATCTGAGTGTTCATTTATCATTTAGCACTAGGACGGGAGAGAGCCAATTAAAGAGAAATCTGACCAAACAGTAATGGCAAGCAGAATCATGTTGTACCAAGAAGCCACCTTCCCAACAGCAACGCCATTTGCTGTTCACCTGGACAGTACTGGGGTGAAGTTGGGTATCTTCAGCCTAATATGTATTCACTGTGCTTACTTTGTCATGTGAACCAAAATGTATCAGCCTCTCCGTACAAGCTAGTTTTACAGGGGCTAAAAATAGCACACCGAACTAAGCCTAGAAAGCTAGATTTTGTAAAAGTCTGCAGAGAGGTAATGCACTTATTCACCAAAACCTCATTAACCCAAGGAGTTACAGCGCTCTGGAGATAAAAGCATAAGTTGGAACATGTGGCAGGTCTTAGTTAAGCCTGATATTCATTTCCAGGTCCCGTGTTTCAGAAGAAAATGTTAAATATTTCCCCAAAGAGCTGGAAAGTTACACTTTCTCCATCCCATGTACAATTAATGATGGCAGGGAATATAGAACCTTCGATAAATGCTCTGAAGTATAGCTGAATAGATGGAGAGTTGTTTATTACTTGTACTCTTGGGGAAAATCAACAACACTCCTTCAAAGACCCCAGTAAAGCTGAACTATTTGCAGGTATATAGATTTTAGGCAACTGCTGCAGTTGTCAATACTCTTCTTGCTAAGCCTGGTGGGTGTCTCACACAATGAAGAGTTTAATAAATATATAAAGAAATGTCAATAAAAAATTACTTTAATTTTGGAAAACCGTGTCTGGAAACTGTTCAGTTTTAGTGGCACTGTGGGAAAGAACCATGGGTGAAATTATCTTGAGTACCAACCTTGATTTTCAAAATAAAACAGTTGTACAAGACCAACAAGAACAATAAGCACATAATAGGCTTAGCATATAATACCAGAAAAAAATGATACTGTATCTGATTTGTAGTTAGGTTCTGATTTATTAGCCAGCGTTGTATGGCATATTTGGATCAGGATATTTCTGTATTTAGACACATCTGTAATGAATGTGCAGATGGCGCAGCTAGCCAATGCTAGGGACAGCTTTTTCCTAAAGCTTTTTACCTTTCTGACTTCTTAGACTTGTAAACAACAAAGAACAACAGCACTGTCAGGAATGAGACAGCTCTCAGTGAAGGTTGGCAGCAGGCTGCAGAAAGCAGCCAGGAGCAGAGAAGCTTAGGGGTTAAACCGGCTGAACAGCAACCCGCTCCATCTCCTCCACCCCTAGGAATGCCAGTTGCCAAGAGAATAACTGATAACGGGGGAGAGAGGGAACACTGCCAAAACTCTCCAGAAGAGCGAACAGGCAGGAAAATACACGTTGACAGTTTGTCAAGATAGGAGGAAGCCGGAGCTGAGCCAATCAGTCCACGGAGTCGTCATATGGGAGGGTTGTTAGACAGGAAGCAAAACAAAAGGCTCAAAGGACGCCGGTTCAGTGTATTCTGCAGAAACCGGAAGGAAAGTTCAGAAGGGTCATCTTGACTGATGATGCCAGAGGCTTGTTACAGCCATACGGAGCTATCTGTTTGGTTTTTGGTTTTTGCAATAAATCCTCTTTTTTAATTAACGACTGTGTTACTGTGTTATCAAGCCGGGAACTTGGCCACATGACAAGCACAAGTACAACTGTATCACTTGGAGGGGAGAAAATCAGTGCACCCAATAAAGGTTCTAGAGTAGATGCACTTGGACAGTGCCCTCTTGGGAGAATGGACACATTGCCAGAAATTCATCACCCTAGATAATTCAATGGTTTTATTCAGATAGAATGTTAAAGGACCTCCTGAACATTTTACAAGGTTAGCCTAAAATCTGCTCTTGTTTTATGGAGCAAATCCAAACTGGCTAGGGTTTAGCATACATGATTCACTGCCTCTTCCCATACCATTCCCAAGCTCTATGGGAATGGTCATGCTCCTTGTTCCAACTATAGCTGAGGCACAGTAAGTTAGGATGAGAGAGAGCGCTTTCTCGGTGGCTCTAACTAGTTAAACCTTCCCTGTTCTGGCTTCCTGAAAATAATTCAAGAATTCCTTTCGCTTCCAGGCATATCCGCAACTGAGCGACCTTTTGGCTTTGGCGCAGCCGCTTCATCAGCTCTGAATCTACTTGTACTTGTCCTCTGCTCTTCCTCAGTAGCATGTTGGACGCCTTCCGACCTGAGGGGCTCATCTTCCAGCGTCATAACTTTTATATGCCTGTTGTCTTTGTCCATGGAGTTTTCTTGGCAGGGAGACTGGAGTGGCTTGCCGGTTCCTGCTCCAAGTGGATCACGTTTGGTCAAAACTCTCCACTATGACCTGTCCATCTTGGGTGGCCCTGTACGGCATAGCTCATAGCTTCTCTGAGTTATTCAAGCCCCTTTGCCATGGTAAGGCAGTGGTCCATGAAGGGGCTGAGAATGGTTAGAAGACCCCTATTCACCCTCCCAGAGCTACAGTTCCCAGAGTAGTGTAACAATCAATCTGTCACCACTAGGAACTTTGGGAAGTGCAGTTCTGTAAGGGAAATAGCATTTTCACAAGAATCCTCAGTTCCCTTAGCAAGCTGCAGCTCCCATAATTATTGGGGGAAGCCATGACTGTTTAAAGCATCATAGTGCTTTAACAGTGTGGTGTAAATGTGGTCATAGTTCCTGATTCTGCAAAGTAAGTAAAAAGCAATCCATTCTGTCTGTTCAAGCTATACAGAACTTGCTTTCTGCAAAAGGATATAGTCAAGTAACGCTAGAGAAGCTTGTGAGAATTATTTCCTTCTACATAATTATGTTGGACACTCCTATGCAGGTGAGATGAGAACCATGTCACCTGCCCATTTTATATTTCTAATTACTGATTGTTGTTCTCCCATCCTCGCACACACAGGTAGGAAAGGACCCCTTTTCAGTTGTCATAGTTTCATTTTGAGTTGCCTCATTTGAGCTGAAGCAGCAAGGTTTAAAAAATAATAATATTATTAAAGTAGAAACACTGCTCAGCAAGTGGATAGATCAGTCAGAGACCCCAAAGAAGCATACAAAAACAGCACTGCTCCCACCCTGTTTTATTAGTAAATTATCTTGCTCATCGGTTTTAGCTGGTAATTTGCTTCATCCTGTCTCCTCCTCTAACAAACAGAAGCAAGATTCTTCTGCTGTCCTTTCCAGTTTCATGATTTCCAAAAGTCATAAACAGGAATCAGGAATTCAGAAAAGTAGATAATATCCTGTTGATATTTCAGTTACTGAGGCTCACTTGCCTGGGAAGAAAGAAGGCCCATTAAAATCAATGAGCCTTCCTTCTGAGTAGATGGCATAGGTTTGCACTGGGTAAATGTCTATACCTATACTCCTCTGCAAACTTACTTGAACACAATGAGGCTTCTTTCGGAATAAATAGGTACTGGACAATGGTTGCAGTGCTGGGGATGAGATATGAGTTTTGTCGTAGATACAATATAGAAGGTGTGGCACTGGCAATATATACGTTGGAAACTGAGATCTGGTCTTTAATTAACTAGCACTAGTTAGCTTGGATTAGGCTGTCTGTTTGAAAACAGAAGGTGCCAAACCATCTAACCAGAAGTTCAGGCAAAACAAGTACCTAAAGAAAGAAAAAAAGAAAGAAACAGTGGAGGAGGCTAAGTCTTGCTCCTGAAGATGTTCTTGAAGATTAGCAAATTTGGTTTTTTGAAGAACAACCACAACCCAGAGCTTAAGTTCAGATTAAAATGCTTAGCTCAGGAAAAGATCGATACCTGTATGAGTTATACCCCAATCCTAATTGCATTTGTTGAAGTTTTAGACTCACAGAAATCAATGGAATGTACTTCCACGCAAGCAGAGGAGTCCAGAGAAATTTAATTATGGTTAAGTCCCATAAATTGAATGGAATTTAAACATATATTGAAGCATTTATGTCCTTTGATTTCGATCAATGGAGTTCAGAGAACGTACATCATTCCGAAATCCTATTGAAATCAATAGGACTTAGGCTGATTTCCATGTTGGCCTCTTGCAGTGAAACTCTCTATATGTTCACTCTGAAGCACATCCCATTGACTTCAATGAGGATGACTCTTAGTTAAGTTGGTGTAGGACTGAAGCATAAATGAGGAAAAGGTTTATTCCAAATCTCTTCCTGCCCACCCCCCAGTGTCCTGACCAATGGGAACTTGTGCTCTATGTGTTACCCAACTTCACTGGTTGATGAGGGAAAGGTTATACTCCCTTCATCCAAAGACCAGTGCAAATAAAAGCTACTTGGTACACAGTTCTTAATGCAAGAACATGCAGCTCTTCAGTTTAAGAGCCCAAGGTGTGCCTCAAGCCTCCAATGCAGTTAAACAGAAGCCCTTGCTTTTACCATTAAGAAGGAATTGTTCCATGCTGGTTTCTAAAAAATAAATAAAGCTCTTCTTTAAGAAACCATGTAGTCCTTTCAAACTGCCTTGCACAGCACATAACTAGATGTGCTTTTAGCTGGTTCCAGAAAAAGAACAGTGGCCTTTATAACCTATCTGTGCACTGCAGGGATCATAGCTGTACCTATCCCCAGATTTCTCTGTGCCTCTTGCAATGTGCCATAAATCCTCTGGTGAATCTTATTTACACTGCGGGGTTTTTAAGGAAAAAATAATAGTGAAAGGGAAACATGGTTCTGTAGAATCCCAAAGCCAGGATGCCATAGCACGCAAGCTCAAAGGACAACAGAATTGATCCTCATTAAACTGTTCATAGATGTGAAATTTTAACTACCTTAATGCTTCTCCATCGAAGATGTTGCTGTATTCCACAGAATAGTGCTGTGGTCACCTTACTGATTGATAAGAGAGGGCATTTCAGTGCAGTCAAGACTGACTCAATAAGGTAAGCCACCTAAGATACGAGCTGCAAACTGGACACAAGCTCAATTCTGATTAAGGTTTATGTGTGTGTGTAAATTCATATTCTATCATTTTTTAAAATTCCCTTGAATTCATTTTCTCTTGAATGCACATGAAAATACATTTAACAAGCTTGTAAAACATCTTCCCACTTTGCAAATGTTTATCTTCAATATGATTTGACTTAATACATATTCTCGAACAGTGAGGAACCTTTGCCTCTTTAGGTATTAATATATTCAAGTAACTGTTATTTGATAAAACATATTCTTATATCCGCCTCTGCTTAATATCAAGGCGAAAAATTTAAATTTTAAATGTGCTCTACAGGGCGTGTGAAGGGTGAAAAGGGAGAAAGATTTCCATTGATAACTATTGTTTCATATTCAGTGCCAGCATTTTATTTGTTAGTTTCTGCTAATTGAATGCACATTATCAAAGGAAAACATCTGCTAGAAACATTCCTGCCAATCAGTTAAGTAATATAACAGGCTATGTAATTATCTTATTACTCAGATGATAAAAGCTTACCTTATTGCCATCCTTGCTCTTTGTTTTTCCTCTAAGGGGGAAAGGTGGAAAGAGCTGAAGTTCATCAGATACACTGCCTCCTTAGCAGAGCTACATACACTGGCAAATATGTGAGTTCCAGTAGAATTCAAATTATGCAAAATTCCGTGATAAAACTCCCCATTTTCCTCCACCACACCCACACGTCCAGCCAATTTTGTAGTTCTCTGAGTGCGGCAATGCAGAAATTATACTTTGGAATGCATAAAAATAAGGGCTTTCAGCTGATCCCTGTGCCATTCCTATTGCATGGTAAGGACATTAAGATTAACAAATGGAACCCAGGTAGTCTTGCCAGAGCTTGATTACTGTTACCTTCAACATCAACTTCGTTGGACTGGTCATCCATCAACGGTGTCTCCAATAAATTTTACACATCACTTCGGAAGACAGGTGAACTAATACCAGTGTACTGGAAGAAGCAAAGATGATTCTTCAACATCAACTTCATTGGACTGGTCATGTTGTGCGGATGCCTGATGATCGTCTTCCAAAGCAACTCTATTCCGAACTTAAAAATGGAAAGCGTAATGCTGGTGGTCAACAAAAGAGGTTGAAAGACTGTCTCAAGGCAATTTTTTTGAAATATAGTATAAACACCAACAATTGGGAAATACTTGCCTGTGAGCGCTCCAATTGGAGAACAGCCTTTACTCAAAGGCAAGGGAGAAATGTGCTAAGAGGAAGGCACGCTTGGCAAATCCACACCGTGATCAACTCCTGTCCGGAAACCAATGTCTCCACTGTGGAAGGACGTGTGGATCCAGAATTGGCCTCCACAATCACTTACGGCTCATTGTTAAAACCATGTTTATGGAAGACAATGTTACTCGGCTACAAGGGATCGCCAAAGAAGAAAACTGTTACCTTGTAATGATGTAGATCTGGACTGTTTCTTCAGTGGCGCTGATGTTACGGAATACACTCCCTGCTGAAATACAAGAAGGCCCATCTGTACTGCCATACCACCAGCTTCTGAAGATGCGTGCAGTAGTTTACACAGGTATTTCCTTGACCTCTCAACCTGAGCCTTCCATTTTAATTGCAACAGAAGTCATAGTCAATTTCCCACAGGAGATGAATGTCATGCAAATTTACAGCAGGAACATAGTATGAAGAACGAACCAATCACACACAAACAAAAGTCTCTGCTGGCATTCTAATAAAGCAGTTCAGAATTTACCGTACTTATGAAGAAGTTGGAGCACAGCAGGCAGGAATTCTGCAAAATGAAAACTCCTAACCAACCATTTAAACCATTGTAAACATACTCAGTAGGAGTTTTTGTGTGTGTGTGTGTGTGTGTGTGTGTGTGTTTTGTGTGTGTGAAATTGAACACTGCACGTTTATGGAAAAATTCAATGCCTGTGAAAGTTGGTTTTTTTTTTGGGGGGGGGGGGTTGTTCAGAAAATTAAACCTTACAAAAATTTGGTGCAGCTGCTCTTTCAAAACTCAGTTGCTTTAAAATAAAGGGCAAATTGCTTCTTAGAGCTTAGTGTGTCCTGGACAGTTTTGTATAAATGTAGACCTTTCTTGGAATACACATTGCTTATGGATATATTTTTATGGAAATATGTCAAAGCTGAACTTTTCAGAGTATTTGGCTTTGTACTAACATTGCTTACAATTCCGGAGTTCAAAAAGAGGAAGAGATTATCCTAGCAACTCTTTTTAGAAATATTGCAGCTTATATGACCTTTCTAGCAGAGTAACATTCCATCATATCAGTGTCCAAAATTGCAATTAAAATAGGCATCTCAGTCATAAACCAGTGAATAAACCAATTCTTTGCCTTCTAAATTGATTTTAAACAGCTTGACACATTTTCAGTTTCATTCAACGTGTTGTGGATTTTGATGCATACATGTTCATTTTAATAAGTCACTCTTCCCTTAAATTGCCTATTTTCCCCCAGTTGTTTTTTTATTCTCAGAACACAGACTCAATCTCATTATTTCCCCGAACACGGTCGTTTTTACACACTGGTCCTCGCAGTGAGCAAATAAATCAATGTGGGAACTTTTTCTTTTACATATTACAGTTTCATTTTCCAAAGTAGACTTTTCATTGCTAATTTATGTTGCCGAATCACATCTTGCCTCAAAGCTGAAACTCAAAGGGAGTCTTTCATACGTTCCATGTACCAAAACATAAATAAACAATAAAAAGTAAATGATAACAAAATAAATAATAGGCAAAGATGAAATTCACAGGGGGGGGGGGAATCAATAAGTGCTTTAGAATTTCGTATCTTTACACTTCCATACTTTCACAATTTTCAGGTGGGATTCAATCACAGTGTGGGGAGTCAAATAAACTCAGCCTCTGGCCAACTGCTTCTATCAATATCACTTGCACCAAGACTTTGTCCTCTATGCATGGCGCCAGCATGTCATCACATGAAGCTTTAGAAGGCAATGATGTGAGCCCATCAACAGCAAAGGCTAGTGGATCAGTGTTGCATTCTTGGGGTTAGCTGTGCCCTTTGCATATAAGGCAGTTTAGAAGTCTTGGGTGTGCTAGCAACATGATCAGGGATGTATGTCTTTCTTTATGAAATCTCTACCCCTCCCTCCTTGGGCCCATGGACCGGTCAGGGTAGCATACAAGAATCACAGTGCAATAAAACTATAGTAAGACACAGTAACAATAATACAGCAATAAAAACACTTGATAAACACAACATTAACAATGCATTAAAAAGCAACAATGGCAGTGACTGCAAAGATAAGCAGAGCATCAGCTGTAAATGAGCCTACGAAGCCTACAGTGCAGATTTAGATAATGTGTTAAAAAAAAAAAAAAGGCTAATTCCATCACAGCAGGGTCGGGCAAGCTTTTTCCTGCCAAGTGCTGCATTCCTTCATGAGTTACCTGTCAGGCAACTGAGGTGGAATCAGGCAGTAGGTGATGCCAGAAGTGGGTGAGAACTTCCCTTCTTTCTCTCTTTTCCTGACCCAAAGGGCTGCTAAGGGAGGGACAGGGTGCTCTCTTGCTGCAGGTCTGAACTTGCAGAGGGCTTGGAAAATGTGGCCAAGGGTCACATCAATTAAACTGAGGGCTAAATGCAAGTTGCCTATTCCTGCATTACAGGGATGGAAACAACAAGAAGAAAAACAAATCAGTTCAAGATCGCAGACAGTGACGCATATGGAAAATTAATATGGGAAATGTCCTCTGCCAATGAGCAATGCCAACAAAGGTCCGTATAGTAAAAGCTATGGTTTTCCCAGTAGTGATGTATGGAAGTGAAAGCTGGACCATAAAGAAGGCTGATCGCCGAAGAATTGATGCTTTTGAATTATGGTGCTGGAGGAGACTCTTGAGAGTCCCATGGACTGCAAGAAGATCAAACCTATCCATTCTTAAGGAAATCAGCCCTGAGTGCTCACTGGAAGGACAGATCCTGAAGCTGAGACTCCAATACTTTGGCCACCTCATGAGAAGAGAAGACTCCCTGGAAAAGACCCTGATGTTGGGAAAGATGGAGGGCACAAGGAGAAGGGGACGACAGAGGACAAGATGGTTGGACAGTGTTCTCGAAGCTACCAGCATGAGTTTGACTAAACTGCGGGAGGCAGTGGAAGACATGAGTGCCTGGCGTGCTCTGGTCCATGGGGTCACGAAGAGTCGGACACGACTAAATGACTAAACAACAACAATGAGTAATGCTTCAGTGAAAAGACATCTTTGACTGGCAGGTATATATTTTTAAGAGTGCTGAAGCCCATAGGTGACCATGGTGGATACACTAATTTTATTTGTCCAACTTATCAATCAATATTTTCAGGTTTCTGAAGTCCTGTTTGACCTTGATGAGTATATATACCTCATGGGCACTTACATCCCGGTCATACCACCTTCAATCCTTTGAAACTATAATCTCTCTCACCTACCTTGATAGTTAGTACTGTACTTGGTATAGAAACGTAAGAAGTCAGATCACTTGTCTATCTAACTCAGTGTCTGCTCTAGCCCTATCTGGAAATGCCAGCGACTGTACCTGGGATCATCTGCAGGCAAAATGAAGGTGCTATACCACTAAGTTATGGACCTTCTACCAATATACACTTGGCTTGCTTAGCTAAATGCAGTGCTTGGTTACTGCTACATTACAGATCGAGCGCTTGGGTCCACCACTAAATATGAGCGATGCTTTCGGGGTGATGTGTCCAATTCAGAACCAGTTAAGAACAAGTGTTGTTTCACTCCTATGACATTCAAGCTTCACACGTCTAATCAAACTGATGGGAAAGGAGTTTACTCTTCTCCTAGTGATGTATGAGACATGAAATGAATTTCATGCACAATTAAAACCTCGCCACTCTTTGATTTGTCATAATTTATAAGCTGTTTCGAGAAGCGGTATGGTGATTGCCCTGTATGACTACTCTGTAAAAAAGCTCATTGGGGGGAACACCAAAAAGGTTTAAGTAATGTCATATTAGACATATCAGCCCTTAAGCACCTTTTAATGGCAACATTTAACAGCTTTTATACTTTTGACAATGAATTAGATGCACCAACACTGACACGTCCCGCATTAATGTGCCATAAATAACATGTAAAAGTCTATTAAGCTAGTGATGAGTGATCAAGAAGTGTCTGCATTTGGGGAGTAGAGAGTGTCTTATAGACCTGCCCTTTGAGGTGCTGAGCAAAGCAATTTCCTCTGTACTCTCCAAAGACAGTGGGGACTTTGCCAGAGGTTGCCAGAAGGGACTTCGTGGGATCTCGCTTTTAATTCCTATTCTATGGGAAAGGCGAGAATGAAACTGGCTGTCATTAAAGCCCATACTGATGTATTTTATGTTCCCAATCATAGCGGAGGTGACTTTTGCTCATACAGTATATTTCCGTGCCACTAGGGGATCCCTTTGCATTCAATTTCGCTGTAATAATATAGAGCTTCATTTTCTTCATTTATGCTATTTTAGTTGCTGTGGGAAAGATATTAAGAAAGAAAGAAATAGCTATCTGGAATGAGATTATGGCAACACGATAAATTTTAAAGCCCTTGGCTCCATCTTTATGTTTTGTTCTTCCACATAGGAAGCCCACGAAAAAAAGAAAAGCTTTGTGACAGAACCCCCATAAATATTTTATATACTGCATTGTTTTCGAAGCTTCATCTTACTATCATGGGCACTAGTCAACAAGCACTATTTTCTGAGCTGTAAAACATATTGAATATTGGCTCTTCAGAATGACTAAACATGCAGTAACCATTGCTCTTTGAAGAATCATGAGTGCAGTAGCTGAAAGTTAGCTCATCTTTGGACTCACCTTGAGAAGACAATATATTCACAGTATCCTATGGATTGTTAAGCCATGCACAATGGAGCGGCTCCAGTGTAAATGAGGGAATAAATATCTCTCTCTTTTTCCTACTGAACAGCATAGCTGCTCCTGCTACTACTACTACTACCACCACTACTATTATCAAATTTATATACCACTTAATTGCCAAAGGCTGCATTCTCATGTGGAGTTTATTCCACTACTTTTACTGATTATAAGGCTAGTGTTTCTGTCCCGTTTTCTAACACCCCTTCCACACTGCAGTACATCATGCTAAATTTCATTCACACCAGTAGTTGTACTGCCGTGTGAAAGGAAGGTCAGAAATTGGGACAGAAGCGCTACCATTATAATCATCACCTGTGCTCAACAGTAGAGGAAAGCAATTTCTGCAAGGGAGGGCAGTCGGCTAAAGGATGGCTGGCTTAAGGTGCTTGTTCTCTTGGGGGCTGATGGCCTTTTCTGTGCACATCTTCCCTTGGCAGAAGTTTGACAGCAACAGTAAGCTGGAGAAAGAGGATGTGGAACCCTGTGCGCAGCCCTACACAAAATTCCAGCAGTTTTCCAGGTTTCCAGATACACAGATGGTTTGTTTCTTACAGAATCAAGTAGCATGGAAATGAGTGCTAAACATGTGCTATATCCCATTAGTTTTGCTGGCCAGTTGCTCAGCAATATATACATTGCGAGTGAGTGACACCTTTGTGCAAAAGTGCCAACTCCCAGGGAACCTGGGTGCCCAAACACCCACAAAATTCCCCATGAAGGGGCTGGGCACCCACAAATTTCAGTGCCAGAGCCATGCACCCATGGCCTCGTGCACCCATTCTGCATGGCACCCAAGCTGGCACTCTTGCCTGTGTGCTCTTCAGGGTATCCTTTGCCTGCACTTGGAGTGGGAAAGCTTTTTTCTGCTTAAGGGCTGCATTCCCTTGTGAGCAACCCCTGGGAGAGTTGTGGACTAGGTCAGAAATTCTGGACATATGGCAACCTTAGAACAGGCAACATTCCATCTATGCAAGAAGCAGCCGTCTGTGCACACAAACACCCCTCTCCATCTCAGCAAGCCAAAGGCATTATCATAGGTTAAGGGTACAACCCAGCCAGGTAAAAGTACTCAAGATGGGTGCACAGCCGTGCAAGTGAGGGGCACAGCCTGGAAAAGGGTGTGGCCTGAGCCAGAGGTGGACTTTGGTAGTCTTTCATGCGAGGCCAAAATATGGCGCCCTAAAGGGATCTTCTTAAACATGGGTAGGCAAACTAAGGCCTGGGGGCCGGATCCGGCCCAATCTCCTTCTCAATCCGGCCCACGGATGGTCCAGGAATCAGAGTGTTTTTACATGAGTAGAATATGCCCTTTCATTTAAAATGCATCTCTGGGTTATTTGTTGGGCATAGGAATTTGTTCATTTTTTCCCTTTCAAAATATAGTCCAGCCTCCCGACAAGGTCTGAGGGACAGTGGACTGGCCCCCTGCTGAAAATGTTTGCTGACCCCTGTTCTTAAGTATGCCCTGTGCAAGGGGAAAACACTCACACTGCCCTAAATCTGGTGCTGCCTAGTTAGAAAGAGTGGATTGGAGAGCTAGACACACACACCAGGCCTGAGTTCCTTACTCACACAGCAACTATTTTTGCACCTCCTTGTAGCAGAATTCATGAATTGTTCTAGAGATGCCAATATGGGGGGGCATGCAATGCCCCTCCCCACTCCAGTTCTTTACACAGGGAATTATTCTTCATATGCACTTATCTATCTGGTTGTCATGATGTGTAAAAGAAGGCCAATGCATCCATTTATGTAGAACTATATAAGAGGATTAGGGCAGCTGTTGGAGAAAGAAATTTAGTGACCCAGAGGGAAGGCACAGATTGAGAGAGCATCTCAGCACCAACAGGATAGAGACAAAGCAGGAGGGACAGGGAGTGTTGGGAGCTGAATGAAAGCTTGTTTAAACAAAGGTCTCTATTTTATATTACACCTAGCTCCTTGACAACCTTTGGCGATGTACTAAGAATAATCTTCCAGATTGCTGTTAATACTTGGTTTATTTATAAACAGACACCTTCCACCCAAAGGTAGTTTGCAATCCAAACTCCACAATTAAAACAATTGCAACAAACAATTCACCAGATGGGATGGCAAAACCAAATATTAGAGGGGGAAAACAGTGACAAACTGGATGAATCAAGATCAGCAAGCAGTTTTGTAAAAGGCATGAGTAAACCAGACATGTTCACCTCCCTCCTACCCAGTGAATTCATTCAAGTATATTATGGCATTACTGGTGTGTTTTTTTGTGTTTTTTTTGTTTTTGTTTTTTAAGGATCTTGCTGTTCTGCCTCCAGCCTTGGAATCTCAGAGAACCAATTGAGATCTCCCTCAATGACTGTAGTGTGTGGGCAAGTGCATAAAAGAGGATACCATTATTCGATTTAAAATCCCACAAAGGCTTTAAAGGTAATACCCTGTACCTTCAAGTGGGCCTGGAAACTTATTTTGGGGCCAATTCAATTGATGTTATGATCTGCATGGTGTGATCAAGGAACTAGGCCAGATATAGCCAGCCAGCGCCCTATGAGCTTGATCTGGCCTTCAGAGCAATCCTAACTGGCCTTTGTCAACCCTACCAAATTCAGATCAAGATATAATAAATTTATACCCAGGCTAACTCATAACAAAAAAATGAGCATGTATTCTAATTTCAAAAAGTAGAGAAATTCCAGATATCTTTCTGGATATAATATTAGGTCTCCCTGGATGTGGTGGCTAATTATGCAAATATATGCATTTGCAGGTGCACGTGATTTGCTGCATAACTGAGAAACTCTTAATTATGAGAGAAGGCAACTTTATTATATAGCAAGGCAAATGATTGAGGGATGTGGGTGGCGCTGTGGGTTAAACCACAGAGCCTAGGACTTGCCAATCAGAAGGTTAGCGGTTTGAATCCCCAAGACGGGGTGAGCTCCCGTTGCTCAGTCCCTGCTCCTGCCAACCTAGCAGTTCGAAAGCACGTCCAAGTGCAAGTAGATAAATAGGTACCGCTCCAGTGGGAAGGTAAACGGCATTTCCGTGCGCTGCTCTGGTTTGCCAGAAGTGGCTTAGTCATGCTGGCCACATGACCCGGAAGCTGTGCGCCGGCTCCCTCGGCCAATAAAGCGAGATGAGCACCGCAACCCCAGAGTCAGTCACGACTGGACCTAATGGTCAGGGGTCCCTTTACCTTTCAAGGCAAATGATTATTCTGTGATACAAAGTATACTTCAGACCTATGGGCTACCGTATGGAAAATACTAATAGCCTGTCCCGCAAGAGTCTTGGAATTGGCTATCCCTTATGTCAATCGCTAAGATTGCTTTCAGTAAAAATTACAAAAGTTCTTTGTAGTTATTACTATTTATAATTTCAATATGTATGTTGATTTTCCATTTAAATATGGGCAAAGTGGCTCACAACAGAGCAACAAAATGGCAAATCAATCGTTGCAATAACAATATAATAGAATCATAGAGTTGGAAGGGACCCTGAGGATCATCTAGTCCAACCCCCTGCAATGCAGGAATATGAAGCTGTCCCATATAGGGGTCAAAAGTTCAACCTTGTCATTACCAACACCATGCTCTAACCTACTGAGCTATTCAGGCTGGGCAAATCATTGTAAAACATAACAATAATCCAACAAATAACTCAGTTTGATTATATGAGCATTATAACACTTAAAATCAACATTAAAAACTATCAATTAATGAGAATATAATATAATAATAATAATAACATAGAGGAATATAATAATCCTTCGAATGCAGTCACATGTCAACAGTAATATAACCAGCAGCCACTGAATAATATTGGTCACTGTGATTGTTCAGACAACTCTATGAGAGTTGAAAGAACATTAACTCAGTGCTATAAGTCCCACCTTCATACATAAAATACCATATTATATATCCATATTCTTCTAGCAGCACATCTAAAATCTGCATTTTTCACTTGAGAAGTGATTCCTTTCAGCAAAGCCAATGGCTCCCATACTCAGAAACCCTTTATTATAATGCAAAGTAGTTCTGAGCCCTGATCTTATCTATCTAATCTTCCGATAAGATGCAGTCTTGATTTCAAAATGTCTCTTAAGCTGCTTGTCCCTCTTTACTGAATAGCTAATCTATCCTGAAACAATTTTGGTTTTGATTCCCATCTCCTTCTATATTTAGCCGATGAAAGGCAGAATGTTCAGTAGGCATTGGTGAGAGATATCCTTGCTATTAAATTCTGTGTCTTCTGCATGTTGAATCAGTATATTTGCAAAATTCTTTATCTTAAGAAGCGAGTCAAAAAAATTGGATCCATCAAAAAGACATGGAGTGTTACAGTTTAATCTTGTGAGCCGATGTGCCTGCAAAGACGGGTTTAGGATGGAGTGCAATGATTGTAACACAGGAACATAAAGTCAAAGCCTGTGACTTCGTTCTGGGCTTAATTCTGGTCCAGCGTAATGTGCCAGAACAGCAACATGCACCAGCTCTACTGCACCAGAGACAGTCGCTGGTGAACTCTGGCTCAAGATAAGCACTGCTTTTTGCATTATTCTAGCAGCAAAACCGATCAGGCTATATGATAAAGCTCTCCAGAGAATACTTTTGTTGCACTCTGCATCCAAGTGGTGGATAGTCTACCCTGCATGTATTCATAAACCTAAAGAATGGGAATAGCACTGTCTGAAACAGATTGCAGAAGGGATTGGGGAATGTTATACCGACCAACACAAATGGATTATTGTCTCACTTCATTTTGTCCAACACTTGGGAGTAATCCAAGAAGACACATAAAACCTATATGAGACATGTCACGCTATTCTACTACTACTGCGGATGGAGAATGGTATTTTATTTGTCTGTAAAAGTATCGCCTACTCTTCTGAGCCAGATTCTCAGACCATTAACAGTTTCGGGACAGGCAAAAATCAGGTAGGTAAAGTTGGCAGGAAAATGTTCTGCCTACCATACAGCTGTTGAAATAAAATGGCAGTCCTATTACTGTTCAGGTTTGTGCATCCAGACACTCCGATATAAATAGAAAGGCTGATTCTTCTGTTGCCCTTTACTACCTTTCTCCACTGCCATTAATGCCTTTGTATGGATTGTTGCTTCTGGGTTGTATTCAATGTAGTCGCCTCATGAGCGTTTTTCTGGAGTAGAAAGAAGCAAACTGCATGCTGGGAAGGGATTCCTCTTGTACAATGACTTCATAGGATTCAATCCTCTGACATTTGCCTACTCCACCATCTTGTACTGTGGATGGGAGTGCCTTTGAAGCTTTCAAAATGGCTGCCACACAGAAACAGAGACCAGTGTGCTTGCTTGTTTTGGAATAAGTTGAGGGCCTTTGAATGATCCAGAGCTATGTGTGTTTTCAAGCTTACTATCCAAGCCTTCTTTCACAGCTTCGATATTCAGCACTGTAGCCTCAATCAAATATGTTTATCTGTTATATATCCTTTCTGACATTTTGGGGGAGAGGTGCGTGCGCACCCCCCCCCCCCAGTAATAGCTGATAAAGGATAATGTCTTAAAAAACCAACAGCAGCACACTGTCAGTGTCTGTTAAATCTTCTGTAATATTTCTTCTTCCCAGAGCTTTTTGGCAAAATAAACAAATGGCTGACAATTTATGCAGGATTTTATGTTCCTGTCAAGAACTCCGAGTTGTCCCTTTGTGGCATGAAAGAGGAGAAAATGACAGTGTAAAGGAAGACCAGCGGAAATGAACAGAATGCAGATGATGAATCAGATACTGAAGCTCAACTGCAAAGGACTGTTTGGCACCCATCTCCTACGCTCTCCTCCCTTCCCCTCATTGACGGAATGTTTCTCTCTGTAAACATAGCCAACAGCTTCTTTATTGTGACAAAATGAAATATAGCCTTTGCCCTGTATAGGAAAGGAGAAACAAAGCCACCGGAAGAGAGTTTGAGCTGTGTCTGCCTGCAGAAATGATTTTGGGTTCATAACATTGTGGTCTCATTCTCGGACCTGCCTTATATCAAATAAAACACCTGGGCACTGCCGTTATGATTGTGTGGAGACACAAACCCTTTGTGCATGGTCCATAAACACTGGCCCACCAAGCTGAGCACAGCCTGTAAGTTACATGTGACAGGGAGGAATGAGTCTCATTTTTCTAGTCTTAGGTTTGTTTCCACAAACATTTGCAATTTTTTCATAAAAGAAAACTAAGTACACATGACCATTCACATTTTCATGAACATTTCTTTCATTATGTACAATGTTGTACATAATTTTGCCTAGTATGTGCATTTATGCAATTAATTTTACTCCACTAAAATGAACTTCTGCATTGTATCATTTGTTGTAGAAAATGTGAATTTTGAAGGGAGATCTGTGTTCTTTCCTTAATTATTTTTAAGTGTTCTTTCCTCCAGAGCAGGAGAAAACAAGCTTGCTCCATCTTCCATGTGACAGCTTCCAGAGAGTAGTACTCAAACCAATGCCTTCAAGTTACCAGAAAGGAGATTCCAACTAAACATCAGAAAGAACTTTCTAATGGTAAGAGCTGTTCAACGGTGAAACAGACTCTCTCGGGAGCTTCCTCTGGACTCTCCTTCCTTGGAGGTTTATAATCTAGTTTAGATTCCTGCATCAGGATCCCTTCTAACTCTACAATTCTATGATTCTATGATATTTAGACCCATATTGTGAGCACATGGTATTTGAAGAGATAAAGAAGATGTAAAAGTATTTCACTTACAGCATTAATATAACGACAACAGCAGCAGCAACATCCACTGTCGTCATTTCTTTGCTCTGAACATCATTTAGATTCTGGGAATAAAGCACAAGGCATAGCTGTCAACCGTCCCCTATTTGGCGGGAAACTCCCTTATCCCAGCACCGTGTCCCACTGCTGTCCCTTATTGATGATGTCCCTTAAATTTCCCGGGTTTCAAAGGAAGCAGCTCCTCTCCCTCCCTCCCTGCCGGCCAGGGAGGAGGGAGGCTCCAACTGTGTTGCTTGGCTGCTTGGCTCACCCAACAAGGAGTCTAAGAATGACTGGGGGATGGAGCTTGCATGCCTTGTGCCGATCAAATCAGCCGCATTGCCTGGAGACTCGCCTTTGCTCAGCGCTTCCTAGCGGAGAGGTGACGGTGGTTTTCCTTGCTGCATCCCCTTTGCCAGTTACTGCAGTGTGGGAACACCGCTTTAGGCTTCATTTGGCTGCTGGCTGGGCTTTCTGCCTTTGGCTCGAAGGGGCTCAGAAGTTGAACATACCTGTGCCCGGAAAATCCTTTATTTTGGCTGCTGGTCCCTTATTTTCAGATCTCTAAGTTGACAGCTATGGCACAAGGTTAAGAACATAAGAGAAGCCCTGATGTAACAGCGCAAAGAGCCACTTAGTCCAGCCTCCTCCTCTTCCCATAGTGGCCAACCAGATGTGTTGGGAAAGACATGGCATTGAATGCAGCCTAAAGGATCATTATAGAACCAGTGGATGAGAGCCAAACACTGCACAATTGTGCTACACGCTTAATTCAACATCTCTTTGACAGCTCCCTGTCTCTGCTACCAGTCTGTCACTTCCATGCAGTAGTCAGTATTCTAGAAACTGCACCCGTGCCATCTAGAGTTTTTCAGTATCTGCCTCAGCTTCTCTAGAAAAGGTTGCCTATTTATCACGCTCACGTCCTGGATTGTTTTGCTTGTGTGTTTTCTGTGTGGCTGTAATTCATGCTCAGCAATCTGGTTCCATTCTCAACTCACTGAGCTGGCAATCAATTCCCTGCTGTTATTTGGGTCAAAAGCTAGAATCTTTTTTTACAAAAAGGAACTATTAATATATTACAAATAAGTACTAAATCTGTTAAGTGGTGGCTGACAGATCACATTAAAACATGTGCCCTTAAGCGCACTGGAGCACTGCAAGTGACTTGTGATACATGATGTCATTATTGACCTCTGAGTTGTGCAATTTGTCAGAGAGGAAAAAATAGGAAATTTATTTCTATCCCCCCCCCCCCCGTATCATAGGTGACTCCTACCATGAAGGGAGAGTCTTTTCCATAATGCTACATAACAACAACTAAAATTTCAACACTATTCGCAATTACCAAGGAAAACACATCTACACTGCCTGTCCTGCAGTTCAAGGAGACTTACAATGTATTGGAAATTAACAGTACATAATGAGAAACAATTAAAAATTTGGTCTGCAAGGGATTCCCATATGGCGGGGATAATGTTGCCTGCCTCCACGTCATATTTGCAGACATCTTTGTAACAGAGTGTTAAGTATATGTAGAACTGCTAGGGCTTACTTCTCAGTAAACATCTAAAGGCTTGGACTGGGGATCAAAGATCACTTTGAAATCTCAGTAGCTGCCTATGTTCTGGGGGAAGAATGCATCGGATTAAATACAGCAGAGAATGAAATATATGAAATTTAAACCAGCTGAGGATAACATTGGATGGAGTCAGTTTTTCATATTTTGAGGAGAGCACCTGAAATATCAACTCATTTAATTTGAATCGTGCAGATTACCTTAAGGCAAGAATCCTCTTCTACAGAAGCTTTATATTAGACACAATCCTGTTTGTTTGTTTATGTTAAATGAAAGAAAAAGCTTTGCAGGCTATTTTTGACTACAGAACTGGAACATGAACAAGAATGCTTGGAGAATTATTTCATATCCGTCTTCCCTGTCTTAACTAGATTTAAAAGCTTTCATAAAATGTTGCAAGCAGCCGAGAAGATGGAGCGGAAGAGTTGAGCCTCCCAAGGTGAAAGAGAATGAATGTATTTAATAACTGTATTCTTTAAAACAATTTGTGCACTCGTGGCTAAAAGGCCTGTATGTAACTGAGGGAGTGGAGCCTTGGTAAATTGTGGTTAATCTTATGGGGAGGGGAGGTGTTCCTCCAGCAGCAGAAAAAGCAGAACAACCATTTTATCAACTCTGATTTAAGCTAGAGTTCCGCTCCACCTTCTTGCTGTTGGTGATATTTTAGCTAAGAGGTGGGGAACCTCAGGCAGCCCGCTGGATCTCTCTATTGGTATCCTGGGACTTTTCCCAGGCCACACTCCTCTCAGGACTTGTTCATGTTCTCTTTGGATGTTTTTGTCTAGCTGGAATGTGTCCTTCAACTCTTGCTTGCTTGGATGGAAAAGGGAGTATGTGTGTGTCACTGTAAAAAGGTAACATTCCCATTCGTTGCTTCTGACCCCGCCCACCTCTGGCAGGTTGCCCAGAAGAGAGGGTTGCCCTTGGGCTGGAAAAGGGTCCCCTATACAAACCTAAACAAACAATATGCAAGGTTGCCATGGATGAGGGGGATAAGCTTCTATGGCCCACCTCAAACACAGAGCACACTATCAACCCTGCACCTTCATCCAGTGAAGGCTAGTCCATGAGGGCAAGTGGCACCTTGTCCCACCAACCTTAGCATAGGAGCCAACCCCTGGGGGCTGGGCACCCACAAAGTCAATGAGAAAAGCCAGCAGGTGGCAGCGGTGCTGCTTCGAAGAGAGAATCAGTTCCACTCTGCTCTCTGCAACCAGCCAGTGAGGCAACCTTTTCAGGGGGTGACACAGAGGCAGAGCCTCTCCCTGCGGAAAAGGGTGCCCTGCTGGTTGCGGAGAGGAGGAAGAAGAGGAGCCGCTGCTGTCACCGGCCACCACAATGCAGACACCCACAATCCTGAGGGCAAGATGGCACTCCTGAACCTTAGCCTGCCCCCAGCCATCAGCTACCTGCCTGCCTTCTCTTTACTTACAACCATTCTAAGGGGTGGCACTGACCACCTTTTTCCTCTTCCTTCGTCTCGTTTTTGCCCTTGAGGAACTCAGCGGGGAGGAGGATAGGGACAAGAGGAATGCCTTGGCTCTGTCTGTCATCAACTCTAGCGCCACCTACTGTTGTCCTCCCTGCAAACAGCAAAGAGGTGCCGGCTTCCATTCAGCTGAATGGGAAGAAGCACTTCATGTGATCAGGGCATCTGAAGAACCACACTCACATGGAGCACCTTTGCACATTTAGTATCTGTCCCTTTGCAGACGCTCCCGATACAGTGGTACCTCGGGTTACATACACTTCAGGTTACATACGCTTCAGGTTACAGACTCCGCTAACCCAGAAATAGTACCTCGGGTTAAGAACTTTGCTTCAGGATGAGAACAGAAATCGTGCTCCGGCAGCGGGAGGCCCCATTAGATAAAGTGGTGCTTCAGGTTAAGAACAGTTTCAGGTTAAGAACGGACCTCCAGAATGAATTAAGTACTTAACCCGAGGTACCGCTGTACTTTATTTAGTATCTACCCTTTGCAGATAAGGCGCCAGGAGGGTTTGCTTCAATAAAAATATAAAAGCAGTACAATAAAATAAAGGTCAAATATAATTAAATAAAATATTCCATGCCTCTAAGTCACAACAGGAAAAGGCAGCAATAAGTTATTTGTCACTTCCATATGAATCCAACTGTAGGCAATCAACTAACCATCCTTTAGCCCCACTCCACCCCAAAGCCTGCTGAAAGAGATGCATCTTAACCTGTTTCTTAAAACAACATTATGGAAAGCTGAGATACACTTCAGTGGGGAGAAAATTCCAGAGGCACAAGGTCACCACAAATAAGTCCTTCTCTCATGAAGATGACACACAAAAAGTAATGCGGCAGTATCAGTAATATCCATAACGTCAAAGTGACAGGACCGCATTCTCCCTTGTCCATGGGTACTTTGTATAAAGTCTCTCTGGGGCTTCTAAGAACACAGTTTTCTGACATATTCTTGTCATACTTATTTTGGAACTTCTGCATATTACTCAACAAAAACTACACCAATAGCAGTGCTTTAATTTGCAGCATTTTGGAAGATGCATATTTTCCTACTCCAGTGAACAGACATGGCCGGATGCTTGTACTGAACACTTGCTGCATCTTGGCTATTATGCCAATTGCTTTGATCTCTCCCTCTATGATTCGAACAATTGTAGCAAATTTGATACCTTTATTAGGACCAACTGCAAAGTAATGCCCTAGCTTCCAAAACCTAGCATTGTTCCTTAGGCTGAATATTAAACAAAAAAGCAGCAGGTACAAAAAAAATTGATAATTGTAAATGATGGAATCCCTGCTTTAAAAAGCAAGTGTACGTTCTAGTTAGGGTTAGAGTTTGACCTAAATACATGCTTTTTAAATATATTTTTCAAAGACAGAGGAAGTAAAAGAGATATAGGACAGTGTTTCTTTGTCCTTATGTAGTTGGCACTGGGCACAAAAGCCCTTAATTATTCTTCAAAGAGCTGAGAGAGAGAGAGAGAGAGAGAGAGAGAGATTGAGGAAAGAAAGAAAGAAAGAAAGAAAGAAAGAAAGAAAGAAAGAAAGAGGGAGGGAGGGAGGCAGCAGAGAGAGAAAGAGGGAGAGAATGTGTTGAAAGCATTATGGGGTGCTGGGGTCTCTCTGGGAATCTGATGTAGGCTAACAGCAATGGAGCATATTCAATGAATTTCTACTTGGGACAGACTCACTGAAATTAATGAACTATGTAGTTAAACTATGGCACTCACATCCATGTTAATGCCTTTAAAAAAGGATTAGACAAACTCATGGAGAGTAAGGCTAATCAATGTCTACTAGCCATGATGGTTATGCTTTGCCTCCATGGCCAAATGCAACAGGTTTCTGAATACCAGTTGCTGAAAACAGCAAGAAGGGAGAGCATTCTTGTGCTTAGGTCCTGCCTGTGCGAGAGCCAGTGTGGTGTAGTGCTTAAGAGTGATAGAATCGTAATCTGGTGAACCGGGTTTGCGTCTCCGCTCCTCTACATGCAGCTGCTGGGTGACCTTGGGCCAGTCATACTTCTCTGAAGTCTCTCAGCCTCACTCACCTCACAGAGTGTTTGTTGTGGGGGAGGAAGGGAAAGGAGAATGTTAGCTGCTTTGAGACTCCTTCGGCTAGTGATAAAGCGGGATATCAAATCCAAACTCCTCCTCCTCCTCCTCCTCCTCCTCCTCCTCCTCTTCTTCTTTTTCTTCTGTGGGTTTTCCTTAAGGACATGGTTAGTCAGTGTGAAATGTGCCATTGGCCTTCTCCAGCAGGCTCTTATGTTTTTATGTGACCTAAGTGTGGGAATGTTAAGGATAGAAGGAGAGGATATCTTGATTAAATACTATCCTTTCTTCACTCACGCTGGTGAGTCATGTAGCAAAGCAGATTCCCCTCAATACAGCAGGAAGCTAGTTTGCAGATTTGTTTGAATCTCTTTAGCTAATCAATCCAATCTGGCTAGCCCAGATGTATTATTCCTGGTGCCCCCTTTTATCCCTCTTAAGAGAATAAAGACACAACTTTTCTTAAAATCAACAAGAAGTTTCCTCACATTCAGTTCACAGTATGATCCCTGAAGGCAGGGTTTAACTTGTAATTACTTAATTACTTAAGTTTATTATCCCATATGGGGATTGAGCCCATGTGTTGCTGGCTGAGAGCCAGCAGACAGCAAAATACATTAAGAGAAGAGCATCAAGAGAACAAAATGGCTACAGGAGAGCAGCATGGCATCAAGAGAGAAGATGGATGCGTGACTCGGCTCTTTTTTGGAGTCAGCCAGGGTCATGCCCATCTGCCTGTTCACATGCAGGAGGAGGACGATTCAGCCCAGTGGAACAGGAAGTCATACTGGCTGGAGTACCATCCCCCTGCCTGTGCCCACTCTAGGGAAACAAGGAATGTTGTATTTGACTGCTCCAGTGGATTACATCCCACGCTAAGTTAGTCATATCTATTAACTGTTCTGAACAACTGGTCCAGGCCCAGCAGATATTGGGGGAGGGAGGGAGACACAAAGACACCTCAAACCCATATAGTTGGCGTCCCTGGTTAATGGGGTCTGGGATAGTGGCAGCTGCAGTCCAGTGACATTTGGAGGTCCACAGGTCCCCTATCCCTGATTTATTGGATGAAACAGGTTTTAGTCCTTTTACTTGCTTGATTTAGTGTATTTTATTATTATTATTTTTTGGAAGCTACTTTGAGTGAGTTTCTTTTCTCATGAGAAACAGGGTAAAAGGTAAAGGTAAAGGGACCCCTGACCATTAGGTCCAGTCGTGAACGACTCTGGGGTTGCGG